>NC_042960.1:63533398-63867337 GCF_901001165.1 Salmo trutta
GAGAGGGGAGGAGCAGAGGGACAGAGAGAGGAGAGAGAGGGGGAGAGAGAGAGAGAGGGGGGAAGAGAGAGAGAGAGAAAAAGAGAGAGAGGGGGAAGAGAGAGAGAGAGAGAGAGAGAGAGGGACAGAGAGAGAGAGCTGTAGTAGAGAGTAGAGTGTAGTCAGTATGAGGATTTGAACATCAAAGCAGAACCAAAGAACCTCACTACACTACAGTACTAGTGAATGGTTGCTAGTTGGATTGGTTGTTTTCACAACAAAGGTGTAATTGGCATGAGATTTGTTTTTACTAAAATCCACTTCTAATAAACTTTTTCAACCTCATGTTCAGAGGATTGGAAGTCTTGCTAAAATGTTTTTTTCTTTGGAAATCTTAGCTCAGAATGATGTATTGTTTTGGTGTGTTGAGCTGTGCTTTTAATAACATTACAATAATACAATAACAGTACAGTTAGGACACATTTCCTGTTACCTCTACAAGTGTGAGCATTGAAACATTCATATTCAGCTTTATGGACTATTATGTGAGAAAAGTCAAGGCTACTAAACAGACATATAAGTGAAATCAAATTTGACAGGTCACGTACACGTGTTTAGCAGATGTTATTGGTCACCTACACGTGTTCAGCAGATGTTATTGGTCACGTACACATGTTTAACAGATGTTATTGGTCACATACACGTGATTAGCAGATGTTATTGCGGGTGTAGCGAAATGCTTGTGCTTCTAGCTCCGACAGTGCAGTAATATCTAACAGTTTCATAACATATACCCCAAAATATCCGTAAATATAAGTAAGGAATGGATTAAGAATATATATATACGCATATGTCAGAGGGGCATGGGACTAAGATACAGTAGATTCTCCATAATATGGACTAAGATACAGTAGATACTCCATAATATATACAGTAGATACTCCAAAATAGATACAGTACATACTCTATAATAGATACAGTAGATACTCCATAATAAATACAGTAGATACTCCATAATAGGGACTAAGATACAGTAGATACTCCATAATAGATACAGTAGATACTCTATAATAGATACAGTAGATACTCCATAATAGATACAGTAGATACTCCATAATAGATACAGTAGATACTCTATAATAGATACAGTAGATACTCTATAATAGATACAGTAGATACTCTATAATAGATACAGTAGATATTCCATAATAGATACAGTAGATACTCCATAATAGATACAGTAGATACTCCATAATAGATACAGTAGATACTCCACAATAGATACAACAGATACTCCATAAAATATACAGTAGATACTCTATAATAGATACAGTAGATACTCCATAATAGATACAGTAGATACACCATAATAGATACAGTAGATACTCCATAAAAGATACAGTAGATACTCTATAATATGGATTAAGATACAGTAGATTCTCCATAATAGATACAGTAGATACTCCATAATAGGGGCTAAGATGGGACTAAGATACAGTAGATACTCCATAATAGATACAGTAGATACTCTATAATAGATACAGTAGATACTCTATAATAGATACAGTAGATACTCTATAATAGATACAGTAGATACTCTATAATAGATACAGTAGATAACCCATAATAGATACAGTAGATACTCTATAATAGATACAGTAGATAACCCATAATAGATACAGTAGATACTCTATAATAGATACAGTAGATACTCTATAATAGATACAGTAGATACTCTATAATAGATACAGTAGATAACCCATAATAGATACAGTAGATACTCTATAATAGATACAGTAGATAACCCATAATAGATACAGTAGATACTCTATAATAGATACAGTAGATACTCTATAATAGATACAGTAGATACTCTATAATAGATACAGTAGATACTCTATAATAGATACAGTAGATACTCCATAATAGATACAGTAGATACTCCATAATAGATACAGTAGATACTCTATAATAGATACAGTAGATACTCTATAATAGATACAGTAGATACTCTATAATAGATACAGTAGATACTCCATAATAGATACAGTAGATACTCCATAATAGATACAGTAGATACTCTATAATAGATACAGTAGATACTCTATAATAGATACAGTAGATACTCCATAATAGATACAGTAGATACTCCATAATAGATACAGTAGATACTCTATAATAGATACAGTAGATACTCCATAAAAGATACAGTAGATACTCCATAATAGATACAGTAGATACTCTATAATAGATACACTAGATACTCTATAATAGGAGCTGACTGTTTGTACTGCATGTTAATGTAGATCTTTTGCAGAGGCCAAAAATCAGCTAGTTTTGACGTGACACAGTATTGGATGTGTTTGGGGTGAGATGTGTTCTCAACACTGTGTGTGTGTGTGTGTGTGTGTGTGTGTGTGTGTGTGTGTGTGAGAGAGCACTCTGTTCTGATACCTCTGGTCCCTTGGCCTTCCCACCCCAACGGGAGGGCAGCTCCCCCTCAGCCCAGTTCAAACTCTTCTCTGTCCTGGCACTCCAGTGGTGGAAGCAGCTAGGACAGCAGAGTCCCTTCCCATCTTCCCAAAGCACCAGGAATCCTCTTTAAAAGAGTATCCTCAATAATCCCCCTCCTCACCTCACCTCGTCTGTGATATATGTGGTTGTCTCACCTGGCTACCTTAAGATGAATGCACTGACTGGAAGTCACTCCGGATAAGAGCTTCTGCTAAATTACTAAAATGTAAAATGTGTGTGTGTATATGTGTGTGTGTGTGAGATTAGGGAAAGGTGGGTCAGTTGGATTCAAACCCAAATCGTTACTCTACCTGTCTGCCTGTTTGGTTTGTACAGAGGTGAGACTACTGGCTGTACTTACCTCTGATGTACTGTACAGAGGTGAGACTACTGGCTGTACTTACCTCTGATGTACTGTACAGAGGTGAGACTACTGGCTGTACTTACCTCTGATGTACTGTACAGAGGTGAGACTACTGGCTGTACTTACCTCTGATGTACTGTACAGAGGTGAGACTACTGGCTGTACTTACCTCTGATGTACTGTACAGTAGCCTTTTCCTTCTTTTTTAAATACAATAAAAACTTCACCAAAGAAAACATTTCCAATTTTCATTTTCTCCTCATCCCCCCCACCTCCATTTTGTTCTCTTTATTAATAATCATTAATACCATGAGAATCATTGACATGTTGAGCTCTGCTAATATTATTAAACACACAATCATATCA
Source organism: Salmo trutta (assembly GCF_901001165.1). Classification (NCBI taxonomy): domain Eukaryota; kingdom Metazoa; phylum Chordata; class Actinopteri; order Salmoniformes; family Salmonidae; genus Salmo; species Salmo trutta. Next base: position 63,536,622 of record NC_042960.1, read on the forward strand.
GACCTAACAAGTGATTATGTTTTATGGAGTAAGAAAAGTGAAACACACAATCCCTGGACAATGAAGTATTCTTGTCTGGGGCACAGGGCTGATGCCAATAATATAGTACAGTTGTGTAGAGTTGTACTGGGTCGATAGAAGTGCTGAGTGTAGAGACTTTATGACTTGAGGGGTCACTTCGTTTTAGGGCCAATAGGGAGTGCTCAGAACCAGACATAGTGTTTTTATGGAAGGGGCCTGAATGGGTGAGGACACTGAAGGAATGACTCACAAAAACAGCTATAAGATGGGAAATGACTCCCCTTCTGGAAGCAACATGTCATTCTCAGTCTGCTGTTTTCCATGGCAGAATATAAGGTACCTCTCAATTTGTGAGACAGTGAAGACTACATTTTTTTGGGGAGGTCTCCTGGACTTTTGAATGTGGTTGGCTAATTCAATAAAGCACATACAGTGGCAAGAAAAAGCATGTGAACCTTTTGGAAATACCTGGATTTCTGCATAAATTGGTCCTAAAATTTGATCTGATCTTTATCTAGGTCACAACAATAGACAAACAGTCTGCATAAACTAATAACACACAAACAATTATAAGTTTTCATGTCTTTATTGAACACACCGTGTAAACATTCACAGTGCAGGGTGGAAAAAGGATGTGAACCCTTGGATTTAATAACTCCTTTGGCAGCAATAACCTCAACCAAACATTTTCTGTAGTTGCGAATCAGACCTGCACAATGGTCAGGAGGAATTTTGGACCATTCCTCTTTACAAAACTGTTTCAGTTCAGAAATATTCTTGGGTTGTCTGGTGTGAACTGCTCTCTTGAGGTCATGCCACAGCATCTCAATCGGGTTGAGGTCAGGACTCTGACTGGGCCACTCCAGAAGGTGTATTTTCTTCTGTTGAAGAAGCCATTCTGTTGTTGATTTACTTCTGTGTTTTGGGTCGTTGTCCTGTTGCGTCACCCAACTCCTGTTGAGCTTCAATTGGTGGACAGATAGCCTAACATTCTCCTTCAAAATGTCTTGATAAAGTTGGGAATTCATTTTTCCGTCGATGATAGCAAGCTGTTCAGGCCCTGAGGCAGCAAAGCAGCCCCAAACCATGATGCCCCCACCACAATACTTTACAGATAGGATGATGTTTTGATGTTGGTGTGCTGTGCCTTTTTTTCTCCACACATAGTGTTGTGTGTTCCTTCCAAACAACACTACTCTAGTTTCATCTGTCCACAGAATATTTTGCCAGTAGTGCTGTGGAACATCCAGGTGCACTTTTGCAAACTTTATTTGGACAGCAGTGGCTTCTTCCGTGGTGTCCACCCTTGAACACCATTCTTGTTTAGTGTTTTACGTATCATAGACTCGTCAACCAAGATGTTAGCATGTTCCAGAGATTTCTGTAAGTCTTTAGCTGACACACTAGGATTCTTCTTAACCTCAATGAGCATTCTGCGCTGTGCTCTTGCAGTCATCTTTGCAGGACGGCCACTCCTAGGGAGAGTAGCAACAGTGCTGAACTTTCTCACATACACACATCTTGCCACTGTATATTGTGATTTTTCAGAGACAAAGGTAGACTGACAGTCTTTCAGCAGGTATCGTTGATAGACCTATGTTCCATGGAGAGCTGCTTCATGTCCCCTCTCAGCTAACTACGGAGAGAGACCAGTATCATGTCCCCTCTCAGCTTACTATGGAGAGAGACCAGTATCATGTCCCCTCTCAGCTAACTATGGAGAGAGACCAGTATCATGTCCCCTCTCAGCTTACTATGGAGAGAGACCAGTATCATGTCCCCTCTCAGTTAACTATGGAGAGAGACCAGTATCATGTCCCCTCTCAGTTAACTATGGAGAGAGACCAGTATCATGTCCCCTCTCAGCTAACTATGGAGAGAGACCAGCATCATGTCCCCTCTCAGCTAACTATGGAGAGAGACCAGTATCATGTCCCCTCTCAGCTAATTATGGAGAGAGACCAGTATCATGTCCCCTCTCAGTTAACTATGGAGAAAGACCAGTATCATGTCCCCTCTCAGCTAACTATGGAGAGAGACCAGTATCATGTCCCCTCTCAGCTTACTATGGAGAGAGACCAGCATCATGTCCCCTCTCAGCTAACTATGGAGAGAGACCAGTATCATGTCCCCTCTCAGCTTACTATGGAGAGAGACCAGCATCATGTCCCCTCTCAGCTAACTATGGAGAGAGACCAGTATCATGTCCCCTCTCAGCTAACTATGGAGAGAGACCAGCATCATGTCCCCTCTCAGCTAACTATGGAGAGAGACCAGTATCATGTCCCCTCTCAGCTAACTATGGAGAGAGACCAGTATCATGTGCCCTCTCAGTTAACTATGGAGAGAGACCAGTATCATGTCCCCTCTCAGCTAACTATGGAGAGAGACCAGTATCATGTCCCCTCTCAGCTAACTATGGCTCATGAGTACCAATGAATAAAGCTCTGACTCTGACCGGCCTCTGCAAGTATTACATACCTTCCCTCTGTGAGAGAGCTGTTTCTGCCTTGAGGGGTAAACACAGGTCTGTGAGTTTTCTCTCTCTCTCTTCACCACGACTCAAAATATCAGAATACACTGATAGCAGGAAACACGTTGGGAATTGCTGGTGCTTGCAGGTTGTATGGGATCAACATGAATAACTTACAGAAGTTTTTATTTAGGGTGATACATTTGAAGTCTGTGGAAAAGTGCTGATGTGACTATTTCAGAAGGTGTATTTACTCACCTTCTACAAAATGGCTACACAGACTATCTGAGCTGACCCTCGTATTTAATTACATTTTTGCAGTGTCTCCATAAACACTCACAGGGCCCAGTCACAGGGACTCACAGGGACCAGTCACAGGGCCCACTCACAGGGACTCACAGGGCCCACTCACATGGCCCAGTCACAGGGACTCACAGGGTCCACTCACAGGGTTCACTCACAGGGCCACCTCACAAGGCCCACTCACAGAGCCACCTCACAGGGCCCACTCACAGGCTTCACTCACAGGGTTCACTCACAGGGTTCACTTACAGGGCCACCTCACAGGGCCCACTCACAGGGTTCACTTACAGGGTTCACTCACAGGGTTCACTTACAGGGTTCACTTACAGGGTTCACTTACAGGGCCACCTCACAGGGTTCACTTACAAGGTTCACTTACAGGGCCACCTCACAGGGCCCACTCACAAGGCCACCTCACGCTCCTGCTACTCTGTTTATTATATCCTGATGGCTAGTCACCTTACCCCTATACATATCTACCTCTATCACTCCAGTATCCCTGCACATTGTTAATATGGTACTGAACTGACCCTGTATATAGTCACCTTACCCCTATACATATCTACCTCCATCACTCCAGTATCCCTGTACATTGTTAATATGGTACTGACCCTGTATATAGTCACCTTACCCCTATACATATCTACCTCTATCACTCCAGTATCCCTGTACATTGTTAATATGGTACTGACCCTGTATATAGTCACCTTACCCCTATACATATCTACCTCCATCACTCCAGTATCCCTGCACATTGTTAATATGGTACTGAACTGACCCTGTATATAGTCACCTTACCCCTATACATATCTACCTCCATCACTCCAGTATCCCTGCATGTTGTTAATATGGTAATGACCCTGTATATAGTCACCTTACCCCTATACATATCTACCTCTATCACTCCAGTATCCCTGCACATTGTTAATATGGTACTGACCCTGTATATAGTCACCTTACCCCTATACATATCTACCTCCATCACTCCAGTATCCCTGCACATTGTTAATATGGTACTGAACTGACCCTGTATATAGTCACCTTACCCCTATACATATCTACCTCCATCACTCCAGTATCCCTGCACATTGTTAATATGGTACTGACCCTGTATATAGTCACCTTACCCCTATACATATCTACCTCCATCACTCCAGTATCCCTGCACATTGTTAATATGGTACTGACCCTGTATATAGTCACCTTACCCCTATACATATCTACCTCCATCACTCCAGTATCCCTGCACATTGTTAATATGGTACTGAACTGACCCTGTATATAGTCACCTTACCCCTATACATATCTACCTCCATCACTCCAGTATCCCTGCACATTGTTAATATGGTACTGACCCTGTATATAGTCACCTTACCCCTATACATATCTACCTCTATCACTCCAGTATCCCTGTACATTGTTAATATGGAACTGACCCTGTATATAGTATGTTTACCCCTATACATATCTACCTCCATCACTCCAGTATCCCTGTACATTGTTAATATGGTACTGAACTGACCCTGTATATAGTCACCTTACCCCTATACATATCTACCTCTATCACTCCAGTATCCCTGCACATTGTTAATATGGTACTGACCCTGTATATAGTCACCTTACCCCTATACATATCTACCTCTATCACTCCAGTATCCCTGCACATTGTTAATATGGTACTGAACTGACCCTGTATATAGTCACCTTACCCCTATACATATCTACCTCCATCACTCCAGTATCCCTGTACATTGTTAATATGGTACTGAACTGACCCTGTATATAGTCACCTTACCCCTATACATATCTACCTCCATCACTCCAGTATCCCTGCACATTGTTAATATGGTACTGACCCTGTATATAGTCACCTTACCCCTATACATATCTACCTCTATCACTCCAGTATCCCTGCACATTGTTAATATGGTACTGACCCTGTATATAGTCACCTTACCCCTGTACATATCTACCTCTATCACTCCAGTATCCCTGTACATTGTTAATATGGTACTGAACTGACCCTGTATATAGTCACCTTACCCCTATACATATCTACCTCCATCACTCCAGTATCCCTGCACATTGTTAATATGGTACTGACCCTGTATATAGTATGTTTACCCCTATACATATCTACCTCCATCACTCCAGTATCCCTGTACATTGTTAATATGGTACTGACCCTGTATATAGTCACCTTACCCCTATACATATCTACCTCTATCACTCCAGTATCCCTGCACATTGTTAATATGGTACTGAACTGACCCTGTATATAGTCACCTTACCCCTATACATATCTACCTCTATCACTCCAGTATCCCTGTACATTGTTAATATGGTACTGAACTGACCCTGTATATAGTCACCTTACCCCTATACATATCTACCTCTATCACTCCAGTATCCCTGCACATTGTTAATATGGTACTGACCCTGTATATAGTATGTTTACCCCTATACATATCTACCTCTATCACTCCAGTATCCCTGCACATTGTTAATATGGTACTGACCCTGTATATAGTCACCTTACCCCTATACATATCTACCTCTATCACTCCAGTATCCCTGCACATTGTTAATATGGTACTGACCCTGTATATAGTCACCTTACCCCTATACATATCTACCTCTATCACTCCAGTATCCCTGCACATTGTTAATATGGTACTGAACTGACCCTGTATATAGTCACCTTACCCCTATACATATCTACCTCCATCACTCCAGTATCCCTGCACATTGTTAATATGGTACTGACCCTGTATATAGTCACCTTACCCCTATACATATCTACCTCTATCACTCCAGTATCCCTGTACATTGTTAATATGTTACTGAACTGACCCTGTATATAGTCACCTTACCCCTATACATATCTACCTCCATCACTCCAGTATCCCTGCATGTTGTTAATATGGTAATGACCCTGTATATAGTCACCTTACCCCTATACATATCTACCTCCATCACTCCAGTATCCCTGCATGTTGTTAATATGGTAATGACCCTGTATATAGTCACCTTACCCCTATACATATCTACCTCTATCACTCCAGTATCCCTGTACATTGTTAATATGGTACTGACCCTGTATATAGTCACCTTACCCCTATACATATCTACCTCTATCACTCCAGTATCCCTGTACATTGTTAATATGGTACTGAACTGACCCTGTATATAGTCACCTTACCCCTATACATATCTACCTCCATCACTCCAGTATCCCTGCACATTGTTAATATGGTACTGACCCTGTATATAGTCACCTTACCCCTATACATATCTACCTCTATCACTCCAGTATCCCTGCACATTGTTAATATGGTACTGACCCTGTATATAGTCACCTTACCCCTATACATATCTACCTCTATCACTCCAGTATCCCTGTACATTGTTAATATGGTACTGAACTGACCCTGTATATAGTCACCTTACCCCTATACATATCTACCTCCATCACTCCAGTATCCCTGCACATTGTTAATATGGTACTGAACTGACCCTGTATATAGTCACCTTACCCCTATACATATCTACCTCCATCACTCCAGTATCCCTGCACATTGTTAATATGGTACTGACCCTGTATATAGTCACCTTACCCCTATACATATCTACCTCTATCACTCCAGTATCCCTGCACATTGTTAATATGGTACTGACCCTGTATATAGTCACCTTACCCCTATACATATCTACCTCTATCACTCCAGTATCCCTGCACATTGTTAATATGGTACTGACCCTGTATATAGTCACCTTACCCCTATACATATCTACCTCCATCACTCCAGTATCCCTGCACATTGTTAATATGGTACTGACCCTGTATATAGTCACCTTACCCCTATACATATCTACCTCTATCACTCCAGTATCCCTGCACATTGTTAATATGGTACTGAACTGACCCTGTATATAGTCACCTTACCCCTATACATATCTACCTCTATCACTCCAGTATCCCTGCACATTGTTAATATGGTACTGACCCTGTATATAGTCACCTTACCCCTATACATATCTACCTCTATCACTCCAGTATCCCTGTACATTGTTAATATGGTACTGACCCTGTATATAGTCACCTTACCCCTATACATATCTACCTCCATCACTCCAGTATCCCTGTACATTGTTAATATGGTACTGGAACTGAATCTGTATGTAGCTTCTTACTTTCTCGTGTTCTCCTATTTGTTATTTGATATGTTGTGTGTTTTTGTTCTACCTTGTTATTTTTAGTACTACATTAATATTGATTACTGCATTGTTGGAGTTAGAGTTTGCAAGAAAAGCGTTTCACTGTAATTGTGCACGTGCCATTAAAACTTCAAACTGAAACTGTTATACTGTGTACAGGTGCACACACACACACACGCGCACACACACTCACACATGCTCACACAAGCTCACACTCACAGACAGGCAGACAGACATACCCTGCTATACCTTTATAAAGGCTGATGAATGACGCTCCAAAATACCTGCATGATTTTAAAACACCCCTCTGAACGAGGCTGCATTCACACCTAAAATAGAGATTCTGAAATAAAACGCCCTGAGCCAAAAATAGTGTCACAAGGCGCGGTCCACACATTTACAGTCCTGTCATGTGGTGTTAGCTACTCTGATTATGTCAGAAGGCTTCTCTTACAAGCTCATTATAATGTTTGATAAAGATTTTTTTTTAAAGAATCATGAAAATTATGATTTCGTTAGCTTAGTAGGCCTAATTCAACAAACCCACAAGGATGACACAGACGAGCTACCTATCACAATTTTGTACTGTTTATTGGAAAGTATATTAAAATACATGTGTATTTAAGTATTTGTATCTGAAATACTTATTTTCTGTGTATTTGAGTATTTTTTTAATAATGTGGCCGAATCAACTACTTATATTTGAAGTATATAAAAGTATTTTCAAATAATTTTCTATTTACAACTTTTTTTAAATACTTGTTCCCAAATAGCTTTCAAATACCCTCAGGACCAAACAGACCTGCGTTCAAGTATTTACATGTATTTAAATATTTGTATTTTAAAATACATGCCAATAGTTTCCTAATGTATTTCCAAATACAATTCAATACTCAACAATTTGTACTTTAAAATAAAAAATATTGAAATGCATACCTCGAAATGTATTTGACAGTAATTGAAATACAATATAAATATCATTTGAACCCTGGTCTGATAAAGAGATAGAGAACATTTTTAAATAAACATTACAATATTTCCAAGGGATATTAACAGTAACACACAAATACAAGCACACAAACTCCAGACTTCATTTTAAGAAGGTGGATCAAATTAATTTGCATTGATGGATTCCTGCCATTCACTCCTGCAGTGAATCTTCACAACCAACAGATGGCGCTGTCACTTGGAGACAGTAATGAGCCGCAGGGGATTATCCAAACTCTCCAGTCATCTCTATGGGGCTTAGTTGTATACTGCACTGTAATAGTCCCTCCCCTGGCGTTAATGCTTCTACTCATCACTCTCCTCCATCATGACTTGGGGCCACAGGGCTAGACATAATGGTTCCTTTCACTCAACCTTCAATCTCCTCTCCCCCGCTCAGGGCTCCTTTCACTCAGCCTTCCATCTGCTCTCCCCCCGCTCAGGGCTCTGTTGACACAGCCTCTCACTGTATGTCAGGGGAGAAGACTGATTTTTTTTTTCACAGCCCTCTTTATAAATGAATAGCTAGCTGTATTGTGGGAGGTAGGGCCTAGTCACTAAATATATAGCCTACATATGTGTTTATGCAATTTATACCCCAATTTTTGGCTCCCTCTGCTCTGCCAACTTATTGGGATGTCTAGGCAAACCAGACCTACTGGAAATCATCTGTTGAACATTGTATTATGGAAATAGACTGGTGAATGTGTAGAGTTACAGGTAGGCACCTAAAGGCACAGTCTATTGATGTATTGTAAACACTTTGTTAGGCCACAAAATAGTCTGAAAAGTGATGTTTTAATCACACGCTGAGACTAGAGTGGAAATTGTAACTGTTCTATAGTAGCTAGCTTAGCTACTATACAGGAACACACGTGTGTACTGTACCACATTGTAAATCACTATGAATAATGATCAGTGGCAAAGTTACAGCTCCTGTTATTGTAATGGTGAGAGGTTAGCATGTCTTAGGGGTATGATATAAAATGCTAACCTCCCCTGTTATTGTAATGGTGAGAGGTTAGCATGTCTTAGGGGTATGATATAAAATGCTAACCTCCCCTGTTATTGTAATGGTGAGAGGTTAGCATGTCTTAGGGGTATGATATAAAATGCTAACCTCCCCTGTTATTGTAATGGTGAGAGGTTAGCATATCTTAGGGGTATGATATAAAATGCTAACCTCCCCTGTTATTGTAATGGTGAGAGGTTAGCATGTCTTAGGGGTATGATATAAAATGCTAACCTCCCCTGTTATTGTAATGGTGAGAGGTTAGCATGTCTTAGGGGTATGATATAAAATGCTAACCTCCCCTGTTATTGTAATGGTGAGAGGTTAGCATGTCTTAGGGGTATGATATTTGTGGCTCTCTAACTTTCTCACTCATCATTATTCACGATTCATTCCGGATTATCCGTAATCATGGAAGCATCCTCATTAATGTAGAAGTGTTTAGAAACACATTCTATTCTTATTTACAATAAAAGTTACCCCAAAATGACAAAATACATTATTTGCCATTCATTTTTATTAGGCACAAAATATTAATCTGAAACACAACCAAAACAAACAGCAAAATGCATCCACCAAGTTTGTAGAGTCACAAGCTTGATGTAACCTTTGCGTGTTAGGTATATGGGTCCAAATACTAAACGTTTAACTACTTTAATACACATAAGTGAATTTGTCCCAATTTCTAAACGGTTCACCTGATATGAATGAAAAAACCCTCAAATTCAAGCTGACAGTCTGCACTTTAACTTCATAGTCATTGTATTATTTCCAAATCCAAAGTTCTGGAGTACAGAGCCAAAACAACAACAAAATGGTCATTGTCCCAATACTTTTGAAACTCCCTATAAGTCTCCAACTGGACAGTTTTTTTTTTTTTTACCATTGACTATGTGGCTCATTTAGTCAGGACAAACAATGACATACACAGAGTTTATCCAACCGTTTTTTTCCCCCCGTCACAAGATGGATCGAAGCTTATATATCCCTCTCTGATGGCTCTTAATGTTCTAAACGGCTCACTCTGCACCTGAGCTAAATGACATGCCACTGCGTTCTTTACACAAACCTCTTCACCCCAGATTTCCTCTAGTTCTCTTTCCTTGTAAACTATTTACTAGGAACAAGGCCCTAGTTTCTTCCCGGGTAAAAAAAACAAGATGGCCACCACTGACCCAAGAGTACTGGCACCAGAGGCGGCCGGTCGACCAATTAGGCTCTGGGGAGAAGAAAAAGGGCGCCTAAGAGGTTATTACTACCTCCACTGCCTTCGCCTTTATTACATAATCATATCCAAATGTACACTGTAGAGCCCGAGTGGTGTCTGAGAGGTGGAGGGGGTAGGGGGGGTTTGAGAGTGGTGAGTGTTGGTTTTTAGGGAACACTGATTCCTTATGCCACAGTACAGACTGGCTTCTCATGTCCTGTTTCATGATGGGACCGGGAGCCTCCCCACACCGGCTTCTTCTTGACAGAGAGCCCACAGGACCCATACAGACCTGTCTGCAGGCACGTCAGGGCCATCTCTGTCTACGCCTGGGTGTCGGTGTACAAATGGATCATCCTCATTTATATATCTACTGTATGTCCATGGTCTGTTACTAATGTCACATCTCCGATGGCCATGTTTGAATTTTACTATATTTAGCTCATTCAACTTGTATTCAGCTTGAATTCTTAACAAATTATACTTCATCCAACACTACTTTATACTTGATCCAACACTACTTTATACCTTATCCAACACTACTTTATACTTCATTCAACACTACTTTATACGTTATCCAACACTACTTTATACTTCATACAGTATGTGTTTCTTACATTTGTCAACAGCAATGTGAATCTTCTGGCCAGAAAACATAGAATGCAAGCTACAATCCCCCTGAGAGAGCTGGACCTGAGCTACAATCCCCCTGAGAGATCTGGACCTGAGCTACAATCACTCTGAGAGATCTGGACCTGAGCTACAATCCCCCTGAGAGATCTGGACCTGAGCTACAATCCCCCTGAGAGATCTGGACCTGAGCTACAATCACCCTGAGAGATCTGGACCTGAGCTACAATCACCCTGAGAGATCTGGACCTGAGCTACAATCCCCCTGAGAGATCTGGACCTGAGCTACAATCCCCCTGAGAGATCTGGACCTGAGCTACAATCACCCTGAGAGATCTGGACCTGAGCTACAATCCCCCTGAGAGATCTGGACCTGAGCTACAATCACCCTGAGAGATCTGGACCTGAGCTACAATCCCCCTGAGAGATCTGGACCTGAGCTACAATCACCCTGAGAGATCTGGACCTGAGCTACAATCACCCTGAGAGATCTGGACCTGAGCTACAATCACCCTGAGAGATCTGGACCTGAGCTACAATCACCCTGAGAGATCTGGACCTGAGCTACAATCACCCTGAGAGATCTGGACCTGAGCTACAATCCCCCTGAGAGATCTGGACCTGAGCTACAATCCCCCTGAGAGATCTGGACCTGAGCTACAATCACCCTGAGAGAGCTGGACCTGAGCTACAATCCCCCTGAGAGATCTGGACCTGAGCTACAATCACCCTGAGAGATCTGGACCTGAGCTACAATCACCCTGAGAGATCTGGACCTGAGCTACAATCACCCTGAGAGATCTGGACCTGAGCTACAATCCCCCTGAGAGATCTGGACCTGAGCTACAATCCCCTGAGATCTGACCTGAGCTACAATCCCCCTGAGAGATCTGGACCTGAGCTACAATCACCCTGAGAGAGCTGGACCTGAGCTACAATCACCCTGAGAGAGCTGGACCTGAGCTACAATCACCCTGAGAGATCTGGACCTGAGCTACAATCACCCTGAGAGAGCTGGACCTGAGCTACAATCACCCTGAGAGATCTGGACCTGAGCTACAATCACCCTGAGAGATCTGGACCTGAGCTACAATCCCCCTGAGAGATCTGGACCTGAGCTACAATCCCCCTGAGAGATCTGGACCTGAGCTACAATCACCCTGAGAGATCTGGACCTGAGCTACAATCCCCCTGAGAGATCTGGACCTGAGCTACAATCCCCCTGAGAGATCTGGACCTGAGCTACAATCACCCTGAGAGAGCTGGACCTGAGCTACAATCCCCCTGAGAGATCTGGACCTGAGCTACAATCACCCTGAGAGATCTGGACCTGAGCTACAATCACCCTGAGAGATCTGGACCTGAGCTACAATCACCCTGAGAGATCTGGACCTGAGCTACAATCCCCCTGAGAGATCTGGACCTGAGCTACAATCCCCCTGAGAGATCTGGACCTGAGCTACAATCCCCCTGAGAGAGCTGGACCTGAGCTACAATCACCCTGAGAGAGCTGGACCTGAGCTACAATCACCCTGAGAGAGCTGGACCTGAGCTACAATCACCCTGAGAGATCTGGACCTGAGCTACAATCACCCTGAGAGAGCTGGACCTGAGCTACAATCACCCTGAGAGATCTGGACCTGAGCTACAATCCCCCTGAGAGATCTGGACCTGAGCTACAATCCCCCTGAGAGATCTGGACCTGAGATACAATCCCCCCGAGAGAGCTGGACCTGAGCTACAATCACCCTGAGAGATCTGGACCTGAGCTACAATCACCCTGAGAGATCTGGACCTGAGCTACAATCCCCCTGAGAGATCTGGACCTGAGCTACAATCACCCTGACAGCTGTGGACAAGGCAATACACATCTTTAGGTCGAATGTAATCTGACTCCCAAATGCTGTGTAGCATTGGCCTCAGCTCTCAGCTCCTCACACCTGAGAGAGCTGGACCTGAGCTACAATCACCTAGGCCGTTCAAGAGTTACGCTACTGTCTGCTGCACTGAGACATCAACACTGTAGACTGGTGAAACCCGAGTATGTAGATATTTGTGTCAACGGTATTCATGTGACATGAATGTTAAGGGTAGTTATCATTATTGAAATTGTGCCAAACAAACTTTTAACTGATGTTGTTTAGACCTAGACATTGATAGTATAACGGTAAGAACAGTTATGTGATAACTGTTTGTTGACCTCTTTTCTTTGCCTTTTAATGTCACAGACCTCTTTAAGGTTGGCTACTATTGAGTTGTCACTAATAGGACAGCGGGTATTGGGTGGGACATCGGCGTGTGTCTTTGTGTATGTGATACTGAATGACGATTCATTTTTTTCTCTACAGTGTGGCCCATGATGGAGAGTTCCGGTTTTAGAAATTTAAGTCTTGATGACTGCAGTGAAAAATAACGATGACAAGTTACAGAATATCCAATGAAATATGAGGAGCGTGTAGGCTCGGAAGACAGATCTGTGTCCACAAAAACTTTGAATCCAAAGAATCCGAGGGGATTCTAGCTTTCCTAGATACCGTCTCCTGCCATTGTGACCTTGAGTAAGGTACTTAACCCTAAACGTATAGTAATACTAATACGTACAGTTTACTTCTCAGCACCTATGGTACTTGTGTTGTGCCTTTTAAGTGGTCTGGTTTCTGGAATCTTTTAGAATTTGTCAGAGGTTTTCTGAAAGCGTTATTTGAGATTATTAAATGACATTCTCTTATTTGTCTTGGTCTTCACCATCAGATGCCTGTGAGCTCACACTGGACCTAAAAACAGCACACAGACTCCTCTCTCTAACGGACATGATCAAAAAGGTGACGGGGGAGAAATGAGCAGTTGTATCCTGATTACCCAGAGAGATTTGAGAAACAATCACAAGTGCTGTCACAGGGGTCGTGGAATGGAGATCAAGACGCAGCGTGGATAGTGCTCATTTTCAATACTTTAATGAAGACACTTGACAAAATAACAACACAACCAACACAGTCCCGTCAGGTATACTTAGAGTAAACGGAAAACAACTACCCACAACCCCAAAGGAAAAACAGGCTGCCTAAGTATGGCTTCCAATCAGAGACAACGAAAAACACCTGCCTCTGATTGGAAACCATACACCGGCCAAACATGGAAAAACAACACATAGAAATAGAAAACTAGAACACTCCCACATAGAAACAGAAAACCCAAAAACCCACACAAACAACCCCCTGCCACGCCCTGACCATTTTACTATGGCAAATGACCTCTTTACCTTGTCAGGACATGACAAGTGCTTCCTTAGCAATGGTTCTGACTGAGCAATGTTACTGGGAGGTTGAGTTGAGTGGGCCAACTGCTTATTCATATTTATTTTTTATTTATTTATTTAACCTTTCTTTAACTAGGCAAGTCAGTTAAGAACCAATTCTTATTTACAATGACGGCTTACCAAAAGGCAAAGGGCCTCCTGCGGGGACAGGGACTGGGATTAAAAATATAAAATATATAGGACAAAACACACATCACGACAAGAGAGACAACACAACACTACATAAAGAGAGACCTAAGACAACAACTTAGCATGGCAGTAACACATGACGACACAACATGGTAGCAACACAACATGGCAGCAGCACAACATGGTAGGAGCACAAAACATGATACAAACATTATAGGAGTGGCATATGAAAGAATCGACTGATGTCATAGTGTACTGATGTCATAGTGTGCTGATGTCATAGTGTGCTGATGGTATAGTGTGCTGATGTCGTATGCTGATGTCATAGTGTGCTGATGGCATAGTGTGCTGATGTCATAGTGTGCTGATGTCATAGTGTGCTGATGGCATAGTGTGCTGATGTCATAGTGTGCTGATGTCATAGTGTGCTGATGGCATAGTGCTTGACCACAATGACATATCTTGGAGCCTGAGGTGTTACAACGACATATACATTGCCTGGGTCAATGATAAGGGCACTTTCTTAAGTAACCCCTTCTCCAATAGAGTAAGAATGTATCTGGACTGGCAAACCGGCATGCTGTCCTTCTACCGCATCACCCATGACACATTAACCCTCCTGCACTTATTTGAGACCACATTCACTGAGCTCTCGATTTTGGTTTTTATGTAGAGCCTTTCTCCTCAATGTCCCTGTGTCAGTTAGAATAGCCTCGTATTCTGGTTTGGTTTGGTTTGGTTTATTCGGATCCCCATTAGCTTTTGACAAAGCAGTAGCTATTCTTCCCGGGATCAAAAACACGACAAGTAACTAAACACTGATAGTCAAGATCAGTCACACAAATTTTAAATACAACGATATACAAACAATGCACCTGAGCAAAAGAGGGAAGTCACACTCCTGTTCCTATGTGATATGATGGAACATGTTTCCCTGAAAATACGACACACAAATTAAATTAAAATAAATAATGTACAGTTGTGGCCAAAAGTTTTGATAATGATACAAATTTTAATTTCCACAAAGTTTGCTGCTTCAGTGTCTTTAGATATTTTTGTCAGATGTTACTATGGATAACTGAAGTATAATTACAAGCATTTCATAAGTGTCAAAGGCTTTTATTGACAATTACATGAAGTTGATGCAAAGAGTCAATATTTTCAGTGTTGACCCTTATTTTTCAAGACCTCTGCAATCCGCCCTGGCATGCTGTTAATTAACTTCTGGGCCACATCCTGACTGATGGCAGCCCATTCTTGCATAATCAATGCTTGGAGTTTGTCAGAATTTGTGGGTTTTGTTTGTCCACCTGCCTCTTGAGGATTGACCACAGGTTCTCAATGGGATTAAGGTCTGGGGAGTTCCCTGGCCATGGACCCAAAACATCGATGTTTTGTTCCCCAAGACAAAAGTTATCACTTTTGCCTTATGGCAAGGTGCTCCATCATGCTGGAAAAGGCATTGTTCGTCACCAAACTGTTCCTGGATGGTTGGGAGAAGTTGCTCTCGGAGGATGTGTTGGAACCATTCTTTAATCATGGCTGTGTTCTTAGGCAACATTGTGAGTCAGCCCACTCCCTTGGCTGGGAAGCAACCCCACACATGAATGGTCTCAGGATGCTTTACTGTTGGCATGACACAGGACTGATGGTAGTGCTCACCTTGTCTTCTCCGGACAAGCTTTTTTCCGGATGCCCCAAACAATTGGAAAGGGGATGCATCGGAGAAAATGACTTTACCCCAGTCCTCAGCAGTCCAATCCCTGTACCTTTTGCAGAATATCAGTCTGCCCCTGATGTTTTTCCTGGAGAGAAGTGACTTCTTTGCTGCCCTTCTTGACACCAGGCCATCCTCCAAAAGTCTTCGCCTCACTGTGCGTGCAGATGCACTCACACCTGCCTGCTGCCATTCCTGAACAAGCTCTGTACTGGTAGTGCCCCGATCCCGCAGCTGAATCAACTTTAGGAGATGGTCCTGGCGCTTGCTGGACTTTCTTGGGTGCCCTGAAGCCTTCTTCACAACAATTGAACCACTCTCCTTGAAGTTCTTGATGATCCGATATATGGTTGATTTAGGTGCAATCTTACTGGCAGCAATATCCTTGCCTGTGAAGCCCTTTTTGTGCAAAGCAATGATGACAGCACATGTTTCCTTGCAGGTAACCATGGTTGACAGAGGAAAGAACAATGATTCCAAGCACCACCCTCCTTTTGAAGCTTCCGGTCTGTTATTCAAACTCAATCAGCATGACAGAGTGATCTCCAGCCTTGTCCTCGTCAACACTCACACCTGTGTTAACGAGAGAATCACTGACGTGATGTCAGCTGGTCCTTTTGTGGCAGGGCTGAAATGCAGTGGAAATGTTTTTTGGTGATTCAGTTAATTTGCATGGCAAAGAGGGACTTTGCAATTAAATGCAATTCATCTGATCACTCTTCATAACATTCTGGAGTATATGCAAATTGCCATCAAACAAACTGAGGCAGCAGACTTTGTGAAATTAATATTTGTGTCATTCTCAAAACTTTTGGTCACGACTGTAATGTATTTGTCACATGCTTTGTAAACAACAAACTAACGGTGAAACAGTTGAGGCTGCTGCGGGGAGGACGGCTCATAATAATGGCCGGAATGGAGTGATGTGTTTGATACCATTCCATTGACTCCATTCCAGCCATGATACTCCATTCCAGCCATGATACTCCATTCCAGCCATTATTATGAGCCTCCACTGGTGTTGAGCCTTATTTGCATATTTCCCAGCGTCCCTTTCGAGTGAATTTTATAGTTACAGTATCACCCTTGACTGTGTTTGCTAGTGACAGAGGCATGGTTGTTGCATTCATTCATTTTCAGTCCTGTGGCCTTCACTAAGTGAGATCCTAAGTGATGTTATCATTCAAATGAAATGATTGAAGACAATAAAATACACATTTCCTAAGGCCTTATTTTGAGGGCCTAGTTTTACCCTAATAAAGTGGACTGAAACTCATGGTTTACAGGCCACATCAGGCCTTCAAGTCACATTATGCTGGCTTGCAAAATAATGTGTAATTTCTATTGGAATCCAGCCAGAGTTGGGATATCCAACATTTGGAATGTTTATTCACCCGCAACCTGCATTCAGAAAGACTGCCAAGGTTAGGAAGACTAAGATATGAGACTACCCAAAGCAGGGGTATTCAACTCTTACCCCACGAGGTCCAGAGACTGCTGGTTTTCTGTTTTTCCTGATAAGTACAGTACTTGTGTTCCAGGTTTAAATAAGTCCCTAATTAGAAGGGAACAATGAAAAAATGCAGTGGAACTGGCTTCAAGGTCCAGAGTTGAGTTTGAGGGACGTAAAGCATCTAAATGGAACAACCATTTCAATAACAGGTAAAATAAGTCAAAATAATTGATTGGATTAGTTTAGAAAAAATGTATGTTATTTATATTTGAGTAGTATAACATTAATTCATCGATCAATCAATGGAAAAACATAAAATAAAATGAAATCAACCTGCAAAACAGCATGCTGGGAAATATGATAATGATGGCCATGGTTTTGGTTAAACTCTGGTTATAAATGCTGTGTTCACGTGCTAGCTGGAACTAGGAAACGTAGACATTTCCGACTTGCTAATTTGTTGTTTCCTAGTTCCGACTAGCACGTGAACGCGGCATTACACCAACACTGGGGTTCTTTCATGCCACTGTGGCTCAGTTGGTAGAGCATGGTGTGTGCAATGCCAGCATGGTGTGTGCAACGCCAGGGTTGTGGGTTTGATTCCCACGGGGGGCCAGTACAAAAAAACACATCAAATAAACTGTATGAAATGTATGCATTCACTACTGTAAGTCGCTCTGGATAAGAGCGTCTGCTAAATGACTAAAATGTAAATGTTAATTGAACTTTTTCTTTCTACTAGTACTGACTTTGCCGATAGCTAGTGTAACCGATGTGAAATGGCTAGTTAGTTAGCGGTGGTGCGCGCTAATAGCGTTTCAATCGGTCACGTCACTCGCTCTGAGACTTGAAGTGGGGTTTCCCCTTGCGTTGCAAGGGCAGCGGCGCGATGGGTAACGATGCTTCGGTGGGTGTCAGTTGTTGATGTGTGCAAGGGTCCCTGGTTCGAGCCCGGGTTGGGGCGAAGAGAGGGACGGAACCTACACTGTTACACTACTTTATTGAGGAAAAATGTACTTACTATGACTGAGATCTGTGGTTGTTCCACCTAGCTATCTTAATAAGTAAGTCGCCCTGGATAAGAGCGTCTGCAAACGTCAAATGTAAAACCCTTCACAGTGTTAATTTAACTCCTGAATCAACACTAGAAATTGGTACACTGAAAAATCAACACTAGTTAAACACTGGCCAATTTGCTGTGTGCTATGAAAGGGATACATTTTAATAACTTTCAGAATTCTAAAGAACCCTAGATGCCATGTCAAGAACCCCCCACTTAACTCAAAGGTTTTTTATTGGGCATCAGTTCTCCAAGGAACCTTAAAATCTGAGGAAGAACCATTTAATAACGTTCATTTTTTTCAGTGTAGGTAGAATGTTTATTTGTCAGGTTGACACAACAATACTGTTTCTCAGTGAACTCATTTACACTGAGTGGAATTTTATGTTGAGACATTTGATTTAGCTGTTTTTTTAAACTGATGAGAGAACATTATGGCTTTTCAATCAATTGAGTCCTACCTACCTGTGCTCTGTACCAATCCTTCAGCCTAAGATTTTTTTCTTGCCATTGAATTGTATTTTATTTACAAAGGCAACATCGTAAATCAAATGCTGGACAAAGACACCCTCCCCAGGATTTCATATCCCTAGCCTGTCAAATGTATAATAGGTAGTAGAATTCTCCTTCTAAATAAAATAAACGTACCAAGAACGTAATACTTGAAAACATGGGAAATCATTTGTTTCTATGTACTTATGATAGCACTGTGAGCTCATTATCAGAAACACAAAATTGATTTCCAATCAAGGTCATGTTCTCACACACTCCAGACGGTAGATGGCAGTGACAAAGCCCTTTGTTTTACAGAACTAAATCCTACTTCAAAGGAAAGGGGAAGCCGGCGTGCACGACAAAACAACTACCGAGGGAGAACGGAGTTGACAGCTGGTTAATATTTAGCGGTAAGTCATTTTAATTGAGCACCGCAACACTCATTTACCATTCTTTATAGTCACTGCAGTGTGTTGGCTGTAAGGTAAAGTTGACTAGCGAAGTGAACTACGTTGTAACTATTTATTTGCACGCAAAAACATTTGGCATGGAGGTAAGGTTGTTAGTGTACACAGTTCGCGCGCGGCAGCAAGAACATTGTCACTCTTTCTCTTGACAGGAACAACACATGAACCATTCGTGACAGACAGGTTCCAAAGCTTGTTCCCAAAACAAAAATATAGCAGACTAAACTTAACTCCATCGTGAAAGAAGTTTCTGATCAACTCCAACGGAGTGGAGCAGAGACCTGGGGCGTATTCCCATTACGGAAACCGTTTATGAACCAAACGGAGCATAACGAGAGTTTATATTGGACAAATTCTGTTAGGTTCCGTTTGCTTCTGTTTTAATAAACGTTTTGCAACAATTGCCCCAGGGGTGTATTCATTGTGGAAAACGTTTACCGTTTAAGAAACAAACAGAAGTAAACGGGAAAGGGAACTACCTGAATTTGTCCAATAGAAACTATTGTTTGGAGTAAACCGTTTGCAACAGAATTTCATAATGATTACACCCCAGGTTTGGTGGAACTAATAATGAAATTTTTTTTGAAGTATTGACCTCGGGCGAATCGATGTATTTGGAGCTGAATTCCACAAAGCCTGGTCTTTGCTCCACTCCATTGGTGAAGTGGAGCTGGAACTGAGCATGCCCAATTTTGACTGGAGGTCGGACAGAAATTCTCAAAGGCATTGGCCTTCTTGCCTGCTTCCAGTAGCGCTAAAGCTCACGCATGGCCGCCCATCATTTATCTAAACAGGAAGTCACATTGAGATTAAAATCTATTTTACAAGAGAGCCCTGTACACAACAATACAAACAGAATATTAAAACAACATACACATGTGTATATAAAACAATCAAATTCAGCAGAATAAGACAATTAAAATAAAAACATTTAATTAAAGGATTCACATTCAGCTACAAATAAATCCTCAATCAATAATGTAAACTTCCTGAGTGACACCAGCACATCTAACTGCAGTGAACTCTGCAGATTGTTCCACAAATTAGGGGCAAAAAAACAAAATGCAGATTTTACCAAATCTGTGGAGACTGAAGGGCTCTCTAGTGTTGTCCATTCCTGTGAACGGTTTGGTAACTTGTGATTTAAAAAAAATCTTAATTAATGATGTTACATATAGAGGGGGTTTCTGTCAGATTGCTTTGTATATAACTAAAAGAGAATGCAGCTCTCTTTTTACAGACAGAGAGGTCCATCCCATGTATTTGTAGTCTGCATTTGTGTGCTGCTATTGCTTTAGTCACTGTCATGCAACTTGCAAAATATTTTTATAAAGAAACTGATAAAACACACAGGTGCAAAATCAAGGTGACTTACTACGTGCACATGATAAAGGAAAGGAACGAGGTGGGTAGCTAATAAGTGTGTCATTGTAGTAAAGAATTTATATAAAAAAACACGTCTTAAAATTTTGTTAGTGTACATACAACTAAATGTTTAAATACTGAGAGCTTTATGTCCATACTAGCCTATTGTGTCGCACGTGAAAAAGCTTCATTGTATTTCTGTGTGTAAGCTATAGCTTTGAAATAAGGGAAGTAATATATCCTAAATCATTTTTTGTTCCTTCTTAGGTTTTCTGTCTGGCTCCTGACCTGTTTAGTGTTTATATGCTGTATAATATGACATGTAGCCTATTTTAAATGATGAGCGCTTCTTGCATTCACCTTTTCAATGTTTATTCAAATACTTTTCATTCAAATCCGTTTTGGTTTCAATACTTAACCAAATGGTAGTTCCGGGTAATCAGAAAAATAGATGGGTATTGGTTAAAATGTGTTTTCTTTTTTTTTAATGAAAGGAGCGAATTTGGAGTGGCAGTTTTGTATTATTTATTTGTATTATTTTTTTTATTTTTTAGCAGAGCAGGTGGAAAGGATGTGGTGCACGGAAGCGGTGCACGAGCACTCCTTCATGAGCTATTTCCCAACTCTCAACTCCACTCACATACTCTGAGTGGAGTTCATCAGAAACTTCCTTCACAGTGGAGTTTAGGCAGCTACCTCTAAGCTAAAGTGATGTTTGGTAATGTAAGCAATCAGTCAGTGGTGACCATTTTTTTAAAACTTATGTTTCATTGTTTGACAATTGCCTTGTTTACCCCTTGTGTAATGTTGCTAGGTCACCCACTCTCAGGTTGGTTGCATATACAGTAAGCATTTTGTCGTGCGTTCCTCACTATACAGTAAGCATTTTGTCGTGTGTTCCTCACTA
Organism: Salmo trutta; assembly: GCF_901001165.1. Taxonomy (NCBI): domain Eukaryota; kingdom Metazoa; phylum Chordata; class Actinopteri; order Salmoniformes; family Salmonidae; genus Salmo; species Salmo trutta. The sequence goes on from NC_042960.1 coordinate 63,558,382, forward strand.
TACTGTAAGCATTTTGTCGTGCGTTCCTCACTATACAGTAAGCATTTTGTTGTGCGTTCCTCACTATACTGTAAGCATTTTGTTGTGCGTTCCTCACTATACAGTAAGCATTTTGTTGTGCGTTCCTCACTATACTGTAAGCATTTTGTTGTGCGTTCCTCACTATACAGTAAGCATTTTGTTGTGCGTTCCTCACTATACAGTAAGCATTTTGTTGTGCGTTCCTCACTATACTGTAAGCATTTTGTTGTGCGTTCCTCACTATACTGTAAGCATTTTGTTGTGCGTTCCTCACTATACAGTAAGCATTTTGTTGTGCGTTCCTCACTATACAGTAAGCATTTTGTTGTGCGTTCCTCACTATACTGTAAGCATTTTGTTGTGCGTTCCTCACTATACTGTAAGCATTTTGTCGTGCGTTCCTCACTATACAGTAAGCATTTTGTCGTGCGTTCCTCACTATACAGTAAGCATTTTGTCGTGCGTTCCTCACTATACAGTAAGCATTTTGTCGTGCGTTCCTCACTATACAGTAAGCATTTTGTTGTGCGTTCCTCACTATACTGTAAGCATTTTGTTGTGCGTTCCTCACTATACAGTAAGCATTTTGTTGTGCGTTCCTCACTATACAGTAAGCATTTTGTTGTGCGTTCCTCACGATACAGTAAGCATTTTGTCGTGCGTTCCTCACGATACAGTAAGCATTTTGTCGTGCGTTCCTCACTATACAGTAAGCATTTTGTCGTGCGTTCCTCACTATACTGTAAGCATTTTGTCGTGCGTTCCTCACTATACAGTAAGCATTTTGTTGTGCGTTCCTCACTATACAGTAAGCATTTTGTCGTGCGTTCCTCACTATACTGTAAGCTTTTTGTCGTGCGTTCCTCGCTATACTGTAAGCATTTTGTCGTGCGTTCCTCGCTATACTGTAAGCATTTTGTCGTGCGTTCCTCGCTATACTGTAAGCATTTTGTCGTGCGTTCCTCGCTATACTGTAAGCATTTTGTCGTGCTTGTCTCGCTGTACAGTAAGCATTTTGTCGTGCTTGTCTCGCTGTACAGTAAGCATTTTGTCGTGCTTGTCTCGCTGTACAGTAAGCATTTTGTCGTGCTTGTCTCGCTGTACAGTAAGCATTTTGTCGTGCTTGTCTCGCTGTACAGTAAGCATTTTGTCGTGCTTGTCTCGCTGTACAGTAAGCATTTTGTCGTGCTTGTCTCGCTGTACAGTAAGCATTTTGTCGTGCTTGTCTCGCTGTACAGTAAGCATTTTGTCGTGCTTGTCTCGCTGTACAGTAAGCATTTTGTCGTGCTTGTCTCGCTGTACAGTAAGCATTTTGTCGTGCTTGTCTCGCTGTACAGTAAGCATTTTGTCGTGCTTGTCTCGCTGTACAGTAAGCATTTTGTCGTGCTTGTCTCGCTGTACAGTAAGCATTTTGTCGTGCGTTCCTCAAAACTGTGATTATTGTCTGTGCTGTAGATGGCATCTGGGTCAAGGAGTGTTGGGGTATGGAGACTAGAGGGCTTAGGCTATTTCTGTGATGGGTGGCCGGCGGTGGGGAATGAGGTATTGTCATTCCTCTTCTGTACGTTCAGTCCACTCCAGACTATTGAACATAATAATGAACAGATTTGTTAAAGATTTAAGCATTGGAGGCTACACCGATTTAAAAAATAAATAAATAATAATAATAATCACCTGTGCACAGTCTCGCTTCTGTCTCAGTGTTCTGATAATAACTGTTAGGCTGTGTGAAGTCTCAGTGTTCTGATAATAACTGTTAGGCTGTGTGAAGTCTCAGTGTTCTGATAATAACTGTTAGGCTGTGTGAAGTCTCAGTGTTCTGATAATAACTGTTAGGCTGTGTGAAGTCTCAGTGTTCTGATAATAACTGTTAGGCTGTGTGAAGTCTCAGTGTTCTGATAATAACTGTTAGGCTGTGTGAAGTCTCAGTGTTCTGATAATAACTGTTAGGCTGTGTGAAGTCTCTGTGTTCTGATAGTAACTGTTAGGCTGTGTGAAGTCTCAGTGTTCTGATAATAACTGTTAGGTTGTGTGAAGTCTCAGTGTTCTGATAATAACTGTTAGGCTGTGTGAAGTCTCAGTGTTCTGATAATAACTGTTAGGCTGTGTGAAGTCTCAGTGTTCTGATAATAACTGTTAGGCTGTGTGAAGTCTCAGTGTTCTGATAATAACTGTTAGGCTGTGTGAAGTCTCAGTGTTCTGATAATAACTGTTAGGCTGTGTGAAGTCTCAGTGTTCTGATAATAACTGTTAGGCTGTGTGAAGTCTCAGTGTTCTGATAATAACTGTTAGGCTGTGTGAAGTCTCAGTGTTCTGATAATAACTGTTAGGCTGTGTGAAGTCTCAGTGTTCTGATAATAACTGTTAGGCTGTGTGAAGTCTCAGTGTTCTGATAATAACTGTTAGGCTGTGTGAAGTCTCTGTGTTTTGATAATAACTGTTAGGCTGTGTGAAGTCTCAGTGTTCTGATAATAACTGTTAGGCTGTGTGAAGTCTGTGTTCTGATAGTCATCTGGACTAACAGTTACTAACTAGTCATGATGGCCTACTTTGTTTTCATAGTGAACGCTTGTATGCTGCTGTCAGTCAACACAAGGAAATGGCTAGTGGAAGACAATACTCTGACTGTGCCGGTCTTTGCAGTCTCCTTCAATCCCTTTAGAAATGAAGCGCCCTATAATGGACAGCATATGGATCCTGTATTTGCACAGACAGTTGTCTGTGTCATTGGCAGTGGCAACCCGCCCCTAAAAAAAAAAAATGGTTGGATTATAGATTGTTTTAAATGCTCATAAAAGTGAGGTAAATGTGTACATAAGGTGGCAAGAAAAATGTATGTGAACCTTTTGGAAATACCTGGATTTCTGCTCAAATTGGTCCTAAAATTTGATCTGATTTTCAGGTCACAACAATAGACAAACACAGTCTGCTTAAACTAATAACACACAAACAATTATAAGTTTTCATGTCTTTATTGAACACACCGTGTAAACATTCACAGTGCAGGGTGGGAAAAGTATGTGAACCCTTGGATTTAATAACTGGTTGACCCTCCTTTGGCAGCAATAACCTCAACCAAACATTTTCTGTAGTTGCGGATCAGACCTGCACAATGGTCAGGAGGAATTTTTGACCATTCCTCTTTACAAAACTGTTTCAGTTCAACAATATTCTTGGGATGTCTGGTGTGAACTGCTCTCGAGGTCATGCCACAGCATCTCAATCGGGTTGAGGTCAGGACTCTGACTGGGCCCCTCCAGAAGGTGTATTTTCTTCTGTTCAAGCCATTCTGTTGTTGATTTACTTCTGTGTTTTGGGTCGTTGTCCTGTTGCATCACCCAATTCCTGTTGACCTTCAATTCGCGAACAGATAGCCTAACATTCCCCTGCAAAATGTCTTGATAAAGTTGGGAATTCATTTTTCCATCGATGATAGCAAGCTGTCCAGGCCATGAGGCAGCAAAGCAGCTCCAAACCACGATGCTCCCTCCACCATACTTTACAGTTGGGATGAGGTTTTGATGTTGGTGTGCTGTGCCATTTTTTTTTCTCCACACATAGTGTTGTGTGTTCCTTCCAAACAATTCAACTTTAGTTTAATCTGTCCACAGAATATGTTGCCAGTACCGCTGTGGAACATCCAGGTGCTCTTTTGCAAACTTTATTTGGACAGCAGTGGCTTCTTCCGTGGTGTCCTCCCATGAACACCATTCTTGTTTAGTGTTTTACGTATCATAGACTCGTCAACCAAGATGTTAGCATGTTCCAGAGATTTCTGTAAGTCTTTAGCTGACACTCTAGGATTCTTCTTAACCTCAATGAGCATTCTGCGCTGTGCTCTTGCAGTCGTCTTTGCAGGACAGCCACTCCTAGGGAGAGTAGCAACAGTGCTGAACTTTCTCCATTTATAGACATTTTGTCTTACCGTGGACTGATGAACATCAAGGCTTTTAGAGATACTTATGTAACCCTTTTCAGCTTCATGCAAGTCAACAATTCTTATTCTTAGGTCTGAGATCTCTTTTGTTCGAGGCATGGTTCACATCAGGCAATGCTTCTTGTGAATAGCAAACTCAAATTTTGAGTGATTTTTAATAGGGCAAGGCAGCTCTAACCAACATCTCTAGTCTTGTCTCATTGATTGGACTGCAGGTTAGCTGACTCCTGACTCCAATTAGCTTTTGGAGAAGTCATTAGCCTAGGGGTTCACATACTTTTCCCAACCTACACTGTGAATGTTTTAATGATATATTTTCAATATAGACAAGAAAAATACAATAATTTGTGTGTTATTAGTTTAAGCGCACTGTCTATTGTTGTGACCTAGATGAAGATCAGATCAAATTTATGCAGAAATCCAGGTAATTCCAGGGGTTCACATACTTTTTCTTGCCACCATATGAAGTTATTTCAGATTGCAAGTTAACTGGCTAGTTGTGACATGTTAGCTAGATATCCCCAGTCAGATTGTATCTGCATGCTTGTTGCGTTCTCCCTGGTGCGTTCGTTCGTGAGCTGACTGCTCATTCTACATGGTATAATCTAATCCATGTCAGCGTGAAGCTGTGTTCATTCGGTTTTTGACATGCAGAAGTAAAATGGGTGTGTTTATGCTGCTGTTCAAATGCCCAGATCACTTTATGTCTTCACAAAAAAAAAAAACTCCCGGTAGTTTGAAAACTTGGCATCATATTTTGTTCATGCAGCTTTGTTGATAACTCCAACCACCTCACTCCCCTAGTATTCAACCAATCAGTGGCCGTCATTGGGCCTGTTATCAGTGAGTTGGATAGTGAGTGCCTTTTCTGAGAGCTCAGTTGATGATCCCACCCTAATCATAAACATTGGTGGAAGCAAGGCCTTTCTACAGGACACTGTCACAAAGGTTACTGTCTCAAAGGTTAAAAGCCTTTATTGGGTTCGTCACACTTTGGGTGGTGGAGGTGACCCACTGCCAGACAGACAGTGGGTCGGTCAATGCCAGAGGGAGATGGGGACGTGTTCTATCAGCCATCTTGGATTAAATTAGTCATAGGCGTCGGAGGAGGATGTGTGTATTATTAGTTTCAACACACTGTTTATTGTTGTGACCTAGATGACGATCAGATCAAATTTTATGACCAATTTATGCAGAAATCCAGGTAATTCCAAAGGGTTCACATACTTTTTCTTGCCACTGTATGAAGTTATTTCAGATTGGCACACAGGCAGGCGTTAGGACAGGCACACAGGCAGGCGTTAGGACAGGCACACAGGCAGGCGTTAGGACAGGCACACAGGCAGGCGTTAGGACAGGCACACAGGCAGGCGTTAGGACAGGCACACAGGCAGGCGTTAGGACAGGCACACAGGCAGGCGTTAGGACAGGCACACAGGCAGGCGTTAGGACAGGCGGGCATTAGGACAGGCGGGCATTAGGACAGGCGGGCATTAGGACAGGCAGGCATTAGGACAGGCGGACGGGCAGGCATTAGGACGGGTGGACGGGCAGGCATTAGGACGGGTGGACGGGCAGGCATTAGGGCGGGTGGACGGGCAGACTTTAGGGCAGGCAGGCTTTAGGGCAGGCAGGCTTTAGGGCAGGCAGGCTTTAGGGCAGGCGGATCTAATACTTTAAAGGGGCCATCTGCAGTTGCTACATCCTGTTTTTTTTGTTGTACTTTTTAAATGAATGATTGAAGGGTATATCGTCATAATAGAATATAACAGTAATATCTACCAGGTTGAAAGTCAACCATCAACACTAGGTGTTCAACCATCAACACTAGGTGTTCAACCATCAACACTAGGTGTTCAACCATCAACACTAGGTGTTCAACCATCAACACTAGGTGTTCAACCATCAACACTAGGTGTTCAACCATCATACATTAGCCATCAATTAATGAAGGAAACTGAAGAGGCCGGCATTCCAGTAGCACTATTCTCCTCATCCTCAACCCACCAGTCCTATCTCTCCCAGTCCCTCAAGGCCTGATAGCCTTAATGCTGTGTTTCTTCGAGCGCGGTGGTGTTGAGTGTCTTCACACTGTCGTTGTAGCTATGTATTTATGAGTTTCTCCCGTCCTCGGGTGTCCGAGATGGGCTTCCACTTGGTTTAGTGCAGCCTGTCCGTGTCAACGCCGGGGAGGAGAGTGATGAGTTATGTTTGGATAGTGTTACTAGTGTAGGCCTCTGCACCCGATACTTTTCTCTACCCTGTCCACCCCTGGCCCTCTTTCAACCCCCTGAAAGGAGGGCAGGCTATTCTGGGGACCGGGGTTACCCATGGTCACATGTTATGTGTGACAAAGTTGAGATATGTGTGGGCAGGATCTGTCTAAAAGAAGCATGTGGTTTTAGCTAGTGTGCTAGCATTCTATAGCATTCTATAGTATATCATGGAGTTGGTTTTGTTTCAAATCAGATCAAATGTAATTTGTCACATGCTTATTTACAAAACGTGTAGACTAACAGTGAAATGCTTACTTACGGGGCCCTTCCCAACAATACAGAGAGGAAGGGGGTGGGAAAGTAATATAAAAAGTAAAGAAGTAATATAAAAATAATAACACAAGGAATAAATCCACAAATGTTTTGTATACGGAGTGTATTTAGCAGACTTATGGCTTGGGGGTAGAAGCTGTTTAGGATCCTGTTGGTACCACTTATGAGACAACCTAAAGGAAGGAGGTCGGAGACCTGGCAGTGTGGTGCCAGGACAACAACCTTTCCCTCAACGTCACCAAGACAAAGGAGCTGAAAGTGGAAACGGAGGGCCGAACACACCCTCATCCACGTTGACAGAACAGTCTATGGCTTGGGTGGCTGGAGTCTTTGACTGTTTTTAGGGCCTTCCTCTGACACCGCCTGGTATAGAGATCCTGGAATGCAGGGAGTTCGGCCCAAGTGATGTACTGGGCCAAATGCACTACCCTCTGTAGCGCCTTGCGTTTGGATGCTAAGCAGTTGCCATACGAAGCAGTGATGCAGCCAGTCAAGATGCTCTCAATAGTGGAGCTGTAGAACTTTTTGAGGATCTGAGTGCCCATGCCAAATCTTTTCAGCCTCTTGAGGGGAAGAGGCGTTGTCATGCCCTCTTCATGTCGGTGTCTGTGGACCATGATATATTTCCTTAGTGATCGACCTGCTCCACTACAGCCCTGTCGACGTGGATGAGGGTGTGATCTCAATACCAGGCGGTGTCAGAGGAAGGCCCTAAAAACGGTCAAAGACTCCAGCCACCCAAGTCATAGACTGTTCTGTCGACGTAGATGAGGGTGTGTTCGGCCCTCCGTTTCCACGATCAGCTCCTTTGTCTTGCTGAGGTTGTTGTCCTGGCACAACACTGCCAGGTCTCTGACATCCTTCCTTTAGGCTGTCTCATCGTCGGCGGCATTCTTAATGATGGTGTTGGAGTTGTGCGCAGCCATGCAGTCATGGGTGAACAGGGAGTAGAGGAGGGGATTGAGAACACACCCCTGGGGGGGCCCTTGTGTTGAGGGTCAGCGTGGTGGATGTGTTGCATACCCTCGGCCCATCAGGAAGTCCAGGATCCAGTTGCAGAGGGAGGTGTTTAATCCCAGGGTCCTTAGCTTAGTGATGAGCTTGGAGGGCACTATGGTCTTGAACGCTGAGCTGTAGTCAATGAACAGCATTCTGTCGTAGGTGTTCCTTTTGTCCAGGTATTATGGTATTAGTACACAAGGGGTCGCCAAAAAGACCATTGGGCATCTGTTACCAGAATGCTAACAAAATTAGCACAATTAATAGTGAATTTCCTTGGTGGTTGCTAGATAAATATGCCAATGAGCAGAAACGAAAATAAACTAAGTGTAAAAAAGCAGGCAGTCCAGCGCATAAATGTATCCATGTTTAAATAGAAGCTACTGAATGTCATTTTTGGTGGGTTTGGATAATTTACAAGCGAATCTAAATGAGAGACATTGTACAAATGAACAAAGTTTTGATGCATGCTTGTCTGCTCTGAAGCAGCATGTGTACACTGCGTCTGTCTGGAGGGAGAAGGGGCGGGAGGAGATGACTGGGAGGAGCAGACTGGCCGAGAATGGAGAGGAGAAAAAGGCATGAAAATCAAGATGGTGGCAGCTGTACATAACTCCTCCAAAGTGCTTTGACGACTTAAACATGGCAGAAAGCTCACACAATATGTGACTCGTTTCAGGAAACAAGGTGTATGTCGCATGGCACTACTTCACAGGAGAGCCATTTGAACTTTACATTTTTTTAAAATATCTTTTTGGCAGAAATGCGTTCTGGAACATGTGACCTTTCATGTGCCTTAATAACAAATGTGTATGCCATCTGTAAACACAAATACAATTGTTAAATTAGGAGCCTAGTTGGTTTAGCCACAGAAGTCAGCAACCTTCCCACTAGCCATGATTAGCTGAGATAATGAGTGGGCTGGACATGCCGAGAGATGAGTTTGGAATGGTCTGCCATGTACAGTGGTTCCTCCTTTAAAAGTTGCAAGCTTGCACCGTGGGACTTAGCGGTACCCAGTGTCATGGCTTCATTGCTCCAGACCACCACAAGGGGGAGTTAGAGAACTCATTATGCATTTGGGTCCAAAGGTTTTTATATGACCAATCATATCGAGTGGTTCCAATGACGAATTTTAATGTAAATGTTTTAGGGACTCCTGAGAACCAGCAAACCAGGCAGTTGTCCTGGGAAAGGAATGAAGTAAAGAATCTAGCTAGCTAAAGCATTTACTGCAAATTGAATGTACAATTGTGTAAGCTTGCCTTGCAATGCAGCTGAAGTAACATAGCTAGCTAACTATCTAGTTGCGTATTGTGTAGTGGAGGATAAAAATGACTGTCTGCCTATGGATGTGTAGCTAGCTACAGTATGTAGCCGATCTATGTATGGACTAAAGGTCGACCGATTATGATTTTTCAATGCTGATACTGATTATTGGAAGACCCAAAAAAATCTGATACCGATTAATCGGCCAATTTTTATTATTTTTTAAATATATTTGTAATAATGACAATTACAACAATACTGAATGAACACTTTTTTTATTTAACTTAATATAATACATCAATAAAATCTATTTAATCTCAAATAAATAATGAAACATGTTCAATTTGGTTTAAATAATGCAAAAACAAAGTGTTGGAGAGGAAAGTAAAAGTGCAATATTTGCCATGTAAAAAAGCTAATGTTTAAGTTCCTTGCTCAGAACATGAGAATGCTGATGGTCTTCAATATTCCCAGGTAAGAAGTTTTAGGTTGTAGTTATTATAGGAATTATAGGACTATTTCTCTCTACCATTTGTATTTCATATACCTTTGACTATTGGATGTTCTTATAGGCACTATAGTATTGCCAGCCTAATCTCGGGAGTTGATAGGCTTGAAGTCATAAACAGCGCAATGCTTGAAGCACAGCGAAGAGCTACTAGCAAATCCAGGAAAGTGCTGTTTGAATGAATGCTTACGAGCCTGCTGCTGCCTATCACTGCCCAGTCAGACTGCTCTATCAAATATCAAATCATAGACTTAATTATAATATAATAACACACATAAATACAAGCCTTAGGTCATTAATATGGTCAAATCCGGAAACTATCATTTCGAAAACAAAACGTTTATTCTTTCAGTGAAATACAGAACCGTACGGAATTTTATCTAATGGGTGGCATCCCTAACTCAAAATATTCCTGTTACATTGCACAACCTTAATTATGTACAATTCTGGCAAATTAATTATGGTCTTTGTTAGGACCGTAATAGACATGCCTATATTTCCCCCATTGCAAACAAAGGAAGACAGCAGAGTTCCAATATTATTTTTGTTTACATTTGAACTATAAAACAACGTGAGCAGATCTCATTGCCAACAATAGCGAAGCAGGCATTGAACAGTAAGGTGGGAATAGAACGCTCGGAAGGCGAGTTGTTGCCATGGTGCTCAATACAACTAATAGGAACTGGCAGGGTGAAAAATGCACTCAAATAAGGCCTGTTTTTTTCCGATTACTTCAAAACGACGCCAAGCAGCTGGGAAATATGGTCATATTATGAAACTGGGCTCCACGGCGGATGCAATGAACTAGTTATCAGAAAAGAACGTTGTTAAAAATGTAATGTGTCCATCCTACTATCTACATGGATTTCAGAGCACTCTCGTCTGAGTGTATCAGATCGCAGAATAATTACTTTATGAGCGCTCAACACCCGTTGAATATGGCCGGTGTCAGTAAACGTCGGGAAAAAAGTGTAATTGAATTGTTTCCAGCAGCGCATTTACAGTCACCAACACGAAAACTGCCTTACCAGCTATGCTAGGGTGAGTAAAATGGTCAGAGTGGTCTCTTTTGGGTCTGGAAGTAGCTAGCCAACGTTATCTTGGGTGCTTGACTACCGTTGTAAGGCCAGAACACTCAAATCAACCCTACTCCTCGGCCTGAACATCCAGTCTGCGCTCGGAGAGCGAAACGGTCTGAATTCACAAACTGACAGTTTTTCTCTGAATGGAAACACCATAATATTAATCAAATTAAGTAAGCCAAATTTCTTAATAAATCCCATATACTATGTTATTACAAAAAATATTTTAATTTCTCTGGTAATGCCAATACAGAATACTATCAAATGCTTCTCAAAGATGCAAAGGTGGTCAAACTAGCAAAAACTTGCAGTAACAGAAGAAATGGCTGTGAATTAAATGACGTGTCCCAGAATGCTGCAGCAGCACGCAGGGTGTGCCGCAGTATGACGCAACGTTTAAAGGAGGAACCACTGTAGCAGGCTTCTGTCTATAACATGAGCTGGTCAGTATGTGTAGGTAATCCTTTCTAACGCAGCTTTTTATAAAGCTATCACGTAGTAGAACAGCATAAGTGTTGCTCTCCACTTTCTGGAGGACAGAGTTTTGAAATCAGTGGAATTAGAGTATGATATCTAAGGAGATGGAGAACATTCTGGCCTTTGATTGCAAATATGCAGACGGAGTCGAAAAGAGGACACACAGAAGGCTGTTGTATATGCTCCGAGAGAAAAGCGCCCTGAATTTATGAACGGGCAATCTGAGTTTACGCTCTGAGTTTACGAATGCCCAGAGCACACTCTGGCACTCCAGATTAAATTTACCAACACACCCATAGTATATAACAGCCTTTAGTCTTGAAATCTTTGGTTGTTTAGTACATGGCCACACATGTGAATCCTTAAATGGATGGGTGGGGCTAAAGCTTAAGAGGGTGTGAACGATGCTGAAAGGGTGTAGACCAAGAGCTCTCCAGTAGGTACCAAAACATTCAAGGGCCATTTTCTCAAAAGTGAGATTACAAGTTTATCAACTTTCAAAGTATAATTACTTTCCTATTGTTCCTCATCTCTAGTGTGTGATACACCATTTTCTAGCTGAGTCTCTACTTTTATCCAATGTAAAAAAACATAATTTCAAATTTTGCTACATAAGACCGACTCGTGCCTGTCGGTCCCATATGATGCCCCGTTAATTTATTAATTCAGTAAATTACTTTGATAACAAGCAAGTTAAACTTAGGTGTCGCGTTAATACAGATTTCTTTATTTTTCACGCAGGAAAAAACAGAACCCTTACATCTCTTGCTGTGTTTTTTTAAGTGCAGAACTAAAATGCTAATTGTAATTTCTGCTCGGCATTAGCCATTCGGATAATGACTGTAAATCCTTATTTTGAATTTCAGTGAGCTCACTGGCTTTGGTTTCTGACATGTAGAGTGTACATAGTCATTCTAGCTTTGTGTAAGACCAGTGGCAAATCATTTGTAAAATAGAGAAGAGTAACGGCCCGAGGCAACTGCCCTGAGGGACACCGCACTGTACATATGTGACACGCTCGATCATAATCATTTGGAAGTTGCAATGGCTAATTTGCATATAAATTATGTTTTTGTCCATTTAGATTGTGTCTTTAGCATTGAGGCTATGTGATTTCGGCTAGAACGTAAGGATGGACTAACTTTAACAAACGACTGTATATCACAGGACACAAAAGAAGGACCGTTTTAGTTATGCTCTTCACGGCATGTGGCCATAGCAACTCCAAACAGTGGTACGACACCCAGTAGATGAGTAGAACTGAGTTAGAGAGATGAGGCAGCATTATTAGACAGCATGCAGACTTCTTCACAGGCACTGAACTCAGTCTCTCAGGGTTGGTCTGTTTCTCAGTCTTTCTTTCTGTGTTGTCCTCTGTAGGTGTTGACTGGTGGTGAGACTGGAGGAACCTTTGTGAACCAGTCATCTCATCGTCCTCAGCCTAGAGCGATGCCACTTTGTAGAATGAGACCCTTCTCCTGACACAAGGAGGGTAGTCCTCCCCCAACCTTAGCAACCCGGACTCTCTACCCACCTACCTCACCCACCTACCTCACCCACCTACCTACCTACCTACCTACCTACCTCACCCACCTACCTACCTCACCCCTGACCCCCATTACCTCACCCCTGACTAACCCATAAACCCTGCCCTCAAATTACTACCTCAACACTCTATGTAAAACTGCTGCTCTTAAACCGCTCTGTCCCCACCCTCCTGAGTATTACATTACATTCAACACACCAACAGGGGGAATTAAAAAAAGCATTGCCAGTGCCTACTCCCTGGTGTCCATTTTGTGCCCAGAGTGGAGTCATCAGTAGGGTGCTCTAAGCCTGTGTACTGGCACGCGACGATGCTGCTGAACTTCGAGTGACATCCCCACTCTGTGATGTCAGAGGCCGGAGGAGAGGGGCGGGACCAGAGTGGGAATCTCATGTTTGTTGTTGGCTGTGTCGATGAAGACCACCGAGGCTCAGAAGAAGGAGGAAGAATGAAGAACGAGGGAGAGATGCAAAAAGGCGAGGAGGAGGAGGAGGACGACCAGGATTATGACTCGGTGTGTACGTGGAAGCAGAAAAAAAGACTAGTCTTTACTTGATTCCTTGCTTCCTCACCTCCTTCTCAAACTGCATTTGAGAAGAATCCAAGATCTCTCTCCTTGGACCTTCTCCTCCAATGCATTTTGAAAAGGAGGAGAGATGACAGGACAAGAAAAAATTGCCTTTGCCTTCACAAGTAATCTTATAACACATGATGTACAGTAAATGACAAACGGTGATCTTTACATCCACCCCTTCTGTCTGGTTCCCCCAGCCTCCAGAGAGGCAGATCGTGGTGGGCATCTGCTCCATGATGAAGAAGTCCAAGTCCAAGCCCATGACCCAGATCATGGAAAGGCTGTGTAAGTTTGAGTACATCACAGTGGTCATCTTCCCCGAGGAGGTCATCCTCAACCAGCCCGTGGACAAATGGCCCCTGTGCGACTGCCTCGTCTCCTTCCACTCCAAAGGTACAAACCAACGTACGTATGTGCACCCACCGTACACTATTAACTGCATCAGGTACTGGTTTTCTCACATGCACAGCTATAATGTCATGTATTTAGCCTGTATACAGACCCTTGGAACAATAATGTCATGTATTTAGCCTGTCTACAGACTCATGGAACAATAATGCCATGTATTTAGCCTGTCTACAGACTCATGGAACAATAATGTCATGTATTTAGCCTGTATACAGACCCATGGAACAATAATGTCATGTATTTAGCCTGTATACAGACCCATGGAACAATAATGTCATGTATTTAGCCTGTCTACAGACTCATGGAACAATAATGTCATGTATTTAGCCTGTCTACAGACTCATGGAACAATAATGTCATGTATTTAGCCTGTATACAGACCCTTGGAACAATAATGTCATGTATTTAGCCTGTATACAGACCCATGGAACAATAATGTCATGTATTTAGCCTGTCTACAGACTCATGGAACAATAATGTCATGTATTTAGCCTGTATACAGACCCTTGGAACAATAATGTCATGTATTTAGCCTGTCTACAGACTCATGGAACAATAATGTCATGTATTTAGCCTGTCTACAGACTCATGGAACAATAATGTCATGTATTTTGCCTGTATACAGACCCATTGAACAATAATGTCATGTATTTAGCCTGTATACAGACCCATGGAACAATAATGTCCTGTATTTAGCCTGTATGGAACAATAATGCCATGGTTAAGACATGTATTTCCTGTATTTATTTACATGGTTGTGTTTATGTATGTATGGGGGTGGGTGTGTAGGTTTCCCATTGGACAAAGCGGTAGAGTACGCCAAACTCAGAAACCCACTTCTCATCAATGACCTGAACATGCAGTATTACATACAAGACAGGTATGATGGTAAACACTCAGTCATTCCTGCCTTGTTCATACTTTGTAAAAGTCTACTGACACCTGAAACCCCACCTCTTTAAGGAATACCTGGGATAGGATAAAGTAATCCTTCTAACCCCCCCCCCCTATTGTAAAGTGGTTGTTCCACTGGATATCATAAGGTGAATGCACCAATTTGTAAGTCGCTCTGGATAAGAGCGTCTGCTAAATGACTTAAATGTAAATGTAATATAAACGTTGTATTCTGTCCCCTCAGGAGGGAGGTGTATCGTATCTTGCAGGAAGAGGGCATTGATCTTCCTCGTTACGCTGTGTTAACCCGAGACCCAGACAGACCTGAAGGTAAGTGTTACAACACATCTTGTCTCTTGTGACAGACTGGTACTATTAAATCAATTAGCGAGCTAGCATGCACCCAAGATTTGGTTCTGGGTGCCAAGATTACAAGTGTAGCCACTTGCACAGCTGAATGTGTTCTTTTTCCATAGTGCGATTGGTTAGAATGCTTCAGGAGGGGGGTTCAATGTGCTTGAGTCTCGGTATGAGCTAGATCAGGAGGAAGTGTTGCGGCTAAGGAAGCACAGCGACTTCTTTTTACATATGCATTTTCTATAGACCTCAAGTTCCGAGGCCCTGTCTCTGATTGGCTGGGTGGCCTTTCATTCTAGAGTGTAACCTGGTGGAGGGGGAGGATCATGTGGAGGTGAACGGGGAGGTGTTCCCCAAGCCCTTTGTGGAGAAGCCTGTGAGTGCTGAGGACCATAACGTTTACGTCTACTACCCCACCTCAGCTGGAGGGGGCAGCCAGAGACTCTTCCGCAAGGTACTGAGGGACTAGGGAGGGACAGTCAGACGCTGTATTGTATAGGAACTGCTGTTGGAATTATAGTGAATGGGTGGAGTTTTTTGGAGCCATGCTGTACAGAATGGTCCGAAACTCAACTGTACACACTTAGTACTCAAACCAAACTTTCACCCCCTTATTTAGATATTTTAGTTGCACTTGATTAGATTTTTTTTTCTTCTTGAAAGAATCGAACAAATGGAATAGTCCCAAAAGTGCAAACCCCCGTCCCATCTGGCTGGCTCGATCAAGCGCTCTGTCGATACTATTTGAACCCAGGTTTGACTGTCTCCTCTCTCCTGTAGATAGGGAGCCGCAGCAGTGTGTATTCCCCAGAGAGCTGTGTGAGGAAGACTGGCTCCTACATATACGAGGAGTTCATGCCAACGGACGGCACTGATGTCAAGGTATCATCTTAAGTGTGTGTTGGTGTGTGAGCCTGGTTCAGGTCAGTCATTTGTTTGATCGGCTGTATGGGGTGTGTCTTTTGTTGATGTTTAGGTTAATCGATTGGTGGACTGTACAGTGCCTTCAGAAAGTATTCAGACCCTTTGACTTTTTCCACATTTTGTTGTGTTACATCCTTATTCTAAAATGGATTAAATAGTTTTTTCCCTCATCAATCTACACACAATACCCCATAATGACAAAGCAAAAATGTGTTTTTAGAATTTTTTTGGCTAATTTATAAAAAATAAGAGGATATATTTACATAATAATTCAGACCCTTTAATCAGTACTTTGTTGAAGCACCTTTGGCAGTGATTACAGCCTTGAGTCTTCTTGGGTATGACACTATAAGCTTGGCACACCTGTATTTGGGGAGTTTCTCTGTATACTTTTTTTTAATACTGTATCAGGTGTACACTGCGGGGACTAGGGCTGTGAATTTTCAGCGACATCACGATATGATATTATCACCATACCAAGGTGCTGATAGGATATGTATTGCGATTTAGAAACGGTGATTTAAAAAGAACTAAACATATTGCTCACCTTACGTCTGCTGCAGAGGGACACGATAGATGCCATGGGAAAACAAGTATTGATCAGTCATGGAAATAAACATGCAGGTACACCCAACTAGGGCAAAAATAATATTGTCAAAACGATACGATATAATATCCCGATATGTCACTGTATTCCCCCCCCCCCCCCCTCGATCACTACTGTGGCCCTGACTATGTGTCTATGATGTCAGGTGAACACAGTGGGCCCTGACTATGTGTCTATGATGTCAGGTGAACACAGTGGGCCCTGACTATGGTATGATGTCAGGTGAACACAGTGGGCCCTGACTATGGTATGATGTCAGGTGAACACAGTGGGCCCTGACTATGGTATGATGTCAGGTGAACACAGTGGGCCCTGACTATGGTATGATGTCAGGTGAACACAGTGGGCCCTGACTATGGTATGATGTCAGGTGAACACAGTGGGCCCTGACTATGTGTCTATGATGTCAGGTGAACACAGTGGGCCCTGACTATGGTATGATGTCTGGTGAACACAGTGGGCCCTGACTATGGTATGATGTCTGGTGAACACAGTGGGCCCTGACTATGGTATGATGTCAGGTGAACACAGTGGGCCCTGACTATGGTATGATGTCAGGTGAACACAGTGGGCCCTGACTATGGTAGGATGTCAGGTGTACACAGTGGGCCCTGACTATGGTATGATGTCAGGTGAACACAGTGGGCCCTGACTATGGTATGTCAGGTGAACACAGTGGGCCCTGACTATGGTATGATGTCAGGTGAACACAGTGGGTCCTGACTATGGTATGATGTCAGGTGAACACAGTGGGTCCTGACTATGGTATGATGTCAGGTGTACACAGTGGGCCCTGACTATGGTATGATGTCAGGTGAACACAGTGGGCCCTGACTATGGTATGATGTCAGGTGAACACAGTGGGCCCTGACTATGGTATGATGTCAGGTGAACACAGTGGGTCCTGACTATGGTATGATGTCAGGTGAACACAGTGGGTCCTGACTATGGTATGATGTCAGGTGTACACAGTGGGCCCTGACTATGGTATGATGTCAGGTGTACACAGTGGGCCCTGACTATGGTATGATGTCAGGTGAACACAGTGGGCCCTGACTATGGTATGATGTCAGGTGAACACAGTGGGCCCTGACTATGGTATGATGTCAGGTGAACACAGTGGGCCCTGACTATGGTATGATGTCAGGTGAACACAGTGGGCCCTGACTATGGTATGATGTCAGGTGAACACAGTGGGCCCTGACTATGGTATGATGTCAGGTGTACACAGTGGGCCCTGACTATGGTATGATGTCAGGTGAACACAGTGGGCCCTGACTATGGTATGATGTCAGGTGAACACAGTGGGCCCTGACTATGGTATGATGTCAGGTGAACACAGTGGGCCCTGACTATGGTATGATGTCAGGTGAACACAGTGGGCCCTGACTATGGTATGATGTCAGGTGAACACAGTGGGCCCTGACTATGGTATGATGTCAGGTGTACACAGTGGGCCCTGACTATGGTATGATGTCAGGTGTACACAGTGGGCCCTGACTATGGTATGATGTCAGGTGTACACAGTGGGCCCTGACTATGGTATGATGTCAGGTGTACACAGTGGGCCCTGACTATGGTATGATGTCAGGTGTACACAGTGGGCCCTGACTATGCCCATGCTGAGGCCAGGAAGTCCCCAGCCCTGGACGGTAAGGTGGAGCGGGACAGCGAGGGGAAGGAGATCCGCTACCCTGTCATGCTCTCCGCCATGGAGAAACTGGTGGCCCGCAAGGTCTGCCTGGCCTTCAAGGTGAGTCTTTTCAACCAATCAGACCACTCGTTCTGTGTTTGTCTGTGTGTGTGTGTCATCTCACCCAATCAACCTGATGCGGTGCATCCCAATAGTCTGAAGAGGCTTCCTCTCCTCAACCTCGTCTTATCTGCTTTATCTGCAAGAGCTGCGTAGGTAAAAGCATCTGTCGTGTTTTTTCAGGTAAGTGCAGATGAATGGAGGAACCCTCTTTTGACTACTGGGATGCACTCCACTTGATTGGCTACATTCAGTTTCAAATGTCTGACAGTGACGCTCTCTCTCTATGCCAGCAAACTGTGTGTGGCTTCGACCTCTTGAGAGCAAACGGCCACTCCTTCGTCTGTGATGTCAACGGCTTCAGCTTTGTGAAGAACTCCATGAAGTACTATGACGACTGTGCCAAAGTCTTGGGGTAGGTGAGGCAGGCTGTCATGCTGAAGGTTCAGCTAGCGCTCATCCATCTCTGTTCCTTTACTTTAGTACGTTTTAGTTTTACAGGGAGTGTGCACTTGAATCAACATTCCTATGAAAGTGACAGTTTTAGCCAGCCGCCTAATTTCCAACTGCAGTCCCTGGTTTAGCCCCCTGATTTCCACATTGCTACCCAGGGGACAGCTGGGTAACTAGTCATACTGTACATTGACACCCAAGGGACAACTGGGTAACTAGTCATACTGTACATTGACACCCTGGGGACAGCTGGGTAACTAGTCATACTGTACATTGACACCCAGGGGACAGCTGGGTAACTAGCCATACTGTACGTTGACACCCAGGGGACAGCTGGGTAACTAGTCATACTGTACATTGACACCCAGGGGACAGCTGGGTAACTAGAGCCATACTGTACGTTGACACCCAGGGGACAGCTGGGTAACTAGTCATGCTGTACGTTGACACCCAGGGGTCAGCTGGGTAACTAGTCATGCTGTACATTGACACCCAGGGGACAGCTGGGTAACTAGCCATACTGTACGTTGACACCCAGGGGACAGCTGGGTAACTAGTCATACTGTACGTTGACACCCAGGGGACAGCTGGGTAACTAGTCATACTGTACGTAGACAAAGTAAAAGTGTCTTAGCCACAACTCATTCCTTGAACTAGCTAGAATCCAAACTTTGCTATAGCTCACAATATTAGTTGTTCCCCCCCCTCCACACAGAAACATGGTGATGCGAGAGCTGGCCCCTCAGTTCCACATCCCCTGGTCCATCCCCCTGGAGGCTGAGGACATACCCATAGTCCCCACCACCTCAGGAACCATGTGAGTACTCCTCTCCTCTTTCTCTCCTCTTCCTTTTTTTCATTTCTCCTCTCCTCTCATCCTCCTGCTTCTTTCTCTTCTTCCTGTCCCCCCCTCTTCCTTACTCATCTCTTCTAGAGGTATTCTGAGGTGGTTTAGTGAACTATACTCACGTGGTGATTAACCTCTCTTGAGACATGAAGACTTGCTAGCTCCCACAGCTAACTCCTAGGTGTTATCTCATTGGGCTAAATATAGTCCTGAGTCACATAAATGACCTAGTTTGATACCCGGTGTATATAACTGATTTCCATGTCCATTAGCCTATTGGTTTTCCAGCCCTCAGCTTATTGAGATTCTCAATAATAAAGGATGAGTAACAGTAAACAACTCTGTCACCTGTCCCACAGGATGGAGCTGCGCTGTGTCATCGCCATCATCCGCCACGGAGACCGCACCCCTAAACAGAAGATGAAGATGGAAGTCCGACACCTTCTGTGAGTCTATGTACCTCAAATACCCCCTCTGTGAGTATATACCTCAAATACCCCCTCCGTACCTTCAGGCTCTGATCAGGCCCTACACCCAAACAAGGGCACTGCGTTCATCCACCTCTGGCCTGCTCGCCTCCCTACCTCTGAGGAAGCACAGTTCCCGCTCAGCCCAGTCAAAACTGTTCGCTGCTCTGGCACCCCAATGCTCCCTCACGACGCCAGGACAGCGGAGTCAATCACCACCTTCCGGAGACACCTGAAACCCCACCTCTTTAAGGAATACCTGGGATAGGATAAAGTAATCCTTCTAAACCCCCCCCCCCTAAAAGATTTAGATGCACTATTGTAAAGTGGTTGTTCCACTGGATATCATAAGGTGAATGCACCAATTTGTAAGTCGCTCTGGATAAGAGCGTCTGCTAAATGACTTAAATGTAAATGTATATACCTCAAATACCCCCTCTGTGAGTCTATGTACCTCAAATACCCCCTCTGTGAGTCTATGTACCTCAAATACCCCCGCTGTGAGTCTATGTACCTCAAATACCCCCGCTGTGAGTCTATGTACCTCAAATACCCCCTCCTGGGAGTCTATGTACCTCAAATACACCCTCCTGTGAGTCTATGTACCTCAAATACACCCTCCTGTGAGTCTATGTACCTCAAATACACCCTCCTGTGAGTCTATGTACCTCAAATACACCCTCTCCCTATTCACAGTGGGCAAAATGTTACATGCTGGCGTATTAATGACTTCATTTTCTGTTCGTCCATATAACAAATACAACTTGAAATTCACCTTCCCCAGTCCTGTTGCAATTCACTGTTGAATCTGTTGTTTAGATTTAATGTTTGAATATGTTGTTTTTAGATTCTTTGCGCTGTTTGAAAAGTATGGAGGCTACAAGTCAGGGAAACTGAAGTTGAAGAAGCCCAAACAGCTACAGGTCAGTCCAAGTATCTCTTCTTTTCCTATAACACAGAAACCCTCTGTTGAGCGGAAGCCTATTTGCGGTGTTGGGGAAGCTACTCTGAAAATATACACTGCTCAAAAAAATAAAGGGAACACTTAAACAACACAATGTAACTCCAAGTCAATCAAACTTCTGTGAAATCAAACTGTCCACTTAGGAAGCAACACTGATTGACAATACATTTCACATGCTGTTGTGCAAATGGAATAGACAACAGGTGGAAATTATAGGCAATTAGCAAGTGTTCCCTTTATTTTTTTGAGCAGTATAGTTTACCAGGTTACCAATTACTTGTTTGTTTACTTAAGTTACTTTGAAAAAGTAGTTCACTACATCCAAACCCCAGTACTTTGTGAAAAATTATCATCTGGATATCTGAAATGGTGTGAATTATGCAAGTCGAAAAATATAGTTAATTATAGCCCATATGTGACCGACCGGCTTTATTCGGTCTTGTGTAGCAAAATTTGATATTTTTACATTTGATAAAAGTAGAGACTCAGCTCGAAAATGGTATATCATACACTACAGTTGAGGAACAATGGAAAAGTAATTCTGCTTTGAAAGTTTATAAACTTGTAACCTTAAATTGAGAAAATGGCCCTTGAATGTTTTGGTACCTACTGGAGAGCTTTTTGTCTACACCCATTCAGCATCGTTCACACCCTCAAGCTTTAGCCCCACCCATCCCTTTAAGGATTTACATGTGAGGTTATGTACTAAACGACCAAAGATTTCAAGACTAAAGGCTGTTATATACTACAGGTGTGTTGGTGAATTGAATCTGGAGTGCTCTCGGTGTTTGTAAGCTCAGAGCGTTGTCAGATTGTCTGTTTGTAAGTTCAGAGCGTTTCGCTCTTGGAGCGTTCAGAGCGCACACCTGACCTAACAACAGCAGTCAAGCACTCAAGCTAACTGGCTAACGTTGGCTAGCTTGCTAGCTACTTCCAGATACAAATGAAAGTACAGCTCACTCTGACCATTTTACTCAGCCTAGCAGAGCTGGTTAGGCTTTTTTAAATGTTATCCAGAGCATTGATGACTGTAACTGTGCTGCTGGCAACAATTTTAATTACGCTTTTTTTTGCCAACGATTACTGACACCGGCCATATTCAACGGGTGTTGAGCGTTCATAAATTCGTCAGTTATTCTGCGCTTTGGCACGCTCGGACGAGAGGGCTCTGAAATCAGAGTAAATAGACGTAGCTGGTAAATTTGCTCTGGCTATCGACAAATGTCACAGTGACATCATGAACATTCTATTGAAATGGTTCCTTGCATAGTGGAGTCTTTTTGTTTTAGACATGTAGCTAGCTAGCTAAACAATGAACCATAATCCCAACTCATAACGGTACTACCCTGCATTAATCTGCATGTAGCTAACCAACCAGGTTTAATGTTAGCTAGCTTACATTAGGCTATAACTAGCAATGCAAATGGCTCTGAGATACGAATAATATTACTACACAGATAATACACGTAACGTTACCTAGCGAGCCAGCCAGCTAACGTTAGCTAGCTAGCTAACAGTACACTTTAACTTGAAATGAAAATGACTTTCTGACAAAATTAGTAACATGTAATATTTGAAAATATAGCTAGCTGGACTCTCTTACCCGTATACATGGATAGACACTTCTCTCGCTCTGTCACCGATGCCATGGTTGCCCTTTAGTTTGAAGATGTAATCCAGAGACAGGTTATACAACAGCTCTCTGTGTTCTCTTTTCGACTCAGTCTGCATATTTGCAATCAAAGGCCAGAATGTTCTCCATCTCCTTAGCTATCATACTCTAATTCCACTGATTTCAAAACTCGGTCCTCCAGAAAGTGGAGAGCAACACTTATGCAGTTCTACTACGTGATGTCTTTCAAAAAAGCTGCGTTAGAAAGGATTACCTACACATACTGACCAGCTCATGGTATAGACAGAAGCCTGCTACATGGCAGACCAATCCGAACTCATCTCTCGGCATGTCCAGCCGACTCATTATCTCAGCCAACCATGGCTAGCGGGAAGGTTGCTGACTTGTTCCGTGGCTAAACCAACTAGGCTCGTAATTTATCAATTTTATTCATATTTACAGATGGCATGGTAAAACAGTAGTGTGTAGTTCCAGTAGTTAGCTACACCGCTACATGGTAAAACGGTAGTGTGTAGTTCCAGTAGTTAGCTACACCGCTACATGGCAAAAAACTAATTACCTACTGAAAACACTATATAGATTTGAATTTAGTTCAACTACCACTAAGCTACTGGAAAATGTAATTAATTTACTAGTTGAACTACATGTAGTACACTACTCCCCAACACTGCCTATTTGTGACAATAAGATAATACTGTATATAGTCGCGACCTCTAATCCAGTTATTTTCAAGGTTTCCAACACCTGGAAAATGTCCTGCCACTGTCGCCTCTTTGTAGGGTTTTTTCAGTTTTGTAATGTAGGAGAATAAAACACATTAGATCTGGTAAAAGATAATACAAAAAAAGTTTTTTTTTTATTGTTCTGTCTTTGAAATGCAAGAGAAAGGCCACAATTTATTATTCCAGTTTAGGCGCAATTTAGATTTTGGCTCCTAGATGGCAGCTGTTTGTGCTCAAAGTTTTAGACTGATCCAATGAACCATTGCTTTTCTGTTCAAAATATTGTATCAAGTCTGCCCAATTGTGCCTAATTGGTTTATTGATACATTTTTCAAGTTCATAAGTGCACTTTCCTCAAACAATAGCATGGTATTATTTCACTGTAATAGCTACTGTAAATTGGAGAGGGCAGTTAGATTAGCAAGAATTTAAGCTTTCTGCCTGTATCAGATATGTCTCTGTCCTGGGAAATTTTCTTGTTACTTACAACCTCATGCTAATCACATTAGCGCACGTTAGCTCAACCGTCCCGTGGGAGTCACCGATCCTGTAGAGGTTAAGCACTTTGTGACAAATGTCAGTTCAATTGACTGTTGTGTGTGTTTTGTGTAGGAAGTGCTGGACATTGCCCGGCTCCTACTGACTGAGTTGGGACAGCACACAGACTGTGAGATCGAGGAGAAGAAGGGTAAACTGGAGCAGCTCAAGACGGTCCTAGAGATGTGAGAGACTCTTATGGGCACGCCACACACACTCACACCAGGGTTGTCAGGTGACCAGTATTGCAATACTCAGAAGTATCGTGGCAAGGAAACAAAACATGAAGTAGACTTCATTTCTTATGGAAAACAGTCCTAATGTTGACGAGGAACAAAGTCTGCTTTTTTTTTTTTTTTTTTGCCATGGATAATCTGGTATCCTAGTATATACTTCTGCGCGCACACACATACACACACACACACACACACACACACACACACACGTCACGCTCTAATCTGTCCATAATTTTATCCATGCATCAGGTAGTGATCTGCTCTTCTGTATGTGATGCTCGGTGTGGAAACCTCCGTGTTGCTGTGTCTGTAGTCCAGTGTAGAAACCTCCTCCGTGTTGCTGTGTCTGTAGTCCAGTGTAGAAACCTCCTCCGTGTTGCTGTGTCTGTAGTCCAGTGTAGAAACCTCCTCCGTGTTGCTGTGTCTGTTGTCCAGTGTAGAAACCTCCTCCGTGTTGCTGTGTCTGTAGTCCAGTGTAGAAACCTCCTCCGTGTTGCTGTGTCTGTTGTCCAGTGTAGAAACCTCCTCCATGTTGCCGTGTCTGTTGTCCAGTGTAGAAACCTCCATGTTGCCGTGTCTGTTGTCCAGTGTAGAAACCTCCATGTTGCTGTGTCTGTTGTCCAGTGTAGAAACCTCTTTGTTGCTGTGTCTGTTGTCCAGTGTAGAAACCTCCTCCATGTTGCTGTGTCTGTTGTCCAGTGTAGAAATCTCCTCTGTGTTGCTGTGGCTGTTGTCCAGTGTAGAAACCTCCTCTTTGTTGCTGTGTCTGTAGTCCAGTGTAGAAACCTCCTCCGTGTTGCCGTGTCTGTAGTCCAGTGTAGAAACCTCCATGTTGCTGTGTCTAGTCCAGTGCTCCACACATTGAATTAGCCTAGTCCCTGTATTCCTGAAACACACCGTAGCCTAGCAGCTTTCACTTTGTGGACAACCCCCATCCTCCTTGTCTATAATTCTCTTTTCCTCCCTCCTTTCTCTCTGTCTCTCTCCTCCTCTTTCCAAAGGGAATCCAGCTTGAATGACACTCGGTATACACCCTCCCCTGGTTCACTCCTCCTCACTCTGTAACCACCACTGCCATTAACCTCCATTCATACCGAGGGATTTTATACTGACCATTAGAATCAGGGACCACTAGCCACATCCGTGTGTGTGTTTTTTTGAACGAGTGCTGTGTTTGTCTGCGATGCATGTCGTTCTGAAAGTTGCCTTTAATCTCACTACACCTTCGTCCTCTCACTCTTCTCATTCTCTGTGTACTGTATATAGTCTTCCTGGTTAAACTCGTTGATAATGGTATGGGATTGCATATTAACCACAATTCAATGCAAATGGCAGCTCTTTGACAATAACCAAGGATCAAACACACAGGTCCATGATCTGTGAGGGTGATTGATTTGTGAGGGTGATTGATTTGGGAGGGTGGTTGATTTGGGAGGGTGATTGATTTGTGAGGGTGATTGATTTGTGAGGGTGATTGATTTGTGAGGGTGGTTGATTTGTGAGGGTGGTTGATTTGGGAGGGTGGTTGATTTGGGAGGGTGATTGATTTGGGAGGGTGATTGATTTGGGAGGGTGATTGATTTGGGAGGGTGATTGATTTGGGAGGGTGATTGATTTGGGAGGGTGATTGATTTGGGAGGGTGATTGATCTGGGAGGGTGCGGGAACAGGGAATCCAGGATCGGTTGTATGTGGATACCTGCCCCTGTATAATGATGACTGGTGCTTCATTAAGGGTGGATACCTGCCCCTGTATAATGATGACTGGTGCTTCATTAAGGGTGGATACCTGCCCCTGTATAATCAAATCAAATCAAATCAAATTTATTTATATAGCCCTTCGTACATCAGCTGAAATCTCAAAGTGCTGTACAGAAACCCAGCCTAAAACCCCAAACAGCAAGCAATGCATGTGAAAGAAGCACGGTGGCTGGGAAAAACTCCCTAGGAAAAACTCCTGAGAAAGGCCAAAAACCTAGGAAGAAACCTAGAGAGGAACCAGGCTATGAGGGGTGGCCAGTCCTCTTCTGGCTGTGCCGGGTGGATATTATAACAGAACATGGTCAAGATGTTAAAATGTTCGTAAATGACCAGCATGGTCAAATAATAATAATCATAGTAATTGTCGAGGGTGCAACAAGCACGTCCGGTGAACAGGTCAGGGTTCCGTAGCCGCAGGCAGAACAGTTGAAACTGGAGCAGCAGCATGGCCAGGTGGACTGGGGACAGCAAGGAGTCATCATGCCAGGTAGTCCTAGGGCTCAGGTCCTCCGAGAGAAAGAGAGAAAGAAAGAGAGAATTAGAGAGAGCATATTTACATTCACACAGGACACTGGATAAGACAAGAGAATACTCCAGATGTAACAGACTGACCCTAGCCCCCCGACACATAAACTACTGCAGCATAAATACTGGAGGCTGAGACAGGAGGGATCAGAAGACACTGTGGCCCCATCCGATGATACCCCCGGACAGGGCCAAACAGGCAGGATAATGATGACTGGTGCTTCATTAAGGGTGGGTGGATACCTGCCCCTGTATAATGATGACTGGTGCTTCATTAAGGATGGATACCTGCCCCTGTATAATGATGACTGGTGCTTCATTAAGGATGGATACCTGCCCCTGTATAATGATGACTGGTGCTTCATTAAGGGTGGATACCTGCCCCTGTATAATGATGACTGGTGCTTCATTAAGGGTGGATACCTGCCCCTGTATAATGATGACTGGTGCTTCATTAAGGGTGGGTGGATACCTGCCCCTGTATAATGATGACTGGTGCTTCATTAAGGGTGGGTGGATACCTGCCCCTGTATAATGATGACTGGTGCTTCATTAAGGGTGGGTGGATACCTGCCCCTGTATAATGATGACTGGTGCTTCATTAAGGGTGGGTGGATACCTGCCCCTGTATAATGATGACTGGTGCTTCATTAAGGGTGGGTGGATACCTGCCCCTGTATAATGATGACTGGTGCTTCATTAAGGGTGGATAGATACCTGCCCCTGTATAATGATGACTGGTGCTTCATTAAGGGTGGATAGATACCTGCCCCTGTATAATGATGACTGGTGCTTCATTAAGGGTGGATACCTGCCCCCTGTATAATGATGACTGGTGCTTCATTAAGGGTGGATACCTGCCCCTGTATAATGATGACTGGTGCTTCATTAAGGATGGATACCTGCCCCCTGTATAATGATCACTGGTGCTTCATTAAGGGTGGATACCTGCCCCTGTATAATGATGACTGGTGCTTCATTAAGGGTGGATACCTGCCCCTGTATAATGATGACTGGTGCTTCATTAAGGGTGGATACCTGCCCCTGTGTGCGTGTGTCTTCCAGGTACGGCCATTTCTCAGGCATCAACAGGAAGGTGCAGCTCACCTACCTGCCCAACGGACAACCCAAAGCCTCCAGTGAGGAAGAAGGTAGGGAGGAGTCGTCGCAGGCATACCATGTTCATGATTAACTTCTTACACATACAGTTGAAGTCGGAAGTTTACATACACCTTAGCCAAATACATTTAAACTCAGTTTTTCACAATTCCTGACATTTAATCAGAGTAAAAATTCCCTGTCTTAGGTCAGTTAGGATCACCACTTTATTTTAAGAATGTGAAATGTCAGAATAATAGTAGAGAATTATTTATTTCAGCTTTTCTTTCTTTCATCACATTCCCAGTGGGTCAGAAGTTTACATACGTTCAATTAGTATTTGGTAGCATTGCCTTTAAATTGTTTAACTTGGGTCAAACTTTTCGGTTAGCCTTCCACAAGCTTCCCACAATAAGTTGGGGGAATTTTGGCCCATTCCTCCTGACAGAGCTGGTGTAAATGAGTCAGGTTTGTAGGCCTCCATGTTCACACATGCTTTTTCAGTTCTGGCCACAAATTTTCTATGGGATTGAGGTCAGGGCTTTGGGATGGCCACTCCAATACCTTGACTTTGTTGTCCTTAAGCCATTTTGCCACAACTTTGGAAGTGTGCTTGGGGTCATTGTCCATTTGGAAGACCCATTTGCGACCAACCTTTAACTTCCTGACTGATGTCTTGAGATGTTGCTTCAATATATCCACATCATTTTCCTACCTCATGATACCATCTATTTTGTGAAGCACAGCAGTCCCTCCTGCAGCAAATCACCCCCACAACATGATGCTGCCACCCCCGTGCTTCACGGTCTATTTTTGTTTCATCAAACCAGAGGACATTTCTCCAAAAAAGTACGATCTTTGTCCCCATGTGCAGTTGCAAACCGTAGTCTGGCTTTTTTATTGCGGTTTTGGAGCAGTGGCTTCTTCCTTGCTGAGCGGCCTTTCAGGTTACGTCGATTTAGGACTTGTTTTACTGTGGATATAGATACTTTTGTACCTGTTTCCTCCAGCATCTTCACAAGGTCCTTTGCTGTTGTTCTGGGATTGATTTGCCCTTTTTGCACCAAAGTACATTCATCTCTAGGAGACAGAACACGTCTCCTTCCTGAGCGGTATGACGGCTGCGTGGTCCCATGGTGTTTATACTTGCGTACTATTGTTTGTACAGATGAACGTGGTACCTTCAGGCGTTTGGAAATTGCTCCCAAGGATGAACCAGACTGCTGATTTCTTTTGATTTTCCCATGATGTCAAGCAAAGAGGCACTGGGTTTGAAGGTAGGCCTTGAAATACATCCACAGGTTCACCTCCAATTGACTCAAATGATGTCAATTAGCCTATCAGAAGCTTCTAAAGCCATGACATCGTTTCTGGAATGTTTCAAGCTGTTTAAAGGCACAGTCAACTTAGTGTATGTAAACTTTTGACCCACTGGAATTGTGATACAATTGATTATAAGTGAAATAATCTGTCTGTAAACAATTGTTGGAAAAATGACTTGTCATGCACAAAGTAGATGTCTTAACAGACTTGCCAAACTATAGTTTGTTAACAAGAAATGTGTGGAGTGGTTGAAAAACGAGTTTTAATGACTCCAACCTAAGTGTATGTAAACTTCTGACTTCAACTGTACGTTTAACATGCACATTCTTGGCCTGCAGGAACTAATGCAGTCATTTTTGTGTGTGTGTTCAGAGGGTCCAAAGGAGGGTTCGTCTCTGCTGCTGGTGTTGAAGTGGGGCGGGGAGCTGACCCCGGCAGGCAGGGTACAGGCTGAGGAGCTGGGCAGGGCCTTCCGCTGCATGTACCCTGGAGGACAAGGTACAGGTCTCTACAAGTGGACATTCCTACTACCTCTGGTTATACTCCTCACCTCTACACTATATACTACACTATATACTACCTCTACACTCCTCACCTCTACACTATATACTACACTACACTATATACTACCTCTACACTATATACTACCTCTACACTATATACTACCTCTACACTATATACTACCTCTACACTATATACTACCTCTACACTATATACTACCTCTACACTATATACTACCTCTACACTATATACTACCTCTACACTATATACTACCTCTACACTATATACTACCTCTACACTATATACTACCTCTACACTATATACTACACTATACACCACCTCTACACTATATACTACCTCTACACTATATACTACCTCTACACTATATACTACCTCTACACTATATACTACCTCTACACTATATACTACCTCTACACTATACACCTCTACACTATATACTACCTCTACACTATATAGTACCTCTACACTATATACTACCTCTACACTATATACTACACTATACACCACCTCTACACTATATACTACCTCTACACTATATACTACCTCTACACTATATACTACCTCTACACTATATACTACCTCTACACTATATACTACCTCTACACTATACACCACCTCTACACTCCTCACCTCTACACTATATACCACCTCTACACTATATACCACCTCTACACTATATACTACCTCTACACTATATACTACCTCTACACTATATACCACCTCTACACTATATACTACCTCTACACTATACACCTCTACACTATATACCACCTCTACACTATATACTACCTCTACACTATACACCTCTACACTATATACTACCTCTACACTCCTCACCTCTACACTATATACCACCTCTACACTATATACTACCTCTACACTATATACTACACTATATACTACCTCTACACTATATACTACCTCTACACTATATACTACCTCTACACTCCTCACCTCTACACTATATACTACCTCTACACTATACACCTCTACACTATATACTACCTCTACACTATATACCACCTCTACACTCCTCACCTCTACACTCCTCACCTCTACACTATATACTACCTCTACACTATATACTACCTCTACACTATATACTACCTCTACACTATATACTACCTCTACACTATATACTACCTCTACACTATATACTACCTCTACACTATATACTACACTATACACTACCTCTACACTATATACTACCTCTACACTATATACCACCTCTACACTATATACCACCTCTACACTATATACTACCTCTACACTATATACTACCTCTACACTATATACTACCTCTACACTATATACTACCTCTACACTATATACTACACTATATACTACCTCTACACTCCTCACCTCTACACTATATACTACCTCTACACTATATACTACCTCTACACTATATACTACCTCTACACTATATACCACCTCTACACTATATACTACCTCTACACTATACACCTCTACACTATATACCACCTCTACACTATATACTACCTCTACACTATACACCTCTACACTATATACTACCTCTACACTCCTCACCTCTACACTATATACCACCTCTACACTATATACTACCTCTACACTATATACTACACTATATACTACCTCTACACTATATACTACCTCTACACTATATACTACCTCTACACTCCTCACCTCTACACTATATACTACCTCTACACTATACACCTCTACACTATATACTACCTCTACACTATATACCACCTCTACACTCCTCACCTCTACACTCCTCACCTCTACACTATATACTACCTCTACACTATATACTACCTCTACACTATATACTACCTCTACACTATATACTACCTCTACACTATATACTACCTCTACACTATATACTACACTATACACTACCTCTACACTATATACTACCTCTACACTATATACTACCTCTACACTATATACCACCTCTACACTATATACCACCTCTACACTATATACTACCTCTACACTATATACTACCTCTACACTATATACTACCTCTACACTATATACTACCTCTACACTATATACTACACTATATACTACCTCTACACTCCTCACCTCTACACTATATACTACCTCTACACTATATACTACCTCTACACTATATACTACCTCTACACTATATACCACCTCTACACTATATACCACCTCTACACTATATACCACCTCTACATTATATACTACCTCTACACTATATACTACCTCTACACTATATACTACCTCTACACTATATACTACCTCTACACTATATACCACCTCTACACTATACACCACCTCTACACTATATACTACACTCTACACTATATACTACCTCTACACTATATACTACCTCTACACTATATACTACCTCTACACTATATACTACCTCTACACTATATACTACCTCTACACTATATACTACCTCTACACTATATACTACCTCTACACTATATACTACCTCTACACTATATACTACCTCTACACTATATACTACACTATACACTACCTCTACACTATACACTACCTCTACACTATATACTACCTCTACACTATATACTACCTCTACACTATATACTACCTCTACACTCCTCACCTCTACACTATATACTACCTCTACACTATATACTACCTCTACACTATATACTACCTCTACACTATATACCACCTCTACACTATATACCACCTCTACACTATACACCTCTACACTATACACTACCTCTACACTATACACTACCTCTACACTATACACTACCTCTACACTATATACTACCTCTACACTATATACCACCTCTACACTATATACCACCTCTACACTATACACCACCTCTACACTATACACCACCTCTACACTATATACTACCTCTACACTATATACTACCTCTACACTCCTCACCTCTACACTCCTCACCTCTACACTATATACTACCTCTACACTCCTCACCTCTACACTCCTCACCTCTACACTATATACTACCTCTACACTATATACTACCTCTACACTATATACTACCTCTACACTATATACTACCTCTACACTATATACCACCTCTACACTATATACCACCTCTACACTATATACCACCTCTACACTATATACCACCTCTACACTATATACTACCTCTACACTATATACTACCTCTACACTATACACCACCTCTACACTATATACTACCTCTACACTCCTCACCTCTACACTCCTCACCTCTACACTCCTCACCTCTACACTATATACTACCTCTACACTCCTCACCTCTACACTATATACTACCTCTACACTATATACTACCTCTACACTATATACCACCTCTACACTATATACCACCTCTACACTATATACCACCTCTACACTATATACCACCTCTACACTATATACCACCTCTACACTATATACCACCTCTACACTACATACTACCTCTACACTACATACTACCTCTACACTATATACCACCTCTACACTATATACTACCTCTACACTATATACCACCTCTACACTATATACTACCTCTACACTATACACCACCTCTACACTATATACTACCTCTACACTATACACCTCTACACTATACACTACCTCTACACTATATACTACCTCTACACTCCTCACCTCTACACTATATACTACCTCTACACTATATACTACCTCTACACTATATACTACCTCTACACTATATACTACCTCTACACTATATACTACCTCTACACTATATACTACCTCTACACTATATACCACCTCTACACTATATACTACACTATATACTACCTCTACACTATATACTACCTCTACACTATATACTACCTCTACACTATATACCACCTCTACACTATACACCACCTCTACACTATACACCACCTCTACACTATATACTACCTCTACACTATATACCACCTCTACACTCCTCACCTCTACACTATACACCACCTCTACACTATACACCACCTCTACACTATACACCACCTCTACACTATACACCACCTCTACACTATACACCACCTCTACACTATACACCACCTCTACACTATACACCACCTCTACACTATACACCTCACCTTTACACAATTTAGTCAAACCCAAATGATTTGACAGCTCTGGTCTCAATTGAATTCAGTTGAACTAATGCTACAAACGTCAGTTAAATTACATGTAGATAACGCTGTAAAATGTTTTATAAGAAAACTTCCCTCATTCTGTCTGTCCATACATACAGTAACACTTTTCTAGAGCCTTGGGTTTCTCTTCATGAGGTCACATGGTCAGGGAGAACTTGGGACATATTGGCCCAAATCATAACGTAAGATCCATGCGTTTAACTCAGTTTTTAGTAAATCATGCGTTGAGATTAATGGGAGATTTTTGTATGAGCTTAAATTATCCATGCAGCTCTAAAGTTGGGATTCGTTCCAGCATCACTTCTGCCTTTCTCATTGCTGAAGGGAAATCAAATCTCAAACAAAGACAAACGTTGTCTTGTGTTGACATGTACTTGAGGTGCTCTCAGTCCTCTTGGTGGACACCTTTTTCTTTGTGTTTGATATTTAACACTCTGTGATTTTCCCCCCCACCACCACCACCACCACCACCAAAGGCACTCGATCATGACGTCACGTTGCAACTGCTCTGTAACATACAGGGTGTCGTTAAAGGCCTTGTTCTAGGTTCAGTGGAACTGCTCTGTAACATACAGGCTGTCGTTAAAGGCCTTGTTCTAGGTTCAGTGGAACTGCTCTGTAACATACAGGGTGTCATTAAAGGCCTTGTTCTAGGTTCAGTGGAACTGCTCTGTAACATACAGGGTGTCATTAAACCTGTTGGGGCTAGGGGGCAGTATTGAGAATTTTGAAAGAAATATGTGCCCATTTTTAACTGGCACCTACACCAACTCAGAAGCTAGGATATGCATATTATTACCAGATTTGGATAGAAAACACTCTGAATTTTCTAAAACTGTTTGAATGGTGTCTGTAAGTATAACAAAACTCATATGGCAGGCAAAAACCTGAGAGAAAAAACTAATTTTGTGGCTGTACTATTTTTTTTGTCATTGTTTAATAGATACCACAGTGAGAAAGGATTCATTTCGCAACTCCTACGGCTTCCACTAGATGTCAGCGATCTTTATAAAGTTGTTTGAAGCGTCTATGATGAACAGAGATCGAATTAGAATGCAGGGAAGTTGACGTCCCTGGGATGTCGTCACTTCCATTATGGCCTGCACCTGCGCAATCATGAGACGCGAGACATTTTTCAAAAACGTTTTTCTAGACACAGGAGAGGTCGGGTTGAAACATTACTGATGTTTCACGTTAAAAATGGCTCTAAAGATTGATGCTAAACAACGTTTGACATGTTTGAACGAACGTAAATAGATTATTTTTTTTAACTTTTTTAACTTTTCGCTGTGACTTCCCACCCCCCCCGCGCTACGTTTTAGTAGCCACCGAAGCGCTAACAACATGGAACAACTTGGAGTTATTTGGACATCAATTATGAACTTTGTCAAAAGAAACCACATTTGTTGTGGACCTGGGATTCCTGGAAGTGCAAATGGATGAAGATAATCAAAGGTAATGGATTATTGACAATAGTATTATTGATATTACATGGTTACAAGATGATGCTAACCTATATAGCCTAGCCTATTGTTCTTAGCACAGCACCCGGTTTATTGCAACTTGTGATTTCCCAGTAAAGTTATTTTGAAATCTGGCAATACAGTAGCATTTACGAAATGTTAAACTATAATTATTTGAATGACAATATTATAATTTACCAATGTTTTCGAATAGTAATTTTGTAAATTGTAAAGTTGTTCACCGGAAACATTTCAGAGAAGAAAAAAATCTGAATTTCACCGCTACTGTAAAATGCTGTTTTTGGATATAAATATGAACTTGATGGAACAAAAAATGCATGTATTGTATAACATAATGTCCTAGGAGTGTCATCTGATGGAGATTGTCAAAGGTTAGTGCATAATTTTAGCTGGTTTCTGCTTTTGGTGACGCCTGACCTTGAATTGAAAATGGATGTTTGTACTTTTGTGGCTATGTACTGTCCCAACATAATCTAACTTTATGCTTTTGCCGTAAAGCCTATTTGAAAATCTAACAATGTGGTTAGATTAAGGAGATGTTTATCTTTTAAATGGTGTAAAATAGTTGATTGTTTGAGAAATTAAAATTATTAGATTTATGTTTTGATATTCCAGCCTTGCTACCAATCCCGTCTCGGGGTTCATTGCTACCCCGTAGCCCCAATAGGCCTTGTTCTAGGTTCAGTGGAACTGCTCTGTAACATACAGGGTGTCATTAAAGGCCTTGTTCTAGGTTCAGTGGAACTGCTCTGTAACATACAGGGTGTCGTTAAAGGCCTTGTTCTAGGTTCAGTGGAACTGCGCTGTAACATACAGGCTGTCGTTAAAGGCCTTGTTCTAGGTTCAGTGGAAGAGACAGACCCTCGAGCTTTCTGAACCATCTGCCTGCTGCTTTTTTTCTCTTCCTTAATCATATGGACATTTTTAGAAGATGCTCTGTATTGCCAAGATGATCATTAGTCCAACTCAATTCATAACAAAAGTTGTGCAATTTTGTTGCGTGGGCGTACACAAATGTTTAAGTTTATGAGGGAGAAATAGTTGAAGACGCGCATGTTTATTGAACCTTTATTTAACTAGGCAAGTCAGTTGAGAACAAATTGGGCCAGTTGTTCGCCACCCTATGGTTCCTCCCAATCACAGCCGGTTGTGACACAGCCTGGATTCAAACCAGGGTGTCTGTAGCGATGCCTCTAGCACTGAGAGGCACTGCCTTAGACCGCTGCGCCACTCGGGAGGATTCATTATGGAAGACTATTAAACCACCTGCTGGAGGATTCATTATGGAAGACTATTAAACCACCTGCAGGAGGATTCATTATGGAAGACTATTAAACCACCTGCAGGAGGATTCATTATGGAAGACTATTAAACCACCTGCTGGAGGATTCATTATGGAAGACTATTAAACCACCTGCAGGAGGATTCATCATGGAATTTCCCAGGTCTTTAGTGGTTTATGACTTCAACCTCATTACATGAACCATATTTCATCCCAGGTATGAGATGCGAAGGACTGTTTCCTTTTCAGGCGAACATAATCCAGAGTGGCGCAGCGGTCTAAGACAGTGCATTTCAGTGCAAGAGGCATCACTACAGTCCCTGGTTCGAATCCAGGCTCTATCAAATCCGGCTGTGATTGGGAGTCCCATAGGGCGGCGTACAATTGGCCCAGTGTTGGCCGGTGTAGGCCGTCATTGCAAATAAGAATTTGTTCTTAACTGACTCGTCTAGTTAAATAAAAATATCCAGTTGACGTCTTTTTGAATCACCAAATAACCAATGTTACCTACCTCATCAACTTTCTGCAGAGTCTGTGCCGTTGCGTAGGTGGGTAACCTTTCTTCGCGCTTTACCTTCCTCTGTGATGTCCTGCAAGCCTGATGTTCCTTCCTCTGTGTGTTTGACTCTGAAGGGGACTACGCTGGTTT
Source organism: Salmo trutta (assembly GCF_901001165.1). Lineage (NCBI taxonomy): Eukaryota > Metazoa > Chordata > Actinopteri > Salmoniformes > Salmonidae > Salmo > Salmo trutta. Next base: position 63,594,893 of record NC_042960.1, read on the forward strand.
CCCTGGCTGTGGTCTGCTCCGTTTACACAGCACCTACCGCCACGACCTCAAGATCTACGCCTCAGACGAAGGCCGTGTTCAGATGACCGCTGCCGCTTTTGCCAAGGTGCGTATGTCTGTAGATGTTTCAGTATACGTGTGTCCAATATGCTCACTAGCCTTGTTTCTTTAATTTGTGTTCTGTGTCAATATCTCCAACCCTGCATATATCAACCCTTTCTGTGTACAGTACGTGTGAACATCTCTTAAGTGTGTGTGTTTGTGTGTGGGCAGGGGCTGTTGGCTCTGGAGGGAGAGTTGACACCCATCCTGGTGCAGATGGTGAAGAGTGCCAACATGAACGGCATGCTGGATAGCGACAGTGAGTCTCTGACCGACTGCCAGCAGAGGGTGAAGGTACGGCTCCATGAGATAATGCAGAAAGACCAGGACTTCACTGAGGCCGACTACCAAAAGGTACAGTCGGCAGACCCATTCACCTAGACCACTACAAACCACCCAATCGGGGTTGGAAAAAAAACATAGGCAGGAAAGCCCTGTTTGAAATGGTTAATAACACTTTACTCACTGCGTGCAGGTGTAATTCTTTATGTTGTTATAACCATGAATGAGCTTATAATGTCTCATAAGGCTTTCAACTAAGAATCATTGAGATATTATGACATGTCATTTACAAGTTTTACAATGCATTATAATATACATTATTATAATACAGTAACTGCATCAATGTATTTTAGCTGCAGGGTTTAAGTAGAGAAATGGTCACCCAAATGAACACTGTTTCACTGGTGGGAGGCTCCATCAAGTCTTTCAGTATTCTTGATTTAAAAACAATGTTTCCTAGTCATTCCTTACCGTACAGCCATCAACTGAGCATGACATCTCTGTCGATCTCCAGATAAGAGTCTCATTTCATCACTGGTTGTTATGGATACCAACGTTGGCGTTACACCGTTCCATTAAGTTCTGCACTATTGGTACCACTGTAATAAAGTAGGACTGTTACCATGTGTTGCAGCTGGCCCCGACAGACAGCCCCTCCCTGGTCAGCTCTATGAAGACCATAGGGAACCCAGTGAGGACGTGTGACCAGGTCTACGCCCTCATCCAGAGCCTCACCTCCCAGATCCGCAGGAGGCTGGAGGACCCCAAATCTGCAGGTCTGTATCTGTAAGCTAAGTCCTGTCCTGTTCCCAGACCTGCAGCTGTACCTGTAAGCTAAGTCCTGTCCTGTTCCCAGACCTGCAGCTGTACCTGTAAGCTAAGTCCTGTCCTGTTCCCAGACCTGCAGCTGTACCTGTAAGCTAAGTCCTGTCCTGTTCCCAGACCTGCAGCTGTACCTGTAAGCTAAGTCCTGTCCTGTTCCCAGACCTGCAGCTGTACCTGTAAGCTAAGTCCTGTTCCCAGACCTGCAGCTGTACCTGTAAGCTAAGTCCTGTTCCCAGACCTGCAGCTGTACCTGTAAGCTAAGTCCTGTTCCCAGACCTGCAGCTGTACCTGTAAGCTAAGTCCTGTCCTGTTCCCAGACCTGCAGCTGTACCTGTAAGCTAAGTCCTGTCCTGTTCCCAGACCTGCAGCTGTACCACAGCGAGACCCTGGAGCTGATGCTGCAACGCTGGTCCAAGCTGGAAAGGGACTTCAGGAATAAGAGCGGTCGCTACGACATCAGTAAGATCCCGGACATCTACGACTGTGTGAAGTACGACACGCAGCACAACGCCACGCTGGACCTAGAGGACACACTGGAGCTGTTCAGGCTGTCCCGTGCCCTGGCCGACATCGTCATACCTCAGGTGAGGGGAAGCCATTATTTATATATATTACACACACACACACGTTTACCTACTTAAGTGGGGACTATAGCTGTCGTATAGTCCTATTGGGTCTATAGCGTAGTGTAGACCTACTAAATGGGGATTACAGCTGTAGTGTCGACCTACTAAATGGGGATTACAGCTGTAGTGTAGACCTACTAAATGGGGATTACAGCTGTAGTGTAGACCTACTACATGGGGATTACAGCTGTAGTGTAGACCTACTACATGGGGATTACAGCTGTAGTGTCGACCTACTAAATGGGGATTACAGCTGTAGTGTCGACCTACTAAATGGGGATTACAGCTGTAGTGTAGACCTACTAAATGGGGATTACAGCTGTAGTGTAGACCTACTACATGGGGATTACAGCTGTAGTGTAGACCTACTACATGGGGATTACAGCTGTAGTGTAGACCTACTACATGGGGATTACAGCTGTAGTGTCGACCTACTAAATGGGGATTACAGCTGTAGTGTCGACCTACTAAATGGGGATTACAGCTGTAGTGTAGACCTACTAAATGGGGATTACAGCTGTAGTGTAGACCTACTACATGGGGATTACAGCTGTAGTGTAGACCTACTACATGGGGATTACAGCTGTAGTGTAGACCTACTAAATGGGGATTACAGCTGTAGTGTAGACTTACTAAATGGGGATTACAGCTGTAGTGTAGACCTACTAAATGGGGATTACAGCTGTAGTGTAGACCTACTAAATGGGGATTACAGCTGTAGTGTAGACCTACTACATGGGGATTACAGCTGTAGTGTAGACCTACTACATGGGGATTACAGCTGTAGTGTAGACCTACTACGTGGTGACTAGCTGTGGTGTAGACCTACTATAGTGGACTATAGCTGTAGTGTAGACCTACTATAGTGGACTATAGCTGTAGTGTAGACCTACTATAGTGGACTATAGCTGTAGTGTAGACCTACTATAGTGGACTATAGCTGTAGTGTAGACCTACTATAGTGGACTATAGCTGTGGTGTAGACCTACTATAGTGGACTATAGCTGTAGTGTAGACCTACTGGGGACTATAGCTGTAGTGTAGACCTACTATAGTGGACTATAGCTGTAGTGTAGACCTACTATAGTGGACTATAGCTGTAGTGTAGACCTGCTGTGCTGAGGACAATGACTTCTGATTGTTTCTATGCCCTTGGTTGGATAGAGAAACGTGAACACACACACACACACACACACACACACACACACACACACACACACACACACACACACACACACACACACACACACACACACAGAGGGAGGAGGAGGAGGGATTCTAGACAAGCCTGTTACTTATATCTCTCGTCCCCTCAGTCTCTGAGGATGATTCTTGGCTCATTATGGCATCTACCTCCTTGGCATTTCCTTTTTCAATTGGGGGATTACTGGATGTAAGTATATTGTTCCCAGATCTGTTTGTGCCATCTTACCAACACCTTGATTTATGATCATTGTCGTGCCAAACAGATCTGGGAAAGTACCAATTGTGATTTAGACGTGGTCGTGAATATTGCAGACTTGGGTTCACATACTATTTTTTTTGTTTGTTTTGCAGTTGTCTCATATAGGCTTAATGAATCAGCAGGATCCAGATATCTCTGGTTGTAATGTTGTGTGTGTGTGTGACAGGAAGTGAAGGACCAGCAGTGGAAACAGGCCATGGATTACCTCAGTGCCGTCTCTGAACTCAACTACATGACCCAGATAGTCATCATGCTGTATGAGGATAACAACAAGGTCAGTTAGGTGTCTCTGTCCCTACATTCAGATAGTCATCATGCTGTATGAGGAGAACAACAAGGTCAGTTAGGTGTCTCTGTCCCTACATTCAGATAGTCATCATGCTGTATGAGGATAACAACAAGGTCAGTTAGGTGTCTCTGTCCCTACATTCAGATAGTCATCATGCTGTATGAGGATAACAACAAGGTCAGTTAGGTGTCTCTGTCCCTACATTCAGATAGTCATCATGCTGTATGAGGATAACAACAAGGTCAGTTAGGTGTCTCTGTCCCTACATTCAGATAGTCATCATGCTGTATGAGGATAACAACAAGGTCAGTTAGGTGTCTCTGTCCCTACATTCAGATAGTCATCATGCTGTATGAGGAGAACAACAAGGTCAGTTAGGTCTCTCTGTCCCTACATTCAGATAGTCATCATGCTGTATGAGGAGAACAACAAGGTCAGTTAGGTGTCTCTGTCCCTACATTCAGATAGTCATCATGCTGTATGAGGATAACAACAAGGTCAGTTAGGTGTCTCTGTCTCTCTGTCTGTGTAGTTTAACATCATTTTGTTGTGTTTATGTGTTGATCAGGACCCTGGCTCAGAGGAGCGTTTCCACGTGGAGCTCCACTTCAGTCCCGGGGTGAAGGGCTGTGAGGACGAGGAGAACGTCCCTCTGGGCTTTGGCTTCCGCCCAGCCTCCGCTGAGGTGTGTGTGTGTGTGGTGTCCGTGTGTGTGGTGTGTGTCCCCAACCCCCATTAACAGTCTCTTTGATCCAATCCAGAACCAGGAGAAGCAGACCAACCAAGGCAGTCTGGAGGACCTATCACAGGATGAGACTGACCGGGCCCTGTTGCTCACTGAGCCAATCGGCATCAAAAGATCCCCCATGATCCGAAACCGCAAGACTGGCTCCATGGAGGTAGCTGACCAGGGTCACGTCCATTACTGTGCGTCCTCTCTAACCCTAGCATGACCCTAGCATGACTCTAGCCCTCAACCAACTTCAGTACAGTCCACTTCTGAATCACAGGCATAGCGCGAATCTGTTCAGATATTGAGTCTTTAGGATAGACCAGATTTTTCTAAGACGGATGTTCATAGGTACCAAATAATAGAATGGAAAAAATCATTTACCTGGACCAAACATCTGTTTTTCGTAATTTAACCGAGGGTCTAGCACATGTCTCCTATTTGTCTGCCTCTTTAGACCAGGGTGCATTGCATGGTACCGTTGCCAGAGATATTATCCAAAGAAGATAGGAATCTAATGAATAAAGGAACATAAAACGCCCCCACCCAGCAAACTGTCATGCTGCGGTTGCTAAGCTAATCGTAACCCAATCCCTTCTCAAAGTCAGTGTATATGTCAAGAAACGTGCCTCTTTTCCTCAAACTACGTAATGTCACGAATCCAAAGCTGTCTGATACTACAGATCAGGGGACAGGCCAAGAAAAATTTAGATAGGCATTTTTTTCTACTTATTCAAGTTATTTTGCGATGTGCACCGTATATTATTTCGTAAAACAATAGTTTTATTCTAGTGCGTAGTACTCGGAGCAACCTCGTTACATATACAAATAATGACCTATCCCAGCATATTAAAATAAGACAGTAACTTTAGACCAGTTGCCAACAACATAAAACTCGTCTTCAGGCCACTTTAATCTCGATGGGCAAACAAGCCTATATTTGATGTTACCACGGCGGACAGTAGTACTATAAAAAGTACCTTTAGTAAACGGATCAATAAGTCGTGACCTACATCACAAGGAGCAGACGGCGAGGCTTTGAGTTGAATCTGGTGATGATTTCATCATAATCCAGTGTATCTGTCAGTTCACGCTCAAAAGACAGCAACCTGAAGTGGTTCAGCCGGGCGCTTGTCATTGATGTGCGAAGACGATTTTTTATCCTAGTTGTTGTTTAGAAAAGTCTCTCCACACTGCATGATGTCATTGGAAGTGTGACAATGATCCTTAACAGAGTTTATATTAGGGAAAATATAATCAGGGCAGCTGTCAAGTACACTCATTATGGAGGAAAAGTCACACTTTCCCATGTTCATTTTACGACACAACTGCTGAATAAAAACAGTGAATTCATCATCCTCAATTGATATTGCATAATGATCGCATGTGGTCTTCAGCTGCTCTTTAAGCCCGCAGGTTTGGGATTCTTTGGAAAAGGAGGCTGCCGCTTGCATGATCCCATATGTGTCTTCTTGAAATCTTGAGTTCAACTCAGTAATCTGTCTAGAATATTGTTCCAACGTTGCCTCAGGTCACTGTCACTCTTGATGCTGGATGCTTTCCCTAATGAAGTTGTGACAACACTGTCTGCCAATTTTACAGGCAGTTTTCGCTGCCGTGATGCACTCGCATCCCAAGTACTAATATCATGCTTAATCATCATCTCTTCAGTTAGCTTGAGAACATTATCAAAGTCTCCCCCTGAGTTATCTCTGAACGTAGAAAATCTGCTTTTGAGGATTTCAATTAAATCAATACAGTCTGTCACAGATAATGTAGAGCTTTGTAATCCCTTCGTCGCAAAATCACTAGTGTCAAACAATTTACTAAAATTGACTAACAGGAATAAAAACATCTTGTTCTGGATTTGTTGTAAGATCATAATCGGCTTCTAATTTGGTTTGTCCACAAGCCTCTGAAAACTCTGCAAGAACCTCTAAAAAGGACATCTAGCAATAACAGCACTTTACTCACAGACCCTGGTTTTGAACTCCACCGTGGATCTTTCTAGCTCGGTACATGAGTCTAATGGGGATTCAACTCTTTCTGTACTTCTATGAATCCAGCATGTCTGTGGGATCCACTCATAAATGTGTGTAGCTGATTTATTACTGTGTAAAGAAAAGGTCCCGACACTTTTGCCGCGGTGCACAGAACCAAAATCAGACGGTGGGAGTTGCAATGCACATATACCGCTTGCTTAAATGTTTGCTTTAGTAGGACTGTTCCCTGATGTAACCGGTGTGAAATGGCTAGCTAGTTAGCAGGGTGCGCACTAATAGCGTTTCAATCGGTGACGGCACTCGCTCTGAGACCTTGAAGTAGTTGTTCCCCTTGCTCTGCAAGGGCCGCGGCGTTTGTGGAGCGATGGGTAACGACGCTTTGAGGGTGGCTGTTGTTGATGTGTGCAGAGGGTCCCTGGTTCGAGCCCAGGTAGGGGCGAGGAGAGGGACGGAAGAAAAACTGTTACACTGACATGACTGAAGCACCATCGAAACAAAAACCCACACAGAGTGGGATCCAACTCCAGGGGTTGAAACACTTCCAGTATTTTCCCAGAAATTCCTTGTTCAGACAAATCAGCGGTTTCCATAAACCCAACAGCTCTTTTCTTTAATCATTCCAGCATGAATGTATCAGATGCACACAGCAGTAAGTTCTTGTTTAGATTGATCTTTATATTCATCTGCTACTTTGGCAAAATACGTGGAAGGCGCAGAATGAACTTGATCGTTTATCCTCCACAGTAACAATGAAGCTGCACAGTCCAGCAACTCGTTCTGAAGTTCGGGGCTCATAAGCGTGACATTGCGAGGTAGCTCATTGAGCCTGTTTTTTGTATTTCTGAGTCATACTTTGAGATAAAATTGAAGATTTCTAGAAAATGACCTTTGTTGGTTGTCTCTTCAGTTTCTCTATGAGCTCTGAGTGGAATATCCTGCTTTTCACACATTAGAACAATATCTATGACCACTTTAACATGTGCACGGGTTCTTTCTATGAAATCCATGTTTGCATCACCATGTATTTGGTTCAACACAGTCCCACGACTTCTAGGCCCATGGGTCGCCTTGTAGGATTCACATTTTGCATGGGCACTAGCATGTCATTTGCTATTCTCGTGTTTGCAGCAAGCATTTCTTGTGAGTTTCCAGTTTTTAAATCCATCTCGTACAAATCTGAATTTGATATTTGCCCCAGGAAAGTGCCTACAAAACTTACAATAAATTGCATCTTTTGCTTTACTAGCCACACGAACTGGTCATACCACCTTGAAGAGAAGCAGCGTGATTTGCCATTTATCATACTTGAAGGGAACTTTGCTAGCTTTGGTTGACAGGCTGGTTCATCAACGGCAGACAAATCTGTTGGTGGACTGACTGCATGTTCACCCCTGCCCGCAGCATCAAGAACGAGAGGAGACTCTGGGGTAGGCAAGCTTGCCTGGCTCAGCGTGGCATTGGCGGTTGTGATGGCGATTGTGGTTGTTTCTATCCTGGCGCCACCTGTTAATGTCTCATTCTGGAAGCGATCGGTAGATTGATCCAAATTATTTTCTGACACACACTCCTTTTCCTCCAGACGTCTTTATTTGAAAAACCTAGCATCGACATTTTGGTTTGCCATTGCTAGAACTACTCAATTCCAGTGAACTAGTGTGATAGAGCTTGCTAGCTTATGTGCTACAAAGTTTAGCCACGTGACGTTGCCAGGTTGTTCAGGTAAACCACCGTATTATTGTTTTCTTAAATGTAACCAACAGTTGGCGCCAACTTGATTGTCGCGGACTATTTCTTTACTACATTATATTAAAATTACCCATAGGAAATCAATCTCACATGCATTTCTTTTTAAACATTTTATAAAATCAAACTTTTTATAGTGAATCATTTCTGGGCCATTTTCTGGGTAGGCCACGCCACTGCTACAGATAGCAAGTTAATTATTTCACATCTCTGAAAAGATTTGTAATGTTGTACTTCTTGTTGACGAAATGTGTGCTAATGTTGGGTTTTTGAGCTAGCGCCCAATAGACTCCCATTCCCTCCTTGAAGGAGAGCACTCCTTGTCCCAGAATCGCCCAGAATGCACCGCGCGGTCCATTGGCCTAGCATGGGCAACGTTTCCCATCTCCTCAAAAGTATATCTGCTGTTGTGAATGTTCTGCAGGTTGAACATGGTAGACTCCTAAATGATAGCTGTAATCGCCTAAACAAACTGCACTAACTAGCTACTTCACATGCTGATATTGTCTTTGTATTCATGTATGTTGCTACGTTTGCTTGAGCCCATAGAGAGAGCCTCGCATTATGGATTTTATAGTCGACTTGAGATGCAACAGATTTACACAACGATCCATGTTGCTACCAACCTTTTTAGAAAGCCAAAATGAAGCATTTGTTCACAAAAACATTGTTCTCAAATATTAGTGTTATTTAACACTGTAAATTACAGGAATTAGTGGTTTTGGGTGGATTTTTCCTTTAAGTATCAAAAGTAAATGTAATTGCTGAAATATACTTAAGTATCAAAAGTAAAAGTATATAAATCATTTCAAATTCCTTTATATTAAGCAAACAAGACATTTTCAAGTTTACTTTTATTTTTACAGATAGCCAGGGACAAACTCCAACACTCAGACATAATTTACAAATGAAGCATTTGTGTTTAGTGAGTCCACCAGATCAGAGGCAGTAGGGATGACCAGGGATGTTCTCTTGATTTAGTGCGTGAATTGGAACATTTTCCTGTCCTGCTAAGCATCAAAATGTAACGAGTACTTTTGGGTGTCAGGGAAAATGTATGGTAAAAAGTACAGTGTTTTCTTTAGGAATGTAGTGAAGTCAAACTTGTCAAAAATATAAATAGTAAAGTACAGATACCCATAACTAGTTTAAATTATTTTTACACCACTGATTTATTAATCTCAGGCTCAGTAGACTATGTGGTCTGTGTACTATGTCCTTATTTGTGATGATTAGTCAAGTCATGTTTGTGTTTTTACAAATGAATCCAGATTGTATGTCTGCCTGGTTATGTAACTGCCTGTCTGACAGTCAGCTGTTTGTCTGTCGCTGTCTCTCACTGACCATGTGTCCCTGTCCCCAACCAGGTCCTCGCCGAGACCATGCCCATCTCCTCCAAGGGCGTCTCTTACCGCCTCTTCCCCTCATGCTCGCGCCAGTCCCCCGAGATTAAACAGACTGGCCTAGGTGGGTATCTGGTTTCTGTCCCCCTGTCCAACCACTGCTGCCACTGTCATATTTCTGCCCCCTGACATCAGCACTACCTCACTATCTGTTGGCTCTCTCTCTATCTCTCTCTCTCGTGTTCTCTCGCTCTCTCTCTATCTCTCTCTCTCGTGTTCTCTCTCTCTCGCTCTCTCTCTCTCGTGTAAATCAGAGGTCTTAGTAGCCTAGACTGTGTAGGCCAGAGTAGCCTAGACTGTGTAGGCCAGAGTAGCCTAGACTGTGTAGGCCAGAGTAGCCTAGACTGTGTAGGCCAGAGTAGCCTAGACTGTGTAGGCCAGAGTAGCCTAGACTGTGTAGGCCAGAGTAGCCTAGACTGTGTAGGCCAGAGTAGCCTAGACTGTGTAGGCCAGAGTAGCCTAGACTGTGTATCTAAGGTTGTCCCAAATGTGTTCATACTAGAAATATACCTTATTTCTTAAATCCATGACGCCCTATGAGTCCATGATCCCACCAGATGTTGATGTCAGTCACCTTTTGTCACGAGAATTTTCATCCCAATGTTGTGAACTCAACTATCACTTAAACTTTGAATAATTTCCAGGGGTTGTAAATCCCCGGTTAATGAAGAATTAGACAAAGTCCCAGTCTGCAATAGGTCAGAAATGTATTCAGAGAACGTTCTGAAAATCATACAATGTACATAGTCTTTTATACCTCACATTTGGTCGTACCCCTTATAAATGCCCCTCCACTTCTCTAACACTGTCAATGCTATTCACAAGAATTTTCCAACAAATACATTGCTTCAATATGTTTCATAATCTACTGCAAGCCCAACGGTTTCCTTCTTCCTGTTCACAGTTGTCTGTCGACAGTTTCTCTTCTCCTTAAATGCCTCACTTACATTGCTAAATAGTAAAGTCTTAACTTGTCCTATGCACACACATTAGAGAATTAGTCTTATAATTCTAATTCATCATACGTTTCAGGGTGGAATACTTTAGTCATTATAAATCATATAAATTCCTATATCACCTTTCCCAGAATGCCTTAGAGGTGCTTCACCACCTCTCTGATCAGGGAAGAGGTGCAGGTGTTAGGAGTTTCACACACACACACATACACACAGCTCCCTTGGCAACAGTGATCTGCTCTTACTAAGAACTGCATGATATGCAATGAGGACTAACCACTCCCTCCCTACCCCCATCCCGCTCCTCTCTCCCACCCTGCGGATCTTCCACAACGGGGTCCCTGTGCTCGGGCCTCTTCAGTGCCTCTGTCCTGGGGGTGTCCTCTAGCGCCCCCAACCTGTGGGACTATGTCCGCACCCACTACCGCAAACCCCCCCCCCCCCCCCCGGTTTTTCTTTCCGAGATGGAACGCCTCCCTCCAAATCTCTTCTTTGTTGAAGGGGCCCTACTATAGTGTAAGACTACCTTCAAGATTTGAAATGGCGTCCCGAGCTGATGTTTACATCCTGTTTCCTTTGATCCGCCCCTTCCAACCTTAGTGAACAAGAGGTTATTTTTTGATCAGACAAGTCATCGAAGAGCCCTCCTCTTCTCCTGCCTCTTGTCGTCAGCCTCTAGAGCAGCGCTGTCGAACTCATTCGTTCTTCAGTCAGTTCCAGGAGGACCACACTGAAAATTGGTTGTTACCTCGCCGTCAAAATATGCCAAAGAAATGTGGGGGAATTTTCTAGGCTCCCTGACTCTCCTAACTTTTATTCATGGTAATTATTGACACGCCGGGCACAGTCAAGAAACTGTTTATGAATTTAGGTCCATTATCAGTTCTACAGTTTTCGATGTGGTTTTAGTCGATTGACAGGCCTGCTTTAGAGCAATCCTCTGCTTGAGTGAATCCCCCCCCAACAGCATGACAGTGACCACATTCGTGATTATATGCTAAGAATTGTTTGTCCATACAGTGTATGTTGAGCATGATTTGTTAAAACCGTGTTTGTTAAAACACTGGTATAAAGGACAATACTGTATGACCTGCCTTATGCATGTGGAGAGGAGAGGTTGTCCCACTGTGGGTCGAACTGAAGTTCCCCATGTTGTCCACTGGGTGGCACTGGACTGTTTCCACTGTGCAGGTGATGTCACACTTTATGAAATGGTTGCTTTAATATTATGCTTTGAGATGTTACGTCATTGTTTGCTTGTATGAGAGTATCAGAGTGTGACAAGTGTGGGGTTTTGAAATAACGGCAATGTTTTTCTATTGTGTTTGTGTGTATGGGGGGGGGGGGGTGTTGTGTCCGGTGTTTTAAAGTGTGTGTTTTTGCAAACCTCTATTTCTCGCAATGCACTGGTAGGTTACAAAGACGAATAAGCAATAATGATTGTGTTTACAGATACACCTCCCATAAACCAGATGATTACAGTATTTTAATATAACACATGTTCAATATAACAGGATGTTCAAATGTCACTTGCCTTCATCGTACGTTTAATTTCGTATGTTTCAGATCATTTTGGCATGGCAATAGACTGAACAGTCAGTCAGTGTTCCAGAAAGATTTTAGACGAGCTAAAGGACATTTTAGGTAACTTCTTCAAAAGCCCACTTCACCCGTGCCTAATGTGGCACAGCGGTCTAAGGCACTGCTAGCTCAGTGCAAGAGCCGTCACTACAGTCCCTGGTTCGAATCCAGGCTGTATCACATCCGGCCATGATTGGGAGTCTCATAGTGCGGCGCACAATTTGGCCCAGCGTTGTCTGGGTTTGGCCCTGGGTAGGCCGTCATTGTAAATAAGAATTTGTTCTTAACTGACTTGCCAAGTTAAATAAAGGTTAAATAAATCAAAATAATAATGGCAGTCCTCTGTCTGAATTCAGAACAATCACAGCTGAGTTGTTCATTCACTCATCCGAGGAAGACACGTTTCAGTTGAATGCATTCAGTTGTACAACTGACTAGGTATCCCCCTTTCCCCTTCACATTCTCTGTCATTCCTCTGTTAACTCTTCCCATGCTGCGTATGGCTCACCACCGACAGAGAGACAGACATGCACACAGCATTAGAGAGGGGCTCTACTTCATAGAGTTTGAAGACACACATGGGGTCAGGAAAACACGTATGTATGTATGTATGTATGTATGTATGTATGTATGTATGTATGTATGTATGTATGTATGTACGTACGTATGCCCACAGATACTAGGTACAAGCGTGTTAACCTATGGGTCTCAGTAACACCATTACCCTTCTTATTTCCTCAGAGCTCTTCTCTATGCCGGCAGTAAAGAGGTTTTCTGTGTCGTTTGCCAGGCATCCGACTAATGGTATGTCTGCCTTTATTGATTTTAAGTATACCTCGCCACTCAGTTTCCCTTCATCTTGCATGTCTTTTGGGGGAAACAACTATATTTTGGTTTGATATTGGCTGCATAATGACGTCATTATACCAGAATCTCAATTTCTCTTGAGTTTTCTACTTCACAAGACTTCCTGTCTTCACCATCTGTTTGGTTTGGAACCTCACTCTTAACACCATCCGTGTTCTGCCTTGACACTGATTTTCACCTGTTAATACACGTCTCTCTGACCCACCATTTTCCCACAGGATGGGTATATGTATGTGGAATATATCGCCTTGTGTGGCTGTGTACATATCATCACATATCATCACATGCTCTTTTTGTTCATTCAAACCCATTCTCTGGAGAGACGGTTAGCTCCTCCAACATTCCAGTTTACTCTTTGATTAGCATAACTCGTGTGTTTAAAGCTAATGAATAGCCTTTTCAAAAACATCCTTTTATTTCTGAAGTAACTGGCAAATCTCTTGTTCAACTCTTGAGAGATCTTTCAATTTGACCCAATGAAAACTGAGTTCATGCTAAACCTACTAATTTAATAGGATGGGTAAAGAATGAAAGAGTTTTAACGTGAAACCTGTCCCATCACTCATAACCATGTCGGTGCGTCTAGTCATTTCATTTGAATGGTTGGTGTTCAAATGTGGCTGAACCAATTGGTGACCAAACGAGAGAGACAGGGCATTCACATAACACTGTCCAATGGAAGAGATACTGCAGTGTATACGTGTTGCTTTACAGTACCAGTCAAAAGTTTGGACACACCTACTCATTCAAGGGTTTTTCTTTATTTTTCTTTACTTTTGAAGAATCTAAAATATATTTTGATATGTTTAACACTTTTTTGGTTACTACATGATTCCATACGTGTTCTTTCATAGTTTTTGATGTCTTCACTATTTTTTTACAATGTAGAAAATAGTAAAAACAAAGAAAAACCTGTGTCCAAACTTTTGACTGGTACTGTATGTGAACATGTGTCCACAAGAATACCCATCGAGGAGGAAATTGACCAATTTTAATTTATTCCGTCTGTTTTACTGGTCTCAAGTGAGTCATGTTGCTATGCACAGTGCTATGAAATATATGACTATGTTATAGGTGTCCAGGCAGTGGTTGGATGAGTTTCATGCATGGCTGAGTCCTGTGGTATCTCTCAAACAATGTATAGGACCTGAGCTGCTGTGGTAAGAATGTGGTTGAATTGAGAATTTTTGCCCGACACAATGACTTTACTGTTGGGGCTGTACAGATACAAGTCAATGTTTTGTGAATTGCACTTGATGGTATTTTCCTGTAGCTTGGAGAATGACGAAGGAGAGGGACACATTGAAACTGCCGAGACTGGGCCTGGCTCTCACCCAGTTAAACTGAGTGAATTTGGCATCGAATTATAGGTAAATAACAGTATTAAATGTTATCCAAGTGCCTGGGTCATCTGGCTACTAGAACCGGACTACCCAGTCTAGAAACAGCCTCTAATTGCCATATTCGATACATGGTTTCTGCGTCTGTGTTGACAGAGTTTTGGATGAACTTCTGCTGGCCACTCACTGCAATGACTAAGGTGATCAGTGGTTTTATATTAGGCCCTAAACCTACGGTCAGTGCAGCCCATGTCCAGAGGTGTGAACAGGGGTATGCTCAGATTAAAGGCACAGTAACCCTTCTATTCATACGACCTGTAGTTCTCAACAAGACTTCCTCATCCGTGTAACCAACCTTCTCTATCCGCTCATTAACAACTTGTCTTTGGTTCAGACCTCTATCCAGATGGTTGTTTTGCCATTTTGAAGTTGGCCATCCGCAGTCAAGGTGTCACAATACTGTGTTGGCATGAAAGATGCATTAGATCAAAGGAAACGTTTGAGATCGACTAGGTGCTAGTCCTTGTCTGAGGCAGATATCCATGTCTGTGCAATTGTTTTGTCTTTCTGGGGTGATATACAGAGCATGCAGAAAGTATTTAGACCCCTTGCCTTTTTCCACATTTTGTTATGTTACAGCCTTATTTTAAAATTGATTAAATATATTTTTTTACTCCTCAATCTACACACAATACCCCCATAATGACAAAGTGAAAACAGGTTTTCAGAAATATCTTATTTACATAAGTATTCAGACCCTTTGCTATGAGACTTGAAATTGAGCTCAGTTGCATCCTGTTTCCATTGATCCTACAACTTGGAGTCCACCTGTGGTAAATTCAATAGATTGGACATGATTTGGAAAGGCACACACCTGTCTATATAAGGTCCAGCAGTTGACAGTGCATGTCAGAGCAAAAACCAAGCCATGAGGTCAAAGGAATTGTCCATAGAGCTCCGAGACAGGATTGTTTCGAGGCACAGATCAGTGGAAGGGTACCAAAAAATGTCTGCAGCATTGAAGTTCCCCAAGATCACAGTGGCCTCCATAATTCTTAAATGGAAGAAGTTTGGAACCACCAAGACTCTTCCTAGAGCTGGCTGCCCGGCCAAACTAAGCAATCAGGGGAGAAGGGCCTTGGTCAGGGAAGTGACCAAGAACCCGATGGTCACTCTGACAGAGCTCCAGAGTTCCTCCGTGGAGATGGGATACCCTTCCAGAAGAACAATAATCTCTGCAGCACTCCGCCAATCAGGCCTTTATGGTAGAGTGGCCAGACGGAAGCCAGTCCTCAGTAAAATGCACATGACAGCCCGCTTGGAGTTTTCCAAACAGCACCTAAAGGACTCTCAGACCGTGAGAAACATGATTTTCTGGTCTGATGAAACCAAGGTTGAACTATTTGGCCTGAATGCCAAGCGTCACGTCTGGAGGAAGCCTTGCACCATCCCTATGGTGAAGCATGGTGGTGGCAGCATTATACTGTGGGGATGTTTTTCAGCGGCAGGGACTAGGAGACTAGTCAGGTATGAGGGAAAGATGAATGGCACAAAGTATAGAGAGAGATTGATTTTAGAATAAGGCTGTAGCGTAGTAAAATGTGGAAAAAGTCAAGAGGTCTGAATACTTTCTGAATGCACTGTAGATACTACCCATACGCCTCTGTTTCTGTTTTTGACCATTCTATGAATTCCAGATTACACCCTGTTTGGATTCTACATGAAAACATCGATGCCTTGTTTTGTAGTTGCAGTTCAGTGTTATGTCTGGAAAGAAAGCATTGTCCTTTTTTTGATGTTGAGAAGCCTTGTGACTTACTGGTGATCGTGACCAGCAAAGAGGCATTTTGACTGACATGCCTGAGCTTCCAATGTGTATTACCCCGTGAACATCAAAGATGGAGAGAACTGTAGCTCTGGACAGTGGTTAGATGTTTCTCCATCTGTCTTATTGAATGGATGGGAGATAGCCTGTGACCTGCAGTTTGTTTCTTTTTGAATGGGAGAGTCACAGCCTCTTTAATATTGTGAACATGCTGGTCCGCCTACAGCCTTTCACTACTCTTCCTCAGAGCCCCTAGACTAGCTCCATGTAGCCCAGCTGCTGAAGGGGCCCTCCTGTCTTGTTCCTCTCTGGACGGAGGCCATGGCCCTCCACCTGCAACAGTGCCATTACCACAGGCGCCTTCTTCCCGGAACTGTCTGGTGTCCAGCCAAGACCTCCCAGAGTGCCTCTACGGTCTGCCCCCTGTAGACCTCCCAGAGTGCCTCTACGGTCTGCCCCCTGTAGACCTCCCATAGTGCCTCTACGGTCTGCCCCCTGTAGACCTCCCAGAGTGCCTCTACGGTCTGCCCCCTGTAGACCTCCCAGAGTGCCTCTACGGTCTGCCCCCTGTAGACCTCCCAGAGTGCCTCTACGGTCTGCCCCCTGTAGACCTCCCAGAGTGCCTCTACGGTCTGCCCCCTGTAGACCTCCCAGAGTGCCTCTACGGTCTGCCCCCTGTAGACCTCCCAGAGTGCCTCTACGGTCTGCCCCCTGTAGACCTCCCAGAGTGCCTCTACGGTCTGCCCCCTGTAGACCTCCCAGAGTGCCTCTACGGTCTGCCCCCTGTAGACCTCCCAGAGTGCCTCTACGGTCTGCCCCCTGTAGACCTCCCAGAGTGCCTCTACGGTCTGCCCCCTGTAGACCTCCCAGAGTGCCTCTACGGTCTGCCCCCTGTAGACCTCCCAGAGTGCCTCTACGGTCTGCCCCCTGTAGACCTCCCAGAGTGCCTCTACGGTCTGCCCCCTGTAGACCTCCCAGAGTGCCTCTACGGTCTGCCCCCTGTAGACCTCCCAGAGTGCCTCTACGGTCTGCCCCCTGTAGACCTCCCAGAGTGCCTCTACGGTCTGCCCCCTGTAGACCTCCCAGAGTGCCTCTACGGTCTGCCCCCTGTAGACCTCCCAGAGTGCCTCTACGGTCTGCCCCCTGTAGACCTCCCAGAGTGCCTCTACGGTCTGCCCCCCGTAGACCTCCCAGAGTGCCTCTACGGTCTGCCCCCCGTAGACCTCCCAGAGTGCCTCTACGGTCTGCCCCCCGTAGACCTCCCAGAGTGCCTCTACGGTCGCCCCCCCCGTAGACCTCCCAGAGTTCCTCTACGGTCGCCCCCCCCCGTAGACCTCCCAGAGTTCCTCTACGGTCGCCCCCCCCGTAGACCTCCCAGAGTTCCTCTACGGTCGCCCCCCCCGTAGACCTCCCAGAGTTCCTCTACGGTCGCCCCCCCCGTAGACCTCCCAGAGTTCCTCTACGGTCGCCCCCCCCGTAGACCTCCCAGAGTTCCTCTACGGTCGCCCCCCCCGTAGACCTCCCAGAGTTCCTCTACGGTTGCCCCCCCCGTAGACCTCCCAGAGTTCCTCTACGGTCGCCCCCCCCGTAGACCTCCCAGAGTTCCTCTACGGTCGCCCCCCCCGTAGACCTCCCAGAGTTCCTCTACGGTCGCCCCCCCCCGTAGACCTCCCAGAGTTCCTCTACGGTCGACCCCCCCCGTAGACCTCCCAGAGTTCCTCTACGGTCGACCCCCCCCGTAGACCTCCCAGAGTTCCTCTACGGTCGGCCCCCCGTAGACCTCCCAGAGTTCCTCTACGGTCGCCCCCCCCGTAGACCTCCCAGAGTTCCTCTACGGTCGGCCCCCCGTAGACCTCCCAGAGTTCCTCTACGGTCGCCCCCCCCCGTAGACCTCCCAGAGTTCCTCTACGGTCGCCCCCCCCGTAGACCTCCCAGAGTTCCTCTACGGTCGCCCCCCCCGTAGACCTCCCAGAGTTCCTCTACGGTCGGCCCCCCGTAGACCTCCCAGAGTTCCTCTACGGTCGACCCCCCGTAGACCTCCCATGTCCTACCCTCCACCTGTTCATGCAGTGCTGGGGCCGGGTGCTGCCGATGCAGGCTTGTCGTATTGCTTCTCCTTTCTCTTTCTTCTTCTCGGTCTCTTCCCTCTTCTGGTTTTGTCTCTGTTGCTTCTGTCCTCATTACTTTTTTATATCTAATTCACTATCACTGTCTACATGACGTTTGTTGGCCTATTCCCTTCATGTCTGTCTGTCTCTCTCCTCTCTGTCTGTCTCTGCCTGAGAATGCAGCCGTGGCAACTATAAAGGGCGTGTTCATTCTCCAATTGATGGGTCAATATCCCTTACTCATTTTGCTGCTGAGGCTTTTAATCCAAAAGGATGTTTGCCAGCTTTCTCTTCAAGATCTTTATGGTGCAATTATTTAAAAAAAAGTCCCTGCTAGGTGGAAAAATGTCGATCTGCCCTTGAGCAAAGCACTTAACCCTAATTGGTCCAGGGTCGCCGTCAATATTGACCCCGCTCTCCGAGGGCCGTGACCCCCGCTCTCCGAGGGCCGTGACCCCCGCTCTCCGAGGGCCGTGACCCCCGCTCTCCGAGGGCCGTGACCCCCGCTCTCCGAGGGCCGTGACCCCGCTCTCCGAGGGCCGTGACCCCGCTCTCCGAGGGTGTCGCAGGGGAGTACGATATGCAAAAAAAGACATTTGCATTTCACACCACACACACTTTCATATATTTGAAACAGGAAAGGTATAAGCACCCCCTGTTTGACCTTTTACAGTCCAGTTGGGTATTCTGCCTATCGAGATAGTTGCTTTACATATGGACACTTGATTGGAGTGATGTGGAGACTGCACTTTTGGAGGCCCTCCTGGCTACCATTGAAAATCCCTTAGCTCTCATGAATGATGTTTTGGTATTTTGGCCACATTTAAGATCTGAGATCTGTGAAGAATATCTAGGTCATCTTGTCTTACCTCATTTTAATTGGCCGAGTAAGCGGTAGTCTGTCCTTAAACTACAGATTTTTAGCGGAGTATCTGGAGCTTCTGCGTCCCCCTTTTAAGCCTACGCATCCCCACATGAGAGTACTAGACATCAGCCCAGAACTCTGTAGCTGGACAGGAAATCACTATTCCCTCAGTAGACTTGGAAGAGGTTGATAGGAATATTACATTTCCATAGGTAATTGACTGAGCATACTTGAATTGTCAAAGCCTGATGTTTTTTGTTTTTTTTCTCTCGTCTTACTTTATTTTTCCATTTCCCTCCTCCCTACCACTCTATTTTTTTCATTACATATCTTAATTCGCTGCGTCCCTCTCCCTCTCTTGCTCTTCCACTCTGTTTCACGGTAGTACATTAAGGGGGCAGTGTAGCATCAGTGTCTTCTGCTACATCTGGTGTGTGTGAGCTGAATTGAATATCCATACGGAGTGGTAGGCTGCAACACATAGCGAGGGAGGGGTGGAGACAGAGCGAGGCAAGCAGAGCGAGGAAGGGGTGGAGACAGAGCGAGGCAAGCAGAGCGAGGCAAGCAGAGCGAGGAAGGGGTGGAGACAGAGCGAGGCAAGCAGAGCGAGGAAGGGGTGGAGACAGAGCGAGGCAAGCAGAGCGAGGAAGGGGTGGAGACAGAGCGAGGCAAGCAGAGCGAGGAAGGGGTGGAGACAGAGCGAGGCAAGCAGAGCGAGGAAGGGGTGGAGACAGAGCGAGGCAAGCAGAGCGAGGAAGGGAAAAACAACAGAAAGCTAGAGATCTTATCAGGCCTTCTCCACGGACGTCTGGGTTGATATTCTTTAGCGACGTTATCAGAGAATTTTTGGCAGGCAAAACGCTCTGTTGTACTCTGACCTTGTCTTGCCCAGGTGAATAATGATGCTGAAATCTGCTTCTGGTTGAAACTCGGCAAACTCAAAGACTCCACTAATCACAACAACAGTCTTTTGGGGGTTGGTAAAAGTCCATCCTGACCAAGTTGACTTGTTATTTGTGACATTAACACGTTGATTAATGAAACTGTCAGTTGGTTGGGGAAGAAACATTATGGCGGAATGCTGTAAAATGCGGGCCTTGGAAGCCATTTGTGCTGACCATCGAAGTGCTGTTGGGATTTAGGTTACAACATTTTGACAGTTCGGGAGAAGGCTGACAGCATGCATTCTGGGAAATGGATGACTGGATGACTCATTGCTTGACCTCATACATTCCTTGTTTTTGTGTGGTACTGTCACTTCCATTGTGGTGTTATTTTGGGCTGCACTGTATGTCAAAGGATTGATTGGCAGCACATGCCTGCTGGTGTGTGAAAAGCCTGTCGTCACACAACACAAGGCCTCAGGGCAGGACGTGTGTACTGTACGCCATTCGAGACGCAAAGCCTGTCCTTGGTCGAGCTGCTCTATGGTTTGGTACTTTTGTGTGAAGGACTCAGCTGAATTTTGGCATGGTCCTCGCAGAGTCCCCTGAGGGACGCCCAATGTCTTTCTCCGTCGAGTGATGTCACATTGAAAGGCGGCGGGGCTACGTGCTATAATACTGTATCGCCACGTCTCATAGCTCAGATGGAGGGGTGGTGCCACCGTGAGTTTGTGTGTCCTCTCCCATGCAGGCTTTGAAGGCTGCTCCATGGTGCCCTCTATCTACCCGCTGGAGACGTTGCACAACTCGCTGTCCCTCAAGCAGGTGGACAAGTTCCTCAATGCCGTGTGTGAGCACAGCAGCGATGCCCACGCCAAGACCATGAAAGGTAGGCATTTTAGTCAGAGCCATGCATTTAGAGAGTTGGGCCATTGAAGGTTCTGCATTATGATGCATTTACATGACAGTACAACAGTCTATAGCAGCCATGTTGGCTCCCCCATTAACATTACATGGGGAATAGAATGTCTAGAATAAGCATTATGATGCATTTACATGAAACTACAACATTCTATGGCAGCCATGTTGGCTCCCCCATTAACATTACATGGGGAATAGAATGTCTAGAATCAGCATTATGATGCATTTACAGGAAACTACAACATTCATTCTAGGAGCGACATACCTAGCCTCTACGATACAGACCTGATCCAAGATCTGTTTGTGCTGTCGTACCAACTCCTATGGTCATTGGCCTGATAATGACCATAAGTGTTGGCAAGATGGGAGAAACAGATCTGGGACCAGGCAAACAAACTAATATATTTGGTGTCAGTCATCACTGTCTTTCTCAGTGGCATATAACACATCCACCTTTTATGATGTTTAGTAGCGAACATGATTGTTTCCCTCCAGCTCTCTCTGCCTTGTTCGACACGTCGAGTCAGGGGTACGGCCAGACACACATCTACCCCCCCCTACCGAAAGCCCTGTCCTCAGAAACTCCTGTCCGGCCCCCAGAATGCCCACTATGGTGTGAGTATAGCCACGTCCATGTTCTTCAGTCTTCATACATATTTCTTTAAAACATATCTAGCTCTTTTAAATGTGAGAATATTAAACGCTAAACTGAATACTGAGCATTAACATCACCATACTGTACTTGTACCACAGAGTAATATGCTGCGTTCTGTTGAGTACCAATTAGCTACAGTAGGCCTACCTGGCAGTCTGGCACCTCTGCTTCTCACAGTGCTATAGTGAGTTACAGGAGATGCGTATGCAAAGCTTGACAATCAACGCAGGTTCAGGTACATGTCAGTCCGACCACAACCCGTAGCCCTTACCTAGATGGGTTTGAGCATATGGCGGAAGCGTCCCCCAACCCCATGGGTAGGTTAGTTTGAGATTACACCCACTCTGTCCCTTCAGAGCTGCAAACATGAAAGTGATGTTAGGGGCTAGGGACCCAACACTACAGTAGTAATGCACATTTCCATTGTCCTACAACACGGTTATGGTCAATGGGGCATGCAACAGAAACTGTTTTAAAATAAAATGAATGTCTTATTGAACAGTTTATTTTCTTCCATTTGGAGCCTATTATTGCCTAATGAACATGGTTAACAGGCCAACCAGCACCAGAGAAAGAGGTTTCCCAGAGCAGGACGTATAAAAGGCCTAAAACTGTCAGATTAACTAAATAAGAGCACTGTGTTTTTGTCTTTCTTTGCCAAGAAGAGAGGCCCTATCAATTTAAGACTTCTGTAAAATAGGACTCGAGATAATAACCCCCCCCCCCCCCCCTTAGTTTTATCTAGCCATCTCTGCCTCGCCGCTGGGGTCCATTGTTGTCGGTGCCCCCCCCCCCTCCAGTGGGGATTAATTTGGCCCTTCACCAGTCTTTTAGGATTGTTTCAACAGCTGCTGTGAGCTGCTTTATCTGTGTCTCTCTCTCTTTCTGTCTCTCTCCTTTCGGTCTCTCTCGCTCTTTCTCGCTAGTTCTCTCTAATTCTCTCTTTTTGTCTCTTTCACTCTCGCCCCAAAATCGAACTTGCAGTAACCATAGCTTTATCTGTCTCTCTTCAGTC
This sequence comes from Salmo trutta, assembly GCF_901001165.1. NCBI lineage: Eukaryota > Metazoa > Chordata > Actinopteri > Salmoniformes > Salmonidae > Salmo > Salmo trutta. The sequence continues at coordinate 63,617,378 of NC_042960.1, forward strand.
TTAATAACCCATGTAATGTTTATTAGGGCGTAGAGGAGTAGAAAGCATGCTGGAGGTTAGAAGTGTCCCTCTGATGAATAGCAGCTTTGTTCTCATTTGAGTTTGCCCTGACATTTGTTTATTTTCTCACTGTAGAGTTTCGCCCCCAGCGCTGGGCCCAGCGGTAGAGTTTCGGGCCCAGTGGTAGAGTTTCGGGCCCAGCGGTAGAGTTTCGGGCCCAGCGGTAGAGTTTCGGGCCCAGCGCTGGGCCCAGCGGTAGAGTTTCGCCCCCAGCGGTAGAGTTTCGCCCCCAGCGGTAGAGTTTCGCCCCCAGCGGTAGAGTTTCACCCCCAGCGGTAGAGTGACTGATATTACACTTCAAATTTGATATGTTGTATAATGTTTGACACATTGTAAATAATAATTTGTTCTTAATTGACTTACATGTATAAATGTACAAAATAATTATCCCATCACATCTCAATTACTTGTTTATGTTCATGTTTGTGTGGGTCTCTCTTTTTCTGTGTGTGTGCGTGCGTGCAGACAGCAGTGGCCCCTCTAGTTCAGTGCAGGGCCCCCCTCCCCCACCTCAGTGAACTCAGATATACATTTCAGCTTCAGTGAGTAGACCACAGCCCCCTCACCGGATCCCACAGACAAACTAGAGGACAACACAACACCTGGATCCTCTCCCTATTCATCCATCCACCCACCCAGGCATCCATCCATCCACCCACCCACCCACCCAGGCATCCATCCATCCACCCATCCACCCAGGCATCCATCCACCCAGGCATCCATCCATCCATCCACCCAGGCATCCATCCACCCAGGCATCCATCCATCCATCCACCCAGGTATCCATCCACCCAGGCATTCATCCATCCATCCACCCAGGCATTCATCCATCCATCCACCCAGGCATTCATCCATCCATCCACCCAGGCATTCATCCATCCAGGCATTCATCCATCCATTCACCCACCCATCCAGGCATTCATCCATTCATCCATCCAGGCATTCATCCATTCATCCATCCATCCAGGCATTCATCCATTCACCCACCCACCCAGGCATTCATCCATTCATCCACCCATCCAGGCATTCATCCATTCATCCACCCACCCAGGCATTCATCCATTCATCCATCCACCCAGGCATTCATCCATCCATCCACCCACCCACCCACCCAGGCATTCATCCATCCATCCACCCAGGCATTCATCCATCCATCCACCCATCCATCCAGGCATTCATCCATCCATCCATCCATCCATTCACCCACCCACCCAGGCATTCATCCATTCACCCATCCATCCAGGCATTCATCCATTCATCCATCCATCCAGGCATTCATCCATCCACACTGTGACTTCTACCTGCCTGTGAGTGCTCTCAAACTAATCACAGTCACATACAGTGCTGGACCCTAAGGACCGTCAGTCTCATTTTGTGGACAAAAACAAACCAAAACCCACTGGCCCCTCCCATCAGGCGGATGTGTGTCCAACCAACACTGCCCCAGTTGAGCAACAGCGAGGGGAGCCTTTCCCCAGGCACCTTTGCAGTGTATAGACGGGCCTGAGGCTGGATGCATCCCTGCCGTCTGTCCTGGATTCAGACTGCTGTCCTGCCGTCTGTCCTGGATTCAGACTGCTGTCCTGCCGTCTGTCCTAGATTCAGACTGCTGTCCTGCCGTCTGTCCTGGATTCAGACTGCTGTCCTGGATTCAGACTGCTGTCCTGGATTCAGACTGCTGTCCTGGATTCAGACTGCTGTCCTGGATTCAGACTGCTGTCCTGCCGTCTGTCCTGGATTCAGGCTGCTGTCCTGGATTCAGACTGCTGTCCTGCCGTCTGTCCTGGATTCAGACTGCTGTCCTGGATTCAGACTGCTGTCCTGGATTCAGACTGCTGTCCTGGATTCAGACTGCTGTCCTGCCGTCTGTCCTGGATTCAGACTGCTGTCCTGGATTCAGGCTGCTGTCCTGGATTCAGACTGCTGTCCTGGATTCAGACTGCTGTCCTGGATTCAGACTGCTGTCCTGCCGTCTGTCCTGGATTCAGACTGCTGTCCTGCCGTCTGTCCTGGATTCAGACTGCTGTCCTGCTGATTAGAGATGATGGGAGAAACAGGAGCTGAGTATTTCCATGCTTCATCAAAATCCTATTCTATATGGAACTGCACACACACAATGTGGCACTGCATGAGTACCTCCTTTCTCAGAGGAGGGAGGCAGGTTCAGAATATTCTGCATTTTGAATCATGGCTGACCACATTCTTTGGAACACAGAGATAGTTGAGCCAGTTGATCAAATATGGACTACTTTCTCCAGTTTTGTTGGTGTTGTCCCTTTTGTTTTGGTATACTGTTTGGGTTTCCGTACTTTACATGATTTGGGGGGAAAGGGTACAATACAATGGGGATACTGTTTCCTGTCATTGTCTACACAGCATTTTGATACCACTTTGTCGCAAAATAACCACTCATTCTATACACATACTGGTTATGTTTTAAGTGTAAAATATATTTCATATACCTCCTTCTACCTACCAAACATAGAAACAATACACGTGCCTCAACTCCCTTACAAGGAGAATCAGTGTTACTGAATATATTTTAGTGTTTCAAGGGTAAACCACTCCTGTCTCTTTGGCTGCTTCAGTCTGTACTGGATCCAGTCCTCCTACTAGTTTAAACATGTCTGCTGTCTTGACAAAGTTACGTTTTAAATATTCATTTAAACGATTCTATATCATATGTTGTAATACATATTATTATGTCACCTGTGTTGCACCTGAAAGGATAATAAAGTTATATTGAATATGTAATTAGGGCTAAAAAATATTCTTTTTTTACATGGGAGGCATACATTAAATCGTTTTAACAAAAACATATGGTTACAAATACAACTTCATAATACCATTTTTATTTTGTTCTTGTACAGTGCCATTACATTCTTGACATAATTCTCAGAATTGTAAACCTAAAACTTTTCAATAGTTTATGAAGAGAACATGCTTGTCATTGTTTTGTAGTTTGTATGTCGTCTTATATGCTATCTCAAGGATGCTCTCAACTGCACTAATGTAGACCTACCGTAGCACTGCTGATCTGTACAACAAACCTTTACTTCACGTTGTTTTTATCGTGATAATAATGATTTATTTAACGATTAGTGTTTTGTAGCTGAAATTTAGGACTGTATTTGTGATTTACTTAATGTTGCATGTAATGTCAGCCAAAGACATTTGATTCTGTTTTGAATCTTCTCCTTAGACTTTAAAAATAGGATACCAAGATCGGATTAAAAATAGGATACCAAGATCGGATTAAAAATAGGATACCAAGATCGGATTAAAAATAGGATACCAAGATCGGATTAAAAATAGGATACCAAGATCGGATTAAAAATAGGATACCAAGATCGTTTTATTAAAAGTCATATCGGATCTCTGGAGGTTGTGGTTCTCCATTAAGCTCAGGCATTTACAAATCCATCATTTTAACTAGTCTGATGGGTGCACATGTGTGGGTAGGTGCACATGTGTGTGTGTGTGTGTGTGTGTGTGGGCATGCGGGTGTTTGTGGGTATAACAAGGTTTACTATCATATTATAGAGCCCTCAAACTCAACTCTGGACCTCGAAGCCAGTTCCATTGCATTATTTCATTGTTCCCTCTAATCAGGGACTGATTTAGACCTGGGACACCAGGTAGTGCAAGTCATTATCAGGTAGAACAGAAAACCAGCAGGCTCCGGACCTCATATGGTAAGAGTTGAATACCCCTGTTTATAGAGGATGATATGCTCACAGTGGCTTCACACATCAGATCACAAAGCTGGCTTGCATTAGTAGTTTAAATGGAGAGGAGTGAGTGGAACTGCACAGTTCTTGTCTGTTCGGGCAAGGGAGAGATATTTAACGGCCCTGTTTTTATATTGTTCTAAAGCTTATGAAAAGAACACTGAAGAAGTGTGGTCAGTGTTATTTCCTGATAATTGCTGGTTGAAGAAACACATCTACACAGGATCTTCTGGTCAGCAGGTTTTCATGGGCGGAGTCTCGGCTTTCCATGGTGACATCACCATGTGGTAAATTGGTTAAAGGCCCAGTGCAGTCAAAAAAGCGGGTTATGCCTGTGTTTATTTATATGGCCAGGTCGCAATTGTAAATGAGAACTTGTTCTCAACTTGGTTAAATAAAGGTAAAATAAAAATATATACTGTCTGTGTGTGTATATAAATGCAACAATTTCAAAGATTTTACTGAGTTACATTTCATATGAGGAAATCAGTCTATTGAAATAAATTCATTAAGCCCTAATCTATGGATTTCACATGACTGGGAATACAGATATGTATATGTTGGTCACAGATGCCTTAAAAAAAGAAAGTAGGGGTGTGGATCAGAAAACCAGTCAGTATCTGGTGTGACCATTTGCCTCATGCAGCATGACATCTCTCACGTAGAGTTGATCAGACTGTTGATTGTGGAATGTTTTCCCACTCCTCTTCAATGGCTGTGCGAAGTTGCTGGATATTGGCGGGAAATGGATCCGGTGAGTATGCAGGCCATGGCAGAACTGGGGCATTTTCAGCCTTTAGGAATTGTGTACAGATCCTTGCGACATGGGGCAGTGCATTATCGTGCTGAAACATGAGGTGATTGCAGCAGATGAATGGCACAACAATGGGCCTTTTGGATCTCATGGTATCTCTGCATTCAAATTGCCATCAATAAAATGCTATTGTTTTCGTTGTCCGTAGTGTATGCCTGCCCGTACCATAAATCCACCGCCACCATGGGGCACTCTTCACAATGTTGACATCAGCAAACCGCTCATCCACACAATGCCATACAAGTGGTCTGCGGTTGTGAGGCCAGGTTGGACATACTGTGGGATTGAGTCTTGGCCTGCCTGGTGACATCACAAAGGCGTAAATTAGTTAATAGACCAATAAGAAGAGTCCAAACCTCTCTGCCAATAACAGCTAGTTTTCAGTTTTCCCACTCACATCAATCACCCCCATACAGTCCTAGCAAAATTCTTGCTTTGCTAAAATGCATTTTTTTTGGCCAATTTGAATGGAGATCTATTACAGTAAGGTACTTAACTGTTACCCAGAAATTATTTGGTATTGCTATAAAAACATCTGCATTGGGCCTCTACCAAGCCTTAATTGTGCGATTCAGGAATGCCCACACAGAGATTTAATGCAACATTTACAGAATCAAGAGAAAGACAGAAGCCACTGAAGTTGCTATGTTTATCATGATCACCAACGATCCCGAAGGCTACAATCATTTAATTTGTTAGTTCTCCTGAGATAGGGAAGAGCAGGAAGCCACTGAAGTTGGTATATTTATTGTGATCACCAACGATCTTGAAGCCTATAAATACCATGTAGGACACAACCCCTCCTCCAGCTCTGGAGTCACTGCAATGTCTACATATTCATAACCTCTAGCTCTAGAGTCACTGCAATGTCTACATATTCATAACCTCTAGCTCTAGAGTCACTGCAATGTCTACATATTCATAACCTCTAGCTCTAGAGTCACTGCAATGTCTGCATATTCATAACCTCTAGCTCTAGAGTCACTGCAATGTCTACATATTCATAACCTCTAGCTCTAGAGTCACTGCAATGTCTACATATTCATAACCTCTAGCTCTAGAGTCACTGCATTCTATACATATTCATAACCTCTAGTTCCCTCTAGAGTCCCCCCACCTGTAACTGGACTGTAGACGTTGCCGATGTTAGTGGTGACATTTTAGTGTAGACCAGATTTAGTATTGTTATTGTAGGGTCCCATCGCAACTACCTAAAAGTAGCAAAGAATGCTACCTATGGTCTGTTTGAATTCTCTCCAGTCCATCTGGCTCTCATTGGCTGTTCCTCAGGCCAATAGAGATAGGGGACTCATTAGAGCGTCTGTGACATCATGAGCAGCGCCACTGAGGCTACAACCCATAGGAATTCCTACTATGACTAGTTGAAAATGGCGGAATCATGGTGGATGCCCTCAATGGCGCTGCCCATGCTAAAACAGTCTTTTGGTAACTAGAGGCCTATCTCATTCTCTATGCTCTTGCCTTCTGTGTTCCTCAGCTCCATTCTCTGTTCCACCACCATGTCTCACAGCGTTCTTATACCAGGGTCCGTGGTCAGTGTAGCGCCGATCCTGTGACCGTGTTGAGTGATGTCGTTCTGTCTGATCTCTCCATTCCCCCAGGCGGACAGAACAGTGTCCGTGGTCAGTGTAGTGACCGTGTTGAGTGATGTCGTTCTGTCTGATCTCTCCATTCCCCCAGGCGGACAGAACAGTGTCCGTGGTCAGTGTAGTGACCGTGTTGAGTGATGTCGTTCTGTCTGACCTCTCCATTCCCCCAGGCGGACAGAACAGTGTCCGTGGTCAGTGTAGTGACCGTGTTGAGTGATGTCGTTCTGTCTGATCTCTCCATTCCCCCAGGCGGACAGAACAGTGTCCGTGGTCAGTGTAGTGACCGTGTTGAGTGATGTCGTTCTGTCTGACCTCTCCATTCCCCCAGGCGGACAGAACAGTGTCCGTGGTCAGTGTAGTGACCGTGTTGAGTGATGTCGTTCTGTCTGATCTCTCCATTCCCCCAGGCGGACAGAACAGTGTCCGTGGTCAGTGTAGTGACCGTGTTGAGTGATGTCGTTCTGTCTGATCTCTCCATTCCCCCAGGCGGACAGAACAGTGTCCGTGGTCAGTGTAGTGACCGTGTTGAGTGATGTCGTTCTGTCTGATCTCTCCATTCCCCCAGGCGGACAGAACAGTGTCCGTGGTCAGTGTAGTGACCGTGTTGAGTGATGTCGTTCTGTCTGATCTCTCCATTCCCCCAGGCGGACAGAACAGTGTCCGTGGTCAGTGTAGTGACCGTGTTGAGTGATGTCGTTCTGTCTGATCTCTCCATTCCCCCAGGCGGACAGAACAGTGTCCGTGGTCAGTGTAGTGACCGTGTTGAGTGATGTCGTTCTGTCTGATCTCTCCATTCCCCCAGGCGGACAGAACAGTGTCCGTGGTCAGTGTAGTGACCGTGTTGAGTGATGTCGTTCTGTCTGATCTCTCCATTCCCCCAGGCGGACAGAACAGTGTCCGTGGTCAGTGTAGTGACCGTGTTGAGTGATGTCGTTCTGTCTGATCTCTCCATTCCCCCAGGCGGACAGAACAGTGTCCGTGGTCAGTGTAGTGACCGTGTTGAGTGATGTCGTTCTGTCTGATCTCTCCATTCCCCCAGGCGGACAGAACAGTGTCCGTGGTCAGTGTAGTGACCGTGTTGAGTGATGTCGTTCTGTCTGATCTCTCCATTCCCCCAGGCGGACAGAACAGTGTCCGTGGTCAGTGTAGTGACCGTGTTGAGTGATGTCGTTCTGTCTGATCTCTCCATTCCCCCAGGCGGACAGAACAGTGTCCGTGGTCAGTGTAGTGACCGTGTTGAGTGATGTCGTTCTGTCTGATCTCTCCATTCCCCCAGGCGGACACAACAGCAACACCAGCAGAGCTAAACCACCTCTCATTCTGAAACAGAAATGATGCATCCATGAGGCTCAGTCCCCTACTTTTTATATATTGAGTACCACAGTATGAGTCATAATACCCATAAAACCTAGCGGTTAAAAGAGGAAATTGTTCCAATAGTTTTTCCACCATTTTATTTTCCCATAGGGGATTTTAGAAACACTTAAAATAAGGGCTGTGTTTCGTGTAGGCTAACCCTGGGGAGACGTTTTGATAACTGTAAATCTCTCTAGGACATCAATATACATTCAGAAGGTGAATGGGTAAGACAAAATATTTAAGTGTCTTTGAACGGGGTATGGTAGTAGGTGCCAGGGGGACTGGCTTGTGTCAAGAACTGCAACGCTGCTGGCTTTATCACGCTCAACAGTTTCCCGTGTGTATTAAGAATGGTCCACAACCCAAAGGACATTCAGCAAACTTGACACAACTGTGGGAAGCATTGGAGTCAACATGGGCCAGCATCCCTGTGGAACACTTTAGACACCTTGTAGAGTCCATGACCTGATGAATTGAGGCTGTTCTGAGGACAACAGGGGAGGAGGGGCAACTCAATATTATGAAGGTGTTCTTAATGTTTTATACACTGTGTATCTCTGTGAATGTGTGAGATTGGTCCCATCTAGTTGACCAGTCCAGACAGGGAATTTTGTTACTGGTCTCTCTGCTTAAGGTCTACAGGCTGGGATGTGTTTTTGATCTATAAAGAAAGAGAGGGTGCTGCCTGACAGCTGAGTCACTGCTCTGGGATGGGACACCTTTCTGTGTCCCTCTCCTTCGCTTTCTCTCTCCTTTCACCCAACCTCTCTTCCCCGCTCCCTCCCTATCTGTGAACAATAATGATGACTCATTCCTCGGCTCCGGCGCCAACGCGTTGCTATGGAAACCGCTTCATTTCAGCTACCCCCCCCACGTAATTGACTTCTCCTGAGAGACGGTGGGTGAATGCAGAGAGCTGTGTCACCCAATAGGGAGAGAGACAGTGAAAGCTGTGTCTGCCTTCTTCACCGGATGCCAAACACTGATGTCATTCATACCAAACACTGGCAACCACACATACACATCACTCTCTTGCTTTCTCTCTCACACACACACCTCTCTCTCCCTCACACACACATCTCTCTCTCTCTCAATTCAATTCAAGGGGCTTTATTGGCATGGGAAACATATGTTAACATTGCCAAAGCAAACGAAGTAGACAATATGCAAAAGTGAAATAAACAATAAAAATGAACAGTAAACATTACTCATAGAAGTTCCAAAAGAGCAAAGACACCTCAAATGTCATATGTCTATATACAGTGTTGTAACGATGTGCAAGTAGTTAAAGTACAAAAGGGAAAATAAATAAACATAAATATGGGTTGTATTTACAATGGTGTTTGTTTCTTCACTGGTTCCCCTTTTCTTGTGGCAACAGGTCACACATCTTGCTGCAGTGATGTCACACTGTGCTATTTCACCCAGTAGATATGAGAGTTTATCAAAATCGGGTTTGTTTTCGAATTCTTTGTGGGTCTGTGTAATCTGAGGGAAATATGTCTCTAATATGGTCATACATTTGTCAGGAGGTTAGGAAGTGGAGCTCTCTCTCTCTCACACACACACTCTCTCGCACATCTCCCTCTCTCTCACACCTCTCTCTCTCTCTCACCTCCCTCTCTCTCTCACCTCCCTCTCTCTCTCTCACCTCCCTCTCTCTCTCTCACACACACATCTCCCTCTCTCTCTCACACACACCTCCCTCTCTCAAACACCTCCCTCTCTCTCTCACACACCTCCCTCTCTCTCTCACATCTCCCTCTCTCTTACACACACACCTCCCTCTCTCTTACACACACACTTCCCTCTCTCTCACACACACCTCCCTCTCTCTCACACACACCTCCCTCTCTCACACACACCTCCCTCTCTCTCACACCTCCCTCTCTCTCACACCTCCCTCTCTCACACACCTCCCTCTCTCTCTCACACACACCTCCCTCTCTCTCACACCTCCCTCTCTCACACACCTCCCTCTCTCTCACACACACACCTCCCTCTCTCTCACACACACCTCCCTCTCTCTCACACACACCTCCCTCTCTCCTACACACACACACCTCCCTCTCTCCTACACACACACACCTCCCTCTCTCTCACACACACCTCCCTCTCTCTCACACACACACCTCCCTCTCTCTCACACACACACCTCCCTCTCTCCTACACACACACCTCCCTCTCTCCTACACACACACCTCCCTCTCTCTTACACACACCTCCCTCTCTCTCACACACCACTCCCTCTCTCTCACACACACACCTCCCTCTCTCCTACACACACACCTCCCTCTCTCTTACACACACCTCCCTCTCTCACACACCTCCCTCTCTCACACACCTCCCTCTCTCTCACACACACACCTCCCTCTCTCCTACACACACACCTCCCTCTCTCACACACCTCCCTCTCTCACACACCTCCCTCTCTCACACACCTCCCTCTCTCTCACACACACACCTCCCTCTCTCCTACACACACACCTCCCTCTCTCTTACACACACACCTCCCTCTCTCTTACACACACACCTCCCTCTCTCTTACACACACCTCCCTCTCTCTCACACACACACCTCCCTCTCTCCTACACACACACCTCCCTCTCTCTTACACACACCTCCCTCTCTCTCACACCTCCCTCTCTCACACACCTCCCTCTCTCTCTCACACACACCTCCCTCTCTCACACACACACCTCCCTCTCTCTCACACACACACCTCCCTCTCTCCTACACACACACCTCCCTCTCTCTTACACACACCTCCCTCTCTCTCACACACACCTCCCTCTCTCTTACACACACCTCCCTCTCTCACACACCTCCCTCTCTCACACACCTCCCTCTCTCTTACACACACCTCCCTCTCTCTCACACACACCTCCCTCTCTCTCACACACACACCTCCCTCTCTCTCACACACACACCTCCCTCTCTCCTACACACACACCTCCCTCTCTCTTACACACACCTCCCTCTCTCTTACACACACCTCCCTCTCTCTCACACACACACCTCCCTCTCTCCTACACACACACCTCCCTCTCTCTCACACACACACCTCCCTCTCTCCTACACACACACCTCCCTCTCTCTTACACACACACCTCCCTCTCTCTTACACACACACCTCCCTCTCTCTTACACACACACCTCCCTCTCTCCTACACACACACCTCCCTCTCTCTTACACACACACCTCCCTCTCTCTCACACACACACCTCCCTCTCTCCTACACACACACCTCCCTCTCTCTTACACACACACCTCCCTCTCTCCTACACACACACCTCCCTCTCTCTCACACACACACCTCCCTCTCTCTTACACACACACCTCCCTCTCTCTTACACACACCTCCCTCTCTCTTACACACACCTCCCTCTCTCTTACACACACACCTCCCTCTCTCTTACACACACATCTCCCTCTCTCTTACACACACACCTCCCTCTCTCCTACACACACACCTCCCTCTCTCCTACACACACACCTCCCTCTCTCTTACACACACCTCCCTCTCTCTTACACACACCTCCCTCTCTCTCACACACACACCTCCCTCTCTCCTACACACACACCTCCCTCTCTCTTACACACACCTCCCTCTCTCCTACACACACACCTCCCTCTCTCTTACACACACCTCCCTCTCTCTTACACACACCTCCCTCTCTCACACACCTCCCTCTCTCTCACACCTCCCTCTCTCACACACCTCCCTCTCTCTTACACACACCTCCCTCTCTCACACACCTCCCTCTCTCTTACACACACCTCCCTCTCTCTCACACACACACCTCCCTCTCTCTCACACCTCCCTCTCTCACACACCTCCCTCTCTCTCACACCTCCCTCTTTCACACACCTCCCTCTCTCTTACACACACCTCCCTCTCTCTTACACACACCTCCCTCTCTCTTACACACACCTCCCTCTCTCTTACACACACCTCCCTCTCTCTCTCACACACACCTCCCTCTCTCACACACACACCTCCCTCTCTCTCACACACACACCTCCCTCTCTCCTACACACACACCTCCCTCTCTCTTACACACACCTCCCTCTCTCTCACACACACCTCCCTCTCTCTTACACACACACCTCCCTCTCTCTTACACACACACCTCCCTCTCTCTTACACACACACCTCCCTCTCTCCTACACACACACACCTCCCTCTCTCCTACACACACACACCTCCCTCTCTCCTACACACACACCTCCCTCTCTCTTACACACACCTCCCTCTCTCTTACACACACCTCCCTCTCTCTTACACACACCTCCCTCTCTCTTACACACACCTCCCTCTCTCTCACACACACACCTCCCTCTCTCCTACACACACACCTCCCTCTCTCTCACACACACCTCCCTCTCTCTTACACACACACCTCCCTCTCTCTTACACACACACCTCCCTCTCTCTTACACACACACCTCCCTCTCTCCTACACACACACACCTCCCTCTCTCCTACACACACACACCTCCCTCTCTCTCACACACACACCTCCCTCTCTCTTACACACACACCTCCCTCTCTCTTACACACACCTCCCTCTCTCTCTTACACACACACCTCCCTCTCTCTTACACACACACCTCCCTCTCTCTTACACACACACCTCCCTCTCTCTCACACACACACACAGCACAATCAGCTCATTGCTATTTCAATGATTTATGAGGAGCTCACAGCCAGACGGGAATCGAACTGATGCCAGTGGTCTCCGGCTGTTCCCCCACAAGGACCATGTAAATCCTTTACCGAACATTCCTTTCTACACTGAGATGTCCTAGCAGTGCCTTTTTATCCTTGTAACCAGAACTTGATATACAAACAGCAAATGGCCTTGTGAGATGAGATGACTCATCATTAAGAGTTGTAAAGGTCTTTGTATGGTTGTGAAAATAACCACTTGCCATCAGCTTTCATAGATGTAGTAGGTAAATGTACATTTGTACAGATTTTCTAGCACCTAGTGTGTGTGTGAGAGAGGGAGAGAATGAGATTTCGACTGCGAATGAAAGTTATATTACGTAAGGTAAGGCTATTCATATTCACCTATTTGTTCAAATTAGATTTCAAATGGGTTGTGATCATTAGGCACCAACCCCCCCCCCCCCCCCCCAAACAGGGAGGGAATACCTGGACTTGTTTAATAAGAAATGTCCCTTGCAAAACGATTTCCCGCTGTGTGCTCTAATGAGCACAAACCTAATCAAGGGGCCTCTCTCTCACCGTTATGGTCCTCTGACTGGGACATCAGGCATGCAGCCATCGGTATCCAATTACACTTTCTAAAGTGAAATGGGTCACCATGGCAACCCCTGTTCTGTTCCTAGGGAGACTACCTGCAAGAGGCTGTTTTGCTTGGCTGGAGGGTGGCAGGATAGCCTCCAGGGTGGCAGAGAGGCTGTGTGGGTCTGGTCACCCAACTGCAGACCAGCCTAGCTCTGCTCACTCTCCCTCCTGCCTTACATCTGCAAAGTGTGTGTGTGTTTTGCCTCTCCTAGGGTACAGAGAGTCATTAAGAATCATTCACATCTGTAGATGACTGCTGCAAAATGTATAAGCAGAGATCGAGAGATAGAAAGAGTAGAGTGTACAAAAAATTAAGAACACCTTCCTAATATTGAGTTATTAGAGACAGCCCCAGAACAGCCTCAATTCATCAGGGCATGGACTCTACAATGTGTCGAAAGCGTTCCACAGGGATGCTGGCCCATGTTGACTCCAATGCTTCCCACAGTTGTGTCAAGTTGGCTGGATGTCCTTTGGGTGGTGGACAAACTGTTGAGAGTGAAAAATCCAGCAGCGTTGCAGTTTTTGACACAAACCGGTGCGCCTGGCACCTACTACCATACCCCGTTCAAAGGCACTTAAATATTTTATCTTGCCTGTTCACCCTCTGAATGGCACACATACACAATCCATGTCTCAATTGTCTCAAGGCTTAACAATCCTTCTTTAACCTGTCTCCTCCCCTTTATCTACACTGATGGAAGTGGATTTAACAAGTGGCATCAATAAGGGATCATTGCTTTCACCTGGATTCACCTGGTCAGTCTGTCATGGAAAGAGCAGGTGTTCTTAATGTTTTGTGCACTGTGTATAAACATCCATTCATCATTGGTTGCATTTACACTACCATTCAAAAGCTTGGGGTCACTTAGAAATGTCCTTGTTATTGAAAGAAAAGCGATTTCTTTGTCCATTAAAATAACATCAAATTGATCAGAAATACAGTGTAGACATTGTTAATGTTGTAAATTACTATTGTAGCTGGAAACGGATGATTTTTAATGGAATATCTACATAGGTGTACAGAGGCCCATTATCAGCAACCATCACTCCTGTGTTCCAATGGCACGTTGTGTTAGCTAATCCAAGTAAATCATTTTAAAAGGCTAATTGAGCATTAGAAAACCCTTTTGCAATTATGTTAGCACAGCTGAAAACTGTTGTTCTGATTAAAGAAGCAATAACACTGACCTTCTTTAGACTCGTTGAGTATCTGGAGTGTCAGCATTTGTGGGTTCGATTACAGGCTCAAAATGGCCAGAAACAAAGACCTTCTTCTGAAACTCATCAGTCTATTCTTGTTCTGAGAAATGAAGGCTATTCAAATCAAATCAAATTTATTTATATAGCCCTTCATATATCAGCTGAAATCTCAAAGTGCTGTACAGAAACCCAGCCTAAAACCCCAAACAGCAAGCAAAGCATGTGAAAGAAGCACGGTGGCTAGGAAAAACTCCCTAGGAAAAACTCCCTAGAAAGGCCAAAAACCTAGGAAGAAACCTAGAGAGGAACCAGGCTATGAGGGGTGGCCATTCCTCTTCTGGCTGTGCCGGGTGGATATTATAACAGAACATGTTCAAGGTGTTAAAATGTTCATAAATGACCAGCATGGTCAAATAATAATAATCATAGTAGTTGTCAAGGGTGCAACAAGCACGTCCGGTGAACAGGTCAGGGTTCCGTAGCCGCAGGCAGAACAGTTGAAACTGGAGCAGCAGCATGGCCAGGTGGACTGGGGACAGCAAGGAGTCATCATGCCAGGTAGTCCCGAGGCATGGTCCTAGGGCTCAGGTCCTCCGAGAGAAAGAGAGAATTAGAGAGAGCATATTTAAATTCACACAGGACACCGGATAAGACAAGAGAATACTCCAGATGTAACAAACTGACCCAAGCCCCCTGACACATAAACTACTGCAGCATAAATACTGGAGGCTGAGACAGGAGGGATCAGAAGACACTGTGGCCCCATCCGATGATACCCCCGGACAGGGCCAAACAGGCAGGATATAACCCCACCCACTTTGCCAAAGCACAGCCCCCACACCACTGGAGGGATGTCTACAACCACCAACTTACCATCCGAAGACAAGGCCGAGTATAGCCCACAAAATCTCCGCCAAGGCACAACCCAAGGGGGGGCGCCAACCCAGACAGGAAGACCACGTCAGTGACTCAACCCACTCAAGTGACGCACCCCTCCCATGGACGGCATGGAAGAACACCAGTAAGTCAGTGACTCAGCCCCTGTAATAGGGTTAGAGGCAGAGAATCCCAGTGGAAAGAGGGGAACAAATTGCCAAGAGACTGAAGATCTCGTACAACGTTGTCTACTACTACCTTCACAGAACAGCACAAACTGGTTCTAACCAGAATAGAAAGAGAAGTGGGAGGCCCCGGTGCACAACTGAGCAAAAGGACAAGTACATTAGTGTCTAGTTTGAGAAACAGACGCCTCACAAGTCCTCAACTGGCAGCTTCATTAAATAGTACCCGCAAAACACCAGTCTCAATGTCAACAGTGAAGAGGCGACTCTGGGATGCTGGCCTTCTTCTGAAACTCGCCAGTCTATTGTTTTTCTGAGAAATGAAGACTATTCCATGTGAGAAATTGCCAAGAAACTGAAGATCTCGTACAACGCTGTGTACTACTCCCTTCACAGAACAGAGCAAACTGGCTCTAACCAGAATAGAAAGAGGAGTGGGAGGCCCAGGTGCACAACTGAGCAGGAAGACAAGTACATTAGAATGTCTAGTTTGACAAACAGACGTCTCACAAGTCCTCAACTGGCAGCTTCATTAAATAGTACCCGCAAAACACCGGTCTCGATGTCAACAGTGAAGAGGCGATGTACAGACTAATCTAAGTTTGAGGTGTTCGGATCACAAATAAGAACATTCGTAAGACGCAGAAATAATGAAAAGATGCTGGAGGAGTGCTTGACGCCATCTGTCAAGCATGGTGGAGGCAATGTGATGGTCTGGGGGTGCGATGGTAAAGTGGGAGATTTGTACAGGGTAAAAGGGATCTTGAAGAGGGAAGGCTATCACTCCATTTTACAACGCCATGCCATACCATGTGGACGGCGCATAATTGGAGCCAATTTCCTCCCACAACAGGACAATGACCCAATGCACAGCTCCAAACTATGCAAGAACTATTTAGGGAAAAAGCAGTCAGCTGGTATTCTGTCTATAATGGAGTGACCAGCACAGTCACTGGATCTCAACCCTATTGAGCTGTTGTGGGAGCAGCTTGACCGTATGGTATGTAAGAAGTGCCCATCAAGCCAATCCAACTTGTGGGAGGTGCTTCAGGAAGCATGGGGTGAAATCTCTTCAGATTACCTCAACAAATTGACAACTAGAATGCCAAAGGTCTGCAAGGCTATAATTGCTGCAAATGGAGGATTCTTTGACGAAAGCAAAGTTTGAAGGGCACAATTATTATTTCAATTAAAAATCATTATTTATAACCTTGTCAATGTCTTGACTATATTTCCTATTCGTTTTGCAACTCACTTCATGTATGTTTTCATGGAAAACAAGGACATTTCTAAGTGACCCCAAACTTTTGAACAGTAATGTACATGGTAGCTTATAAGAGTGTGTGTGTGCGTGCGTGCGTGCGTTAGGATCAATAAATCATCAATCAATAGCATGATCTGGCATGATACTAGTAAGGAGAGAGATGTAATAATATTGGCCAAGGTCAGAGCCTTCACTCATTTTGCAGTATAAAGTCAGCCAGGTGAAATATGTTGAGATTTCATTCAAACCAGCTCATTTGCTAAGTCAGGGCTCCGTATATATCAAAATAAAATGTAAAAATACTTTTGATAGATACAGATTCAGAAAGTATTCACACCCCTTGACTTTTTCTACATTCTGTTGTGGTACAAGGTGGGATTAAAATTGATTTAATTGTTATATTTTGTCAAAGATCTACACAAAATACTCTAACATTTGTACAAAATAAAATAAATAGAAAAGTATTCAACCCCCTGAGTCAATACGTTCTAGAATCACCTTGCTGTAAGTCTTTCTGGGTAAGTCTCTAAGAGCTTTGTACACCTGGATTGTACAATATTTGCACATTATTATTAAAAAAAATCTTCAAGCTCTGTCAAGTTGGTTGTTGATCATTACTAGACAGCCATGTTCAAGTCTTACCATAGATTTTCAATCTGATTTAAGTCAACACTCAGTAACATTCACTGTCCTCTGTCCTCGCAACTCCAGTGTATATTTGGCCTTGTGTTTTAGGTTATTGTCCTGCTGAAAGGTGAATTCATCTCCCAGTGTATGATGGAAAGCAGACTGAACCAGATTTTGCCTGTGCTTAGCTCCATTCAGTAAGAAATGTTTTTCCTGAAAAAACTTCCAGTCCTTTATGATTACAAGCATACCCATAACAGGATGTAGCCATCACTATGCTTCAAAATATGAAGAGTGGTACTCAGTAATGTGTTGTATTGTATTTGCCGCAAACATAAAACTTTGTAGTCAGGAAAAAAAGTAAATTGCTTTGCCACATTTTTTGCAGTATTACTTTTAGTGCCTTGTTGCAAACAGGATGCATGTTTTGGAATATTGTATTTTGTACAGACTTCCTTATTTTCACTCTGTCATTTAGGTTAGTATTGTGGACTAACTACAATGTTGTTGATCCATCCTCAGTTTTCTCCTGGTGAAATCCCTGAGCGGTTTCCTTCCTCTCCGGCAACTGAGTTAGGAAGGACGCCTGTATCTTTGTAGTGACTGGGTGTATTGATACACCATCCAAAGTGCAATTTATAACTGCTCCTGAGTGGCACAGTGGTCTAAGGCACTGCATCTCAGTACTAGAGATGTCACTACAGACTCTGGTTCGATCCTGGGCTGTATCACAACCGGCCGTGATTGGGAGTCGGTGCACTGTTCGACTGAGGGACTTTACAGATCACTGTATGTGTGGGGTACAGAGATGAGGTAGTCGTTCAAAAATCATGTTAAACACTATTATTGCACACAAGAGTCTATGCAACTTAAGTGACTTGTTAAAGCAACTTCCTGAACTTATTTAGGCTTGCCATAACAAAGGGGTTTAATACTTACTTATTGACATTTCTGAAGGCATTGTACAGTGTGAGTGTGGTGCAGTCAGCACTGGTAAACCTTACTCTCATATTTCCCATATATAACTTTAACTTTTCAAACCTCCTGTAGCCAACAGGGGTAACGGTATTATTTACCTGTCAAATGATATGGTGACCAAGCCTGTAACATGTTCTCTGACGTCTCTCCTTACATCTTCTGTTGACATACGGTTGACTCCTAACCTGAGATACTGTATGCATTCGTAAATCATGCATTGATGTAAAGGGAATATTTGCAGAATGGGAAGTAGGATATCATCCCTGCATTGAAAATCTGTCATTTTCTCCTACTTTACAGTTTTCTGGTTTGAATTATGTAAAAAGATTGACAGACATTGACTTGGCTCTTGCTGAATGATTAAATATTCATTATTAGCATACTTCCATTTAATTTTTGACTATGAACCTATATCATAGTCTCCCAAGATTGACAATAGCAATTTATAGACCAAAGCATATCGTGCTACTTTAAACTTAGCCATTAATAATCCTCACAAAAATGTACTATTTATCTTAACAGCACTGAAGAATAGGCATTAATCAAGGTTTGCAAATACCTGGCTAACAAGAATGTCCAAATAAGGTATAAGAGAACCAATAGCGTAATTTTTGTTTGAGCAGGTACATTTTTTTATGGAAAACGAATTGATTTTAGATGAACTCCTATAAAAAGCATTGAGCTGGCACACACCCAGAGAACATTATTTAGTGTGGAGGTGCTGACTAACGGAGAATAAACTGTAAGATATAAAAAACAATGAGAGTCACACCATCCATATGTATAATCTCCCAGTCATTTATTGGGTAAAACACTTAAATGAAGTCCTGACAGAAGCCTGACACATTGTTGGGAAAAAATATCATGTTATACATGTCATCTTGTATGTCATAGAAAGAGCAGGTGTTCTTAATGTTTTGTACACTCAGTGTATAAACATCCATTCATCATTGGTTACAGAAGTTTGAATTAGATTTCATTTGTACTCTCAGTCTTTCGTGACTTTAATCAGTAAATGTTTATTATAAGTGAGACTAGAGATGATGAATGTGGCGTCAACTACCAACCAGTCAGCCCATTTGTTTTGTGTTTCTATAAACAGCTCATTGTTGACTTCTGTGTGGTCAGTGTTAGCTTTGTGTGTGGTCAGTGTTAGCTTTGTGTGTGGTCAATATTAGCTTTCTGTGTGGTCAGTGCCAGGGGCGGAAATCCCGGGGGGGAAAAATATGATTTGTCCCCCCCAATATATCACTGAAACATAACTATGTAATTTAAATAATATTAATAATACGCAATGAACGCAATTGTGCTGATTATAGACTCTTAATAGCGTGTTTTTAAGTTTCAAAAGATTGCGACCCCCCCACCCTTTGCCTCACAATGGTTTGATCCACTGTCAGAACTTTAGCTTGCTAGGTAACAGAGAGGTCGTATCTACTGTCTGAAAGGCACTCAATGAATGTAACTGACGTGAGGTTAATCCAGTCAATCGCGCACACACACTAGCTGAATATGCAGAGCTAGCGTGCAAATATTAACTATTAAGCTAGCTAGTACCTATTCCATTTATGTGGCGTCGTCAAAGATGGAATCAGCATGCAGATGATGTAAGTTAGTGCTTCAAAGTCCCTGTGATAAGGTTAGCGATAAACTGAAATCCAAACTGAACAGAATTACACTATCTTCTACCATTGTCTTAAATATATTTAATGGTCTCGTTGCAAAAGCTAAATTGTCTTTTATTTATTTATTTTATTTCACCTTTATTTAACCCGGGTAGCAAAGATTATAGCAAACACCACTGAAACTGAATTGGTGCTCGCTAGCTTTGCAAATTCAGCTATTGTTGGAAGCCAGACAATATGAAACAAACTATTAAAATTACAAAAGGTTGCAGCATATGTTGTGTAAATGGTGAACTCATACAGCTGTCAACTCTTGTCATTTTAATCCGTTTCACATTTGCTAGCTACCTTTTAGATTGAAGCCCAAATAGAATGATTGAAGATGATAGAAGCCCATCTCCTACTGTAAATAACCTACACACTGTGTGTGTAGCCAGCCAGCCAGCCAGGTAGAAAAATGGCAGAAAAATAAAAGATGGACATCAGAGTATTTTTCAATACACCAAAACGCATAGTAAGAACCCTAGTAGCCTAATATCTCAAAGACTAGTTGATAAAATGTTCATAAGAAATAAATGAAATTCTAATGGAAATGTTTCACAATGATGTCATTAGGCAGAGCAGGCAACAGATGGCACACAGACAGCAGAGTTGGGGACAGATATGCAGGGACAGACTGGCAGAGACAGGGAGTCTCAGGTAAGTTTGTTGAGTCTTTGTTTGGCAATATTATGAAAGGTTCTCAATTTTTTTGACTTGTAAAATAGGAACATAATTGGAAAATGCCATGGATACCCCCACTCTCAACTCAAACTGGTGACTGAACTAAGATTTGTTAAAGGCAATGGTATTGCTGTTGTGATTAGTTGTGTAGTTTTGGGTACCGGTAGTTAGGAGTACGGCAAACACCTTATTTCTTTGGTTCCTCAATATACATTTACCATATTACAATGTAGGCTATGTGTTACAGCACTACTTTTGGTGTCCCCCTCGGGAATTGCTCTTGAGAAAATGTCATGTAATTGTCCCCTCCAAAGTTGATATCAGATTTTCGCCCCTGGTCAGTGCTAGCTTTGTGTGTGGCCAATATTAGCTTTGTGTGCAGTCAGTGTTAGCTTTGTGTGTGGTCAATACTAGCTTTGTGTGTGGTCAACACTAGCTTTGTGTGTGGTCAATGCTAGCTTTGTGTGTGGTCAATGCTAGCTTTGTGTGTGGTCAATGCTAGCTTTGTGTGTGGTCAGTGCTAGCTAACTTGTCCCGAAGCCACTCCTGCATTGTCTTGACTGTGTGCTTAGGGTCGTTGTCGTATTTGAAAGTGAACCTTCGTGAACCTTCGTGCCAGTCGTTGGTCCTGAGCGTTCTGGACCCTGAAGTTTTCATCAAGGGTCTCTCTGTACTTTGCTTCGTTCATCTTTCCCTCAATCCTGACAAGTCTCCCAGTCCTTGCCGCTGAAAAACATCCCCACAGTATGTTGCTGCCACCACCATGCTTCACCGTAGGGATGGTTCCAGGTTTCCTCCAGACGTGTCACTTGGCATTCAGGCCAAATAGTTCAATCTTGGTTTCATCAGACCAGAGAATCTTGTTTCTCATGGTCTGAGTCCTTTAGGTGCCTTTTGGCAAACTCTAAGCGGGCTGTCATGTGCTTTTTACTGAGGAGTGGCTTCCATCTGGCCACTCTACCATAAAGGCCTGATTGGTGGCGTGCTGCAGAGATGGTTGTCATTCTGGAATGTTCTCCTATCTCCACAGAAGAACACTGGAGCTCTGTCGGAGTGACCATCGGTTTCTTGCCACCTCCCTGACCAAGGCTCTTCTCCCCCGATTGTTCAGTTTGGCTGGGCAGCCAGCTCTAGGAAGTCTTGGTGGTTCCAAACTTCTTCCATTTAAGAATGATGGAGGCCACTGTGTTCTTGGGGACATTCAATGCTGCAGACATTTTTTGGTACCCTTCCCCAGATCTGTGCCTCGACACAATCCTGTCTCGTAGCTTTACAGACAATTCCTTTGACCTCATAGCCTGGTTTTTGCTCTGACATGCACTATCAACTGTGGGACTTTATATAGACAGGTAGGTGTGTGCCTTTCCAAATCATGTCTCGTCAATTGAATTGACCACAGGTGGACTCCAATCAAATTGTATTAATATCTCAAGGATGATCAATGGATACAGGATGCACCTGCGCTCAATTTCGTGTCTCATAGCAAAGGATCTGAACATTTATGAAAATAAGGTATTTCCATTTTTTATTTGTAATAAATTTGCAAACATTTCTAAAAACATATTTTTGCTTTGTCATTATGGGGTATTGTGATGTCATTATGGGGTATTGTGTGTAGATTGATAAGAGAAAACAAAATTATTTAATGAATTTTTAAATAACGCTGTAACGTAACAAAATGTGGAAAAAGTCAAGGGGTCTGAATACTTTAAATAAACCCTGGACTGTACATGAAAGGGACGCTCCCTCTGACATGCCCCATTTCCTTTCCCCTCTCTATACTACCCTATCAATACTCTCTACTATTTTTATTTTTTTGTTTTTTATTTCACCTTTATTTAACCAGGTAGGCTAGTTGAGAACAAGTTCTAATTTACAACTGCAACCTGGCCAAGATAAAGCAAAGCAGTGCGATACAACCAACAACACAGAGTTACACATGGAGTAAACAAGCCTACAGTCAATAACACAATAGAAAAAAAGAAAGTCTATATAAAGTGTGTGCAAATGGCATGAGGAGGTAAGGCAATAAATAGGCCATAGTAGCGAAGTAATTACAGTTTAGCAAATTAACACTGGAGTTATAGATGAGCAGATGATGATGTGCAAGTAGAAATACTGGTGTGCAAAAGAGCAGAAAAGTAAATAAAAACAATATGGGGATGAGGTAGGTAGATTGGGTGGGCTATTTACAGATGGGCTATGTAAAGCAGCAGCGATCGGTTAGCTGCTCAGATAGCTGATGTTTAAAGTTAGTGAGGGAAATATGACTCCAGCTTCAGGGATTTTTGCAATTCGTTCCAGTCATTGGCAGCAGAGAACTGGAAGGAAAGGCGGCCAAAGGAGTAATAGGCTTTGGGGGTGACCAGTGAGATATACCTGCTGGAGCGCGTGCTATGGGTGGGTGCTGCTATGGTGACCAGTGAGCTGAGATAAGGCGGGGCTTTACCTAGCAAAGACTTAGATAACCTCAATGGGATTGAGATTTGGGCTTTTCGCTGGCCATGGCAGAACACTGACATTCCTGTCTTGCAGGAAATCATGCACAGAACGAGCAGTATGGCTGGTGGGATTGTCATGCTGGAGGGTCATGTCAGGATGAGCCTGCAGGAAGGGTACCACATGAGGGAGGAGGATGTCTTCCCTGTAACACACAGCGTTGAGATTGCCTGCAATGACAACAAGCTCAGTCCGATGATGCTGTGACACACCGCCCCAGACCATGACGGACCCTCCACCTCCAAATTGATCCCGCTCCAGAGTACAGGCCTCGGTGTAACGCTCATTCCTTCGACGATAAACGTGAATCTGACCATCACCCCTGGTGAGACAAAACCACGACTCGTCAGTGAAGAGCACTTTTTGCCAGTCCTGTCTGGTCCAGTGACGGTGGGTTTGTGCCCAAAGGTGACGTTGTTGCCAGTGATGTCTGGTGAGGACCTGCCTTACAACAGATCTACAAGCCCTCAGTCCAGCCTCTCTCAGCCTATTGCGGACAGTCTGAGCTCTGATGGAGGGATTGTGCGTTCCTGGTGTAACTCGTCGGGCAGTTGTTGTTGCCATCCTGTACCTGTCCCGCAGGTGTGATGTCCGGATGTACCAATCCTGTGCAGGTGTTGTTACACGTGGTCTGCCACTGTGAGAACAATCAGCTGTCCGTCCTGTCTCCCTGTAGCGCTGTCTTAGGCGTCTCACAGTACGGACATTTCAATTTATTGCCCTGGCCACATCTGCAGTCCTCATGCCTCCTTGCAGCATGCCTAAGGCACGTTCACGCAGATGAGCAGGGACCCATTTTTCTTTTGGTGTTTTTCAGAGTCAGTAGAAAGGCCTCTTTAGTGTCCTAAGTTTTCATAACTGTGACCTTAATTGCCTACCGTCTGTAAGCTGTTAGTGTCTTAACGACCGTTCCAAAGGTGCATGTTCATTAATTGTTTATGGTTCATTGAACAAGCATGGGAAACAGTGTTGAAACCCTTCACAATGAAGATCTGTGAAGTTATTTGGATTTTTACGAATTATCTTTGAAAGACAGGGTCCTGAAAAAGGGACGTTTCTTTTTTTGCTGAGTTTATAATATCCTGTACTATCCTACCAATACTCTCTATATTATCCTATACTATCCTACCAATACTCTCTATACTATACTAATCTATAATATCCTATATTATCCTACCAATACTCTATATTACCCTACCAATACTCTATGCTACCCTAATCTATAATATCCTATACTATCCTACCAATACTCTCTATACTATACTAATCTATATTATCCTATACTATCCTACCAATACTCTCTATACTATACTAATCTATAATATCCTATATTATCCTACCAATACTCTATATTACCCTACCAATACTCTATGCTACCCTAATCTATAATATCCTATACTATCCTACCAATACTCTCTATACTATCCTAATCTATAATATCCTATACTATCCTACCAATACTCTATATTACCCTACCAATATTCTATATTACCCTACCAATACTCTATACTATCCTAATCTATAATAGCCTATACTATCCTACCAATACTCTATACTACCCTACCAATGCTCTATATTACCCTACCAATACTCTCTATACTATCCTAATCTATAATATCCTATACTATCCTACCAATACTCTCTATAATATCCTATACTATCCTACCAAATCTTTATTACCCTACCAATACTCTATACTATCCTAATCTATAATAGCCTATACTATCCTACCAATACACTATACTACCCTACCAATACTCTATATTACCCTACCAATACTCTCTATACTATCCTACCAATACACTATAATACCCTATCAATACTCTCTATACAATCCTAATCTATAATATACTACCCTATCAATACTCTATAATACCCTATCAATTCTCTATATACTATCCATTCCTCAAACATTTTCAACCTGAATGGATTTGTGAAGGAATTAATTCATTGTTTGGTGTTCATATAGTTTATGGTGTCCATATTAGGACAGCCTCAGAGTACATTGTTTTCATAGTTATTTCATTAATTTCTCCTTTTGGTTACATTTTTGGGCTAATAAATCTTTCACGATGTGTTCCTTTTAGTCTGCATATGCCCCTCCCCCTTCATTTACATAGGAGTCACAACACAAAACTGACTCACATGAGAGAGAAAGATCCCAAAACAACAAGAGGCTCGTGGTCTGATTTCAATAAATGCATTTTTATTGGTGATCACCAGGCTGTTTCCCTTTTACAATTAATCTGCGGTAGGCCTAGTTGTAGTTTTGCATTTTAGATTTAAAGAGAGAGAGAGAGAGAATTTTCTACAATTGCACTGAAGATAGTAACAGAACTAAGATTAATACAGCGACAAAGACCGAAGAACTACAACATTTTTTATTATAACAACATCTTAGGGCAAAACAGTCAAGCACAGCACAGTAATAATATATGCCATCCCAGTACCAGTTAAACAATCAGCTGTTTCAAATATACCATTTTAAAATAGCATTTCCTGTTTTCATTTTCATGTTAATAAACAATTACATTCAGGATTATAACCAAATAGTTCACATGCAGAGAGATAAAATGGTACAATGATATATGTTCAAAAGAATCTTTTTATGATGAGAGAGTTGGGAGAATGGAAATTAAACTGAAAGACGTTTATTTTTCATCTGTAGCTACCTAGTTAGCATTGGCTATGTTTCTTTGTTCAAGGCTTGGGAAGTTTTGATCATACACTTAATGAAAATCTGCTAAAATAACAAGAAGGATCATACATTTCATAACATATCTATTTAGATTTTGTTTTAAGGTGTATATACATAGTTGTGTACAGTACATAAATGTACATGTATCATTCATTTGACTAATTCGTAATTTTTTTCTGTCTCCAATGTGTTTTCAAGTCATATTCAGGAAAAGTTTCAGCTGCAGTTAGTTTCTGTGTTATTGTAAGTATGTTTCTGTTAGTATAGGACACCAAGTCTTTGTGTTGTCATAAATTACAGTTTTCTCCTCTTGGGACAGAACCGCAAATGAAACAACAGCCACTGCAATATGAATAAACTGTGCTATCCGTTTTGAGTTACAATCATTGTTCTAGAAATTAAATCTGAATACAGTAGTCTGTCTCTTCCTTAGGCTTTCTTCCACTGATATATCACTTCGATATTTGCGTACAATTCTGTTTTGTTCTGGTTTTTTTGTCCAGCAGCATTCAGAACAGTACCAACAGTACCAATAGTATTATTTCAGGTTTAGCATTTCACAGCCATCTGCCAGGGGCCCAGGGTGCTTGATCCTAAAGCTAGGTATTTGGAATCGAACCACCAAGATGCTCCACCACAACTTAAAACAAAACTCAGACTTGAGTCAGACTTGAGGACAATACACCATATCAGCCCATTCAGAAAACCCATGCCATAGACAGTATACGTTAAACAGCCAATCTTGAGCCTGGTTCAGATTTCCCCCTTACCTACCCTGTACTAGATCTGTACCTGCCATAGAGTGCCAAAAAAGGGTAGAGAGACTTAGATTGATATGATCAGTTTAGAAGCAGTAGTTCGTGGCGACATTGTAATATATCCAAAGCCATGTATTTGTACCTTCACTGACAACCTGTCGTAGGCTTAGTGTGGCCCCTCTATCCCGGGATATGTAGTTGCGCATACACAGCTATTTGATAAACATCCTCCAGCTCTATCCCCGGAGGATAGAGATGCTCTCACTCAGCGTAGCAGCTATTCTGACCTTCCTATTAATCAACATGACAAGCATATCAACGCATTCACAGTGCATACTAACAAAATGTAGTATCTCAATAATACTGAAAGAAACCATACAGCCGGAGCCGCGAGTCCGGCTAGCTCTACCGCGTTGCTAGTCAGAGAGTGGGCCGGGCTAGGAACAGACCTGGGGGAAGCTGTCCTGCAGCCTACATTTGAGTAAGTTCAGAAAAAAAAAAAACAAAGATGGCACTGTTCTCAGGCTAATGCAAGATGGCTACAGACTGTGGCTTTATGGGTTTAGCCTAAGAGGAGACTCAGTTAGGTTCTGGATCCGATAGAGGGAGAGAATGTTCCTCTTGCAGGTCGATGTAAAGGATGTCTGTCCGTCTGCAAACTATGAGTCATAGACAGTCTCTCCAACAATCTCTGTCTGCCCCACCCAGTCCACTCTCTCTGGCCTCAAGCCAGGAGCCCCAAACACACAACACAGCAGCTCTAAACATAAACACGTTACATTTAAGAATCACTAAGCAAAAAAGAATGCTGAAAATCAGACGCTTATTATAAAATACATTTTTAGCCAGTCTTTTCAAAAATACAATCTAAGAAATGTAAACAAAAGAGACAATCATAATTGTTAGTCCTACATGTAACTGAAATATTGAAAAACAATTCAAATCAATGAAAAAAATCTAATACTGATAATTTATACATCAATTAATTGAACTAATACAACTACAAAAAACTACCAGAAAAGTACAATAAAACATAAAACAATCAAAAAGTGACTCTATAATCTCTATGGAATTTAACGCAAATCTGAATCACGTTTTGTAATGAGCTCCAATGAACAGTGTGACAAAGTAAGAAGCTCCACCTCTGATTACCCACCACAAACGGTAACTTTGAAGACACACTATGTTGTCCCTGTCTCTCTCTGTGTGTGTCACTCAAGCATGTACTACAACACAAAACGTCATTCTACTTGTAAGACCTGTGGTACACGTGCCACATCTCTATCCACGACAATCAACGTCACATTCATGTTCGTTTGATAAATATGATTTTAGGGTTGAAAAGTTTAGTTTTATTTGATAAATATCTACCTTGTGTTATTGTTGGAACGTCTTCACATACAGTATCGAGTGTTTGCTCTAGCCATCTATTCTAAAATCAAAGGCTACCATAGTCCACGTTATGGTAAAGAACGCTAAATAAAAATAAAAAATAACATGTGTGCTTCTCTCACTAGAACCACAGCCCCACTCCTAAGCTCCTCTTCTCCCCTTTGAAAAGTGCATTCTTGCTCTTTGACCACGTTATTGTCTGATGTATTTTCTGGGCGGCACTTTAAGATAGGGGACAAATGCTAACCAGCAATAAACTGATAAGAAACTGAATCTAAAATGTGCTGTCTAAGCTGGCTAATTACCTTTTCACCTACCAACGGTGTGTATACAGTATACAGCATCCATCCACATGGATCAGACTAGATGCAGTATTCCTGGACAACAACTATGGATTTGTTTGATATTCTAAAGTGTTCCCCTCTCCACCATTTCATATGTTGTCCCTGTATCCAGGTTCCCCTCTCCACCATTTCATGTGTTGTGCCTGTATCCAGGTTCCCCTCTCCACAGTTTCTTGTGTTATCCCTGGATCCAGGTTCCCCTCTCCATAATGCCTACTATAAAAGTAACCCTTCTCTCTTGACCAATACCCCAACCAGAAGGCACATGAGAGCGATTGTTTACCACCGCAGTCATGTTTTTTTTTTGTTGCACAAGAACACTCACACAACCTCCACACAACCCTGTCTTAGTGGGACGGAGTAAACTCTACTGCTACATTCGCCATGGAAAATCAATGCAGTTTCCATCAATTCATTAAATAGTTTCATACAGACAGTATAATATAACTGAAAACGGGAGAAAACATAAAAACGTAATACATTCATCTCGGTTGCCTCTGTCCCGACCAATCAGCTGCATTCATTTAAACATCCTTCTCTAATGTGTTATAACATAATCTCTCCATGTATCAACATATCAACATACCAACAAAGACCATGATAATGGCTTCAGATCACAGGAGGACGGGCTCGTGGTAACGACTGGAGCGGAATCAGTGGAATGGTTTCAAATACATCAAACACATTGTTTCCATGGTTTCCATTGTGTTTGATGCCATTCCATTCACTCTGTTCCGACCATTATTATGAGCCGTTCCTCCCCTCAGCAGCCTCCACTGCTTCATATATTGATAAAGAACCATTACATCCAGCAGAAATATAGCTAATGCAAGAGAACCATCTCTTTGCCTGGTGCCTACAGTGTAGCGTTCATTTTAGCAAACACACAGCCAAACGGTAAGGTATTGGAACATGTTTATAGGCTACTCCCTACTTGAAGACGGCAAGGACTAGACACATGGTCAAATAAAAAAAAAAACTCTACTTCCTCGAGGGAGTAGTCTGAGCTAAATGCAAGAATCATGCTTCAGCTACTGAGGAAAAATAATTCATAAAAGCTAGCAAGTTATTTAAACTGAAAGTAGCACTCCCCTCCTAAAGCTTCACGACAAGCTATGTGGTAATAGTCCTCTGTAATACCAGTTGACGTAGTTAAGAGTACTGAGAAAGTCAAACGGTACAGCATCTAGAGCTGCATCTTACGTAATATCTCCTAACAGGAGTAATGTCTTATATATCGAAAACAAAGCCTCAATTTAGGATACTTGCTAAGCTACTACCATTATACAACATTGTGCGTAGTCTGCGTACAAGCGAGATCAAGTAACTGTTCATCTCGTAACGGTTTTGGACTTATTTTGGAGAGTGTTAACAACTGGCCGTGTCCGAATATCCATACTTGCATCCTAAATAGTAGGCTGTTTGAGTATGTGAAATTTCGAAAATCGAGTATTCATGAAATGCCCAGATGTCATACTTATTTTGGCTGTTCGTCTGGTAGAATTTACTACACACTATTGAGGAAGTGAATCGTTTTTTCACAGCCGCCCTCATTCGACACCAGCTGATAATCAGATGTGCTTTACAAAAAATGAACAAATGACGGGGGAACAAGTGCGATAACACGTTTGATGATGCCTTCTCATTCTGGATGAGTAGTATGTTGATATTTGTTGCTTGCTGCATACGTTTTTTTACTAAGTACATTGTAGTATTTAGTACAATTAGTACACAGTATACAGTTTAGGTAAGTAGTAGGCAAGCCAGATTTCGGACACGGCCACTGTCTTACCTCAAGACTGTTTTGGCACTTACTTTGGCCCTTTGGATAAGCAATTTATACATTTTATTTTCATTTTGTATTTCTCTGTTGAGTTTAAGACAATAAGTAAGAGTGTTTAAGTTTCACATGTTGAATGTGACTTAACTGTGCACAATCTTAATGTAGCATTAGGCACTAGATGCCCCAACAACGCTAGACAAATCGATACATTGTTAAGATAGCACTTTTAATTGGAAAGTGTTGTCCATTTAGATGTGGATTTGAGGTGCAGTACAGTGATTTGAAAGCTGAAATAACTATTGAGAATGATCCTCATCACAGATGTGCGTGATCACAATATGTGCACATTGGAGAGGTTATATGTGAGAAAAAAACAATATTGTTTAAGACCGAATCTAATAAAGAGGTGTTTTTATCGTGCAAGTATGTTGTTTAAATGGAAAGCATAATTGAAACAAATATACATCACACCTTTGTACAGCTACCATGTACCCTGTACTTTAGCTATGTTTCTGCCTGACATACTGTAACTGGCTGTTGTCAGATAACATTGACCAGTTGGAAGCCAGTGCACATGCCGAAGACGACAGCAAATGCAATGGAATCTTACATATGGGAGGATTAAGAGTAGCACGGATGAGGGGGAAGAGGAAGGTAAAATAGCAACGGGTGCAGAACTTAGAACTCAATCTTGCAGGCAGGGAAGGACTCGTCCTGCATGACCACTGTGCTGCTACTGGCCAAGACCATGATGTTCAGATCCTGCTGTTTCTCGTGCGTCTGCTGGTACCAGTCCCGCGTCACCTCCGTGTCATGAGTAGGGATCAGAGTCACCTAGGTTAAAGATGGAGGACATGTATCAAGTCAAATTCATCAATACATTGATCAAGCAATCAGCCGAGCCGGCAAACTTAGGCAGCATAACGTCATAAAACATTTTTTTCCCTGGTCAATAATATGTCATAAGAAGATTATAACGAACCAGGAAAATTATTTTTAAGACGTCTGGTCAAATTACAACCAGATTAAGACGTGTTTTGTCGGATGCTAAATTAATGTTTTTCAAAATGTCATATTACAGTACAACCAGTAAACAACTGGACTATGATGTCACAAACTATGTCATACTGATGTTATTGCAACCAGTTTTGCCAACCGGGAATATTGTACAACATTGACAATTACAATACTGTTCAAAAGCTTGGGGTCACTTAGAAATATCCTTGTTTTTGATATATATATATATATATATATTTTATTTATTTTTTTGTCCATCAAAATAACATCAAATTGATCAGAAATACAGTGTAGACATTGTTAATTTTGTAAATGACTATTGTAGCTGGAAACTGATGATTTTTAATGGAATATCTACATAGGTGTACAGAGGCCCATTATCAGCAACCATCACTCCTGTGTTCCAATGACACGTTGTGTTAGCTAATCCAAGTTTATCATTTTTAAAGGCTAATTGAGCATTAGAAAACCCTTTTGCAATTATGTTAGCACAGCTGAAAACTGTTGTTCTGATTAAAGAAGCAATAACACTGGCCTTCTTTGGACTAGTGGAGTATCTGAAGCATCAGCATTTGTGGGTTCGATTACTGGCTCAAAATGGCCAGAAACAAAGACCTTCTTCTGAAACTCATCAGTCTATTCTTGTTCTGAGAAATTAAGGCTATTCCATGTGACAAATTGCCAAGAGACTGAAGATCTCGTACAACGTTGTCTACTACTACCTTCACAGAACAGCACAAACTGGTTCTAATCAGAATAGAAAGAGGAGTGGGAGGCCCCGGTGCACAACTGATCAAAAGGACAAGTACATTAGTGTCTAGTTTGAGAAACAGACGCCTCACAAGTCCTCAACTGGCAGCTTCATTAAATAGTACCCGCAAATCACCAGTCTCAACGTCAACAGTGAAGAGGCGACTCCAGGATGCTGGCCTTCTAGGCAGAGTTGCAAAGAAAAAGCCACATCTCAGACTGGCCAATAAAAATAAAAGTTTAAGATGGGCAAAAAAAACACAGGACACTGGACAGAGGAAGATTGGACAAAAGTGTTATGGACAGACGAATCTGAGTTTGAGGTGTTTGGATCACAAATAAGAACATTAGTGAGACGCAGAAAAAATGAAAAGATGCTGGAGGAGTTCTTGACGCCATCTGTCAAGCATGGTGGAGGCAATGTGATGGTCTGGGGGTGCGATGGTAAAGTGGGAGATTTGTACAGGGTAAAATGGATCTTGAAGAAGGAAGGCTATCACTCCATTTTGCAACGCCATGCCATACCCTGTGGCCAGCACAGTCACCGGATCTCAACCCTATTGAGCTGTTGTGGGAGCAGCTTGACCTTATGGTATGTAAGAAGTGCCCATAAAGCCAATCCAACTTGTGGGAGGTGCTTCAGGAAGCATGGGGTGAAATCTCTTCAGATTACCTCAACAAATTGACAACTAGAATGCCAAAGGTCTGCAAGGCTGTAATTGCTGCAAATGGAGGATTCTTTGACAAAAGCAAAGTTTGAAGGACACAATTATTATTTCAATTAAAAATCATTATTTATAACCTTGTCAACATCTTGACAATATTTGCTATTCATTTTGTAATTCATTTCATGTATGTTTTCATGGAAAACAAGGACATTTCTAAATGACCCCAAACTTTTGAACGGTAGTGTGTGTACATTGTAACATTCACAATCTAAATGCTCAAATAATGATGTCCGTCTCAGTGGCTGTAAACAATGGCATACATTGTCTAAAGCATTGTCAAGCATCTGTTTACACTACCAAGTCCATTTTACAAGTGATTCAGATCAGTGATTCTGAATATATCCCTCTGGATCCTGAGATTAGCAGTGGTGCAGAATGTCTCCACAGCGAGAAAACACAGGCTAAATGGAAATGTGGAGAAAAAAGTCAAAACAAATTTAGGAAAAACGTAGAAAACGAAATGTGGAAGAAAAAAAAGTCAAACAGAATGTACTAACAATGTGGAGAAAAGTCAAACAGAATGTACTAACAATGTGGAGAAAAGTCAAACAGAATGTACTAACAATGTGGAGAAAAGTCAAACAGAATGTACTAACAATGTGGAGAAAAGTCAAACAGAATGTACTAACAATGTGGAGAAAAGTCAAACAGAATGTACTAACAATGTGGAGAAAAGTCAAACAGAATGTACTAACAATGTGGAGAAAAGTCAAACAGAATGTACTAACAATGTGGAGAAAAGTCAAACATTTACTTAACAGCAGAGCCTGCATGTATGCAGACAGAGAGAGACTAAGGGAAAGAAAAAGAGCAAGCACCTGTAGATTGGAGCCCCATGTGGCCTTGCCCTCCAAAAGGGCATCCAGGACACCACGACTGGGCTCTCCACCGGCCGGGTCGTTGCCGCTCACCACGTAGTACGCAGCACGCACCCGCTTGAAGAACTCCTGGTCCACGTTCTTGGCACTGCAGTGGTTGGGCACGTAGGCCAGGTCCACATAGATTGGAGGCCCGGGGGGGATGGTTGAACTAGATTTCTGGGAGTTGGTACCTGGAGGAGGAGGGACCATATTGTAAAATTGGAGAAGTCTCTACTGACTTTAGAATGACTAATGACTTCAGAATGTCTAATGACTTTAGAATGACTAATGACTTCAGAATGTCTAATGACTTTAGAATGACTTTAGACTTTAGAATGTCTAATGACTTTAGAATGACTAATGACTTTTCCCCTGTTTGAATGGGCGGGGGGGGGGGGATTCAGACTTATGTCTATGTAAATCAAGAGTAAATTAGAATGGGGAAGTGTGTGTCATCAAACCTTTGGGGGATGATATTTGACATTTAAAGGGTAATGGAAACACCAGGGTTTACACCAGCTAACTGTAACTGATTTACTTCCTAAAGTGTTTCCTTTCCCCTTTAAGGTTATAAGGTATTGCATTGTTATCATCTTTGATGTTTTTCAAGTTTCCTCTACTACTGAATATGGAGTCATATCATCCTTCTTTATTTTTACCCAAATTGCTCTTGACGCCGTTCACCAGGCCTTTCCCTGGAGCGTGTAGGTCACCCTTGGATCCCAGGCCCTCGGACTTCTGCGTCAGCCTGGAGCTCCTTTCCGTGTCCCTCCTTCTCAGAGAGGCCGATCGAGGCGAGGAGTCCTTGGAGGTCTGCTTCACAGGGGTGGTGGACCTCTTCCCCTTCCGGGCTGGGGAAGCAGACTTAGGCTTGCCCAGGCCCTTCCGTAGGCTCTTGGTTGTCTTGTGATCCTTCTTGAGAAGTTTCTCTGTGCTGCTCTGGTCGTTAGGGAGGGCCTCTGGGTCCACCATGCACACGTCAGGGTGTGGCGGGTGTGGGAGGGGGTCCTTCATAGGGGCAGGTAGGGGGTCGTGGGCCTTCGCAGCTGATCTGGGCGAGGGGGGTTGATGGCCCCCTCCTGTGGCAGAGGCAGATAGTTTATCCACCGGCAGGTGTTCTGCATCTTCGTCTGAGTCCAGGTTTCCCTCTGCTGTAATCGACGGGCACTCCTCGGTCTCTGGAGGTACGTCTGAGTCAGACTGCGTCGCTAACGAGTCGCTCACTGATGTGGGAGGCGTCTCCTCTCCAGCGAGCACCACCCCGAGTCCAGTTGCCATGCCACCGGGAGGCATGGAAACTGGTTGTGACCCTTCCCCTGCTCCAGTAGCTCCACATTGAGTGAGATGTCGCTTCTGCTTGTGAGACCTCCTCTTGACCGAGTGTTGCTCGCGGTCGTCTTCATCCCCCTCAAGAGATTGGTCGCTCCCTTTGTCCTCTTCGCCGTCATCACTGGAGAGGGCGTGTGGACTGGGGTTGATGAAGGATGGGGAGATTTCTCCTTTGCGGTGTTTGTATTCACATGAGGAGTAGCTAGGGGGGGACGAGGAGGTAGCCTCCATATGCAGGTCAGTGGGACGACTGGATTCTCCATCTGTTTTGGCAGATGCCTTTGTATGGTGGGCATGTTCTGCTGTGGACAGCGGGGTGGGCTGGCCTGGAGCTACGCATTCTTCTTGACCGTATTCTTCCTCTGCTTCTTCTGCTTCTTCCGTTTCGTACGCTTCCTCCTCCTCCTCTTCCCTGTCATCTTCATAGCCTGGAGGGGCGCTTGGGCATGCGCCCGGCCCTTGTAGGAGTTCCCAGTCAGATAAGCTACTCCTTCTCCTTTCGGACGTCTTCTCTTCCTGTTTCTCTGCTTTTTTATCCTCTACTTTCTCTTTCTCTCCCTCTTTCCTCTCCTTCTCTTTTTCACTCTCCTCATCAGTCTGGTCTTTCTTCTCCTCCTCCTTCCCATCTTTCTCCTCTAATTGCTTTTCCTCTACCTTTTCCTTCTCTCCAGCCATCTCCTTCTTTTCATCCATATCTTTCTTCTCATGCATCTCTTTCTTCTTATCCTTTTGCTCTGGCATTTCCTTGTCCTCCTTTAGGGTCTCTACTTTGCTCTCCTTCTCCTCCTCTTTCATTTCCATCTTATCTTTCTCTTTCTTTGTCTCTTCTTCTTCTTCCTTTTTCTGATCAGATTTAAGCAGATCAGATTTAGGTAGATCTGACATTGTGGCACAAGAGGCTTTGCTTGCTCCACTGAAGACTTCTTGGGCACTTGTGCTAACCTCAGTAGACCCATTGGAAGAGGCTTCAGTTGACTCCTGTGGTTTTGTCACCACAGCAGATTGGGTCACTGTTGTGGTTGTACTGGAGACGATGGTGACCATGTGTGTCTCAGTCATTGACAGCATGCCTTCTTTTTGCTCTGTCACTGAAGATTTCTGGCATTCAATGCGGCATGGAAGAGTACTGTCCTCCATTTCATAAGTGTATGACTCTTTGCTGCCCAGTGAGCCCTGGGATTCTCTGTCAGAAGAGTCAGCTCTTTGCAATGGGGAAACATCAAAGAGAGCCCTCGAAGTGGATATGGTTTCAGCGGGTTTGGACAGCTGGGAACTTAATGGTTCTGAAGCCCCAGCAGACATGGTTTTGGTTTCAACAATGCCCTCAAGTTTATGAAAGGTATCAGAGGTCTGCCCCTTGTCCATTTTAGGGCTTGACGATGTGTCTTGTTGAATAGCGTCTTTGGCTGGAGTAGATAAGACTGGAGAGACTTGTGTCAGACTGAATGTAGTTGTAGAGGTAAGCTTTTCAGAGGCTTCTAGGTACTCCTCTTTTAGTATTACCCCTGAGGTTGAGAGGATTGAGTGCTTGACTGAGGAGTCTTCATCTTTGAATGAAGAATACTCAACAGAAGCAACCTCAGAATCTGTCCTGTAGGGGGCACTAGACACTGTGACGGGAGTCTCTACCTCCTCTCGAAACTGGTGGCTGGTTGATAGAGAAGCTGAGGCAGATGGGAGGTAAGACGAAGGAGCTTCCTCTGGTTTTCGACTAGCGGTATCTGGGCTTCTCTGCCTCTCAGCTTCAATGTCTCCCTGACTGTAATGTTTATCTTCACTGGACTTGGTTGGCAGAGATAGGTGAGGACTGTCAAACCTCTCCTCCTTTAACCCCAGCTGGCTGTCCTCAGAATACTCTGAAGATTCAGAAGGATATCCTCCAGAACCTGTTTGTTCCATCGCAGTGGAACTGCCAGACTGGAGGGGCGAGGCACCAACTACATTCTTCAAAAGGGAATCTGCAGTATCTACCAGTGGAGGGCTGCTTGTGGTCATTGAATGGGTAGGTTCCTCCTTTTTGAGGAGGCTGGGTTCGGGTGAGAGGGCCTTCTTGTCCTCTTCTTCTGTAACAAGAAGTTTAGAAGGTGTTGTATCATCCGATGTAGTTTTACAGATTTCTTTTTCAGACTGCTCTCTTGCACCCTTCTCCACATCTAGATCACTGGCTTCTTCTTCTTCTTCCTCCGCATCTTCACCATCCTCATCTTCATCATCATCATCATCATCATCATCATCATCATAATCCTCTCCTACCACCAGTAGCCTCTTATATACACTGTCCGGAGTGTCTTCCCTCTCAGAATAGCCCATTGTAGATTTACTGGAGATAGAGCTGCCAATTTGAGTGTACTCAGATGCAAGAACATTATCGTCTATGAGATGTCCTGAATATGCGGCCAGGGGGGCAGCAGTAGCCTGATTTTCCTTTTCCTTAGGCGAAACTTGATGAGGTAACATGTCTTTCTCCGCTGGTGAGTAGCGACCAGAGGGAGAGTCTCCTCGCTCACTATCAGATGAATCCAACTTGTCTTTCACTGGCTCATCTTTTTCCTTCTCTGTTGTCTGCTTCTCAGGGATGTCTTCAAAAGGCATGGTAGTAGCTGAAGCTTGGGCACCAAGGTTGGATTGGCCCCATGACAGAGAGGCTGTTTCCTTTCTGCCTGACTGGACTGGCAGATACTCCTCTATACTAGGAGATGCTCCAGTCTTGTCCGTCTCTCCTGTAGATGTTTGAGGGGCCGACCAGGCATCGTCCTTCATTTCATCTTTCTCAATTTTTTCAGGTTTATCTTCTTTGAGATTGAAAGGTAATGAGCATGGCTCTGCTGGGGTGGTTTTGTTGTCTTGAGTCTCTGAATATGCAAAGCTGTTTTCCACGTGTGGTGTAGCATGTCCCTCCTTCCTATCACTCTCTTCTTCTTGACCTTTCTCTTTGTCATTGTGTTCAGGGAAGGCACTTGGGCTACAACTGGGGCTTCTCTCGCCCTCTGTGAAACGTGGGGGAGTGTAATCAACGCTGCTGAATGACAGCGGTTCCTCTTTTTCCTCGTCCTCTGAGTCGAATGCAGCTGCACCAGCGTCTGCCTGCCTAGTTCTCCTATTATCATCAATGCCAATATGTGCTGACCGATCAAACTCTCTAGAAACCTCACGGTCTTCTTTATTGTCTGATGCCTGTTCTTTCGAAATGGGCTTTTCATAGGGTTCATACTTAGACATGCCAAAGCCCTGATTTTCTTCTTGCAAGCTCACACTGATCGCCTCCTTCTCTGTTCTCATTTTGTCAAAACCTTCCACTTTTTCAGAGGCACTGTCTGCTTTTGAAGCATCAATGTGGCCCACTTCCTCCGGAAACTTCGCAGAATCTTTATCCAAGAGAAAATATGAACAAGGTTGTGTGTGTCCCGGGGAAGCAACTTCCCGCTCTGTTTCCAATTCCCTCTCAGCTTCCTTGCCTGGTTTCTCCTCTCCTTTTTGAGAAACATGCTTCGTTTTTTCATCCGCATTAGATGCTTCTTTGCTTGTTGTCATAGAAGGCAGCAGTGTTTCATGCTGGGTGGATTCCTCCACACCTGCCTGGCTATCGGTGCTCGAGAGAGTGGAACTTACAGCCTGGCTGTCAATGCTTGATAGTGCTGAACTTATAGCCTGGCTGTCAATGCTTGATAGTGCTGAACTTATAGCCTGGCTGTCAACGCTTGATAGTGTTGAACTTACAGCCTGGCTATCGGTGATTGATAGTGTTGAACTTACAGCCTGGCTATCGGTGCTTGATAGTGTTGAACTTACAACCTGGCTATCGGTGATTGATATTGTTGAACTTACAGCCTGGCTGTCAGCGCTTGATAGTGTTGAACCTATAGCCTGGCTGTCAGCGCTTGATAGTGTTGAACTTACAGCCTGGCTGTCAGCGCTTGATAGTGTTGAACCTATAGCCTGGCTGTCAGCGCTTGATAGTGTTGAACCTATAGCCTGGCTGTCAGCGCTTGATAGTGTTGAACCTATAGCCTGGCTGTCAGCGCTTGATAGTGTTGAACCTATAGCCTGGCTGTCAGCGCTTGATAGTGTTGAACCTATAGCCTGGCTGTCAGCGCTTGATAGTGTTGAACCTATAGCCTGGCTGTCAGCGCTTGATAGTGTTGAACCTATAGCCTGGCTGTCAGCGCTTGATAGTGTTGAACCTATAGCCTGGCTGTCAGCGCTTGATAGTGTTGAACCTATAGCCTGGCTGTCAGCGCTTGATAGTGTTGAACCTATAGCCTGGCTGTCAGCGCTTGATAGTGTTGAACGTATAGCCTGGCTGTCAGAGCTTGATAGTGTTGAACCTATAGCCTGGCTGTCAGCGCTTGATAGTGTTGAACCTATAGCCTGGCTGTCAGAGCTTGATAGTGTTGAACCTATAGCCTGGCTGTCAGAGCTTGATAGTGTTGAACCTATAGCCTGGCTGTCAGCGCTTGATAGTGTTGAACCTATAGCCTGGCTGTCAGCGCTTGATAGTGTTGAACCTATAGCCTGGCTGTCAGAGCTTGATAGTGTTGAACCTATAGCCTGGCTGTCAGAGCTTGATAGTGTTGAACCTATAGCCTGGCTGTCAGCGCTTGATAGTGTTGAACCTATAGCCTGGCTGTCAGCGCTTGATAGTGTTGAACCTATAGCCTGGCTGTCAGAGCTTGATAGTGTTGAACCTATAGCCTGGCTGTCAGCGCTTGATAGTGTTGAACCTATAGCCTGGCTGTCAGCGCTTGATAGTGTTGAACCTATAGCCTGGCTGTCAGCGCTTGATAGTGTTGAACCTATAGCCTGGCTGTCAGCGCTTGATAGTGTTGAACCTATAGCCTGGCTGTCAGAGCTTGATAGTGTTGAACTTATAGCCTGGCTGTCGGCGCTTGATAGTGTTGAACTTATAGCCTGGCTATCGGCGCTTGATAGTGTTGAACTTATAGCCTGGCTATCGGTGCTTGATAGTGTTGAACTTATAGCCTGGCTATCGGTGCGTGACAGTGTTGAACTTATAATCTGGCTGTCTGTAGTGATGGAGTCTGAGCCTGGTTCTTCTTTGGTGCTAGAGATAGCAGAGACTGGATCCTCTTTCAAGGTAGGAAAACCAATGGTGGGCTCTTGGCTGAGATGGGGTCCTGATGTGGTCTCAGTTGTCCTGGTGTCCTTTTCTAGTTCAGGGGAGAGTCTATGTTGTCCTTTATGCTGCTCTTTGATGTCTTTATCAGGAGAGGCCTCCCGTTTCGGTAATGAAGACGCAGGCCCAGTGGCTTGTTCAGAGTGGCAGTCCTTCGTTTGGTCACTAAGCACATTCTCTGATGGCTGAGTTGAGAGCAGATGTTGAGACATGATGTCGTGTTCTGATTGTCTAGGTTCCACTGATACAGGTCTTGAGCCTGCACCAGCCATGCAAATGGATTCATCTTCCTCTTCCTCATCTCCGTCTGAGTACTGAACCTGAAATGTAGACTGAAGCTTTGTCGCAGACGTCCCCTCTAGTTTCTCTACCGTTCTTGTCTGTGTGGTGGTGCGCTCTTCCTCCTCGTTAGCAGGTTCAATCTCATGAGAATCAGATTTTTCTGTCTCTTCCTTGCTCTTCTCATCTTTGACTTTGTCAGCTATTTCATTTTCTTTTGCTCTTTCCTCTCCTTTGATGGGTTCAGCTTCATAACTTTTATCTCTATCTTTCTCGCTTTCCTCTCCTTTGATGGGTTCAGCTTCATAACGTTCATCTCTATCTTTCTCGCTTTCCTCATCTTTGATGGGTTCAGCTTCATAACGTTCATCTCCATCTTTCTCGCTTTCCTCTCCTTTGATGGGTTCAGCTTCATATCGTTCATCTCTATCTTTCTCGCTTTCCTCTCCTTTGATGGGTTCAGCTTCATAACGTTCATCTCTATCTTTCTCGCTTTCCTCATCTTTGATGGGTTCAGGTTCATAACTTTTATCTCTATCTTTCTGATCTTTGACGTCTTCGAAATCACTAATATCTTCTTTCTCTTGATCCTTTTCCATCTTCCGTTCTTTACTGACATCAGCCACATGAGTATCATCTTTCTCTTTCTCCATTTTCTCTTCCTGACTGACTTCAATCTCAAAAAAAGTATCATTTTCTTTATTCTCCCCCTGGGTGGATTCAGCCATGCATGTATCACCCTTCTCTTTCTCTCTGTGCTCTTCTTTCGTCGGTTCACTGTCAAGGGTATCTCGCTCTTTTTCTATTTTATCTTCTCTTATCGGTTCAGTGTCAAAAGCATTCTTTTCTTTTGTCTCATCTTTCATGGGATCAGCCACAAAGCTATCTTTCTCTTGTACTAGCTGTTGTGTTGTGGTGGAGTCTGAGGCTGGCTCCACTTTAGAGGTAGAGATACAAGAGCTTAGCTCATCTTTAGAAGTTAATATAGTCTCTATTTCTTTCTGGTTCTCTTCTTTCATAGGTTCACACTTCTCCTCCTTGATGAGCTCGGCCCCACAAGTATCTCTACCTTCCTTGATGGGTTCAACTTCAGTAGTAACAACCTTTTCTGTTTCTTTCTTCTGTTCCTTGATGGGTTCAGCTTCATGAATTACATATTTTTCATCATAATCTTCCTTGATGGGTTCAGCTTCAGTAGTAACAACCTTTTCTGTTTCTTTCTTCTGTTCCTTGATGGGTTCAGCGTCAAGAATGACATATTTTTCTTTCACTTTCCCATCGTAATCTTCCTTGATGGGTTCAACTTCATGAATATCACATTTTTCCTTCACTTTCGAATCTGTATCTTCCTTGATGGGTTCAGCTTCAGTAGTAACAACCTTTTCTGTTACTTTCTTATCTTCCTTGATGGGTTCAGCTTCATGAATATCACCTTTTTCCTTCACTTTCAAATCTTCATCGTCCTTGACGAATTCAGCATCATGAATGTCCTCTTTTCCCTTCACTTTCGAATCTTTATCTTCCTTGATGGGTTCAGCTTCAGTAGTAACAACCTTTTCTGTTACTTTCTTATCTTCCTTGATGGGTTCAGCTTCAGTAGTAACAACCTTTTCTGTTACTTTCTTATCTTCTTTGGTGGTTTCAGCCTCGTGTCTGTCATGCTTTTCTGTCTCTTTCAAGTCCTGTTTTATGGGTTTTACATCATCATCATCATCATCCTCACCGTCATCATCATCTAAGAAGCTACTCTCCTTCTCCTTTGGGAATTTAGCCTTACTGCACACTTTGGATTCTTTCTCTTGATGGTCATCATCGTCTTCCCCATCACTGTGTTCGAGTATAGCCTCACCACTAGAAATGTCTTCCCGTAAAGATTCCTTTCCTAATAAGGAAACTTCGTCTTTCCTTGTGACTGACTCAGAGGGAAGAGGAGTTGTCTCCTGTTTCGGTTGGATCTCATCTTTGGAAGTGGAGAGACCGTCTATTTCTTCCACTTTTGTAACCGGCAAGTCTTTTTCAAATGATTTCACCCCAGATGGTGGTGCATCTGACTCATGTTGACTTTCTTTCTGGATGTCAGCATCTAGTTTTTCATTATTATCTTCTTGATCTGTCTTCGCATCCTCATCATCTGTTTTGGTGGCTGAATCATGAACATCCTCCTGTATTTGATGCTCCAGTCCTGGGAAGCCCTTGGTCTTTTCTTCCACAGGCGACTGATGAAGAGGAGAGTGAGTTGGAGAGTGGGTTGCACTGGGAGGTCCAGACTGTGTGGGAGAGGCCATTTTCACAGTGCTATCGTCTGGACTGAAGCACCGCTCTTCACCTTCTGAAGTAACTGAGTCTGACCTAAATGGCTTTGAGAAAGAGGGTGGAGGTGAAAGGGGTTTTGAAGGCACTGCCGTTGAGATGTCTTCTTTGGACTTAAAGAGCTGTACCTCCTCATCAACTGGTGGGTGACCCAGCTTCAAATCTTGAACAGGTTTGAAGACGTGAGACTCAGAGGCAGGGAGCTTTTCCACATCCCTTTCTCTATCCTGGAACATTTGAGGAGAGGCAAAACTCTCCTGTAGTTTTTCACGTGAAATGTCAACGTTAGGAGTTTGGTCTTCTTCTTCTTCCTCTTCATCATGAGCCTTGATGACCTTATCCTCAGTCTTCACATCAGAGACAACAGGAAGGCACTCCTCAGATGGAGGTGACTTTAAGCACTTGTCGTCCTCCAAGGAGGATGTTGGTGAGATGGTCCCAGCAGAGTGGAAGTGTTCTTTCCCATGTGTGGCCTCGGTTGGAATTGCCAGGGGAACGCTGTTAACAGTATCATTAAGCAGTGAGCTTTTGCCCGTTTCCTCAGTCTGAGGTGTAGTGACGGGAGTAGCCAATTGGTCCTCTGCAATAGAGGTAGGAAAGGAGGACAATTTATCATACTCCGTGATGGATGTGGCTGAGGAAACAAGTTCTTCCTCAGCCAAGGGAGCAGACATGATGTTAGTGAATACTGATACTTGCTCCTGTCCACTAATGAAACCTTTGGCTGTTACATCAGCTATAGCTGCTGCTTGCATCTCCTTCATCCCGTGGATGGTGTCAAAGGAGCCTGTCTGATCTGGGACAGAGATGTCATATGTACCCACTTCGTATTGAAGGTGTGGTATCCTGTCTTCCGCCTCCTCATGAATCTCCTCATCCGAGATGGTCTGTTCAGTTTCGGAGTAGCCGGGAATGGTTTCGTCTTGAATGAAGGAGATGGGCTCGGCAGCAGCGGCTCCTTGCAGTGTTGATACTATGTCGGCTGTAGCGCCTCCCACATTTGAGATGTAGCCTTCCTCATCTTCCTCATCCTCCTCTTTGGCTCCAGCAGTCTGTTCGACTGCTTTGCTTTCCCAGTTCTTGGCCGATGTTTCTTTCTCTCCCTCTTCAGGTTTGTCTTTGACCTCTTCATCAGCTATCACATCTAAGTCTTCTACCTCTTCCAGCTCGGCCTTTTCAACAACATCTTCATCTTCCTCCTCCTGGGATGAAGGCCTTCTGCTTTCCTCTTTTGCCATAGCTGTGGGCTTTTCAGCTTTCTCCATTTCCTCCACCTCATGTTTCCTGTCTAGTCTGTTATCTTCTCCTTCCTCTTCCTCCTCCCCTATCCCCATATCTTCCTCTTCCTCCATCCCCATACTTTCCTCTACCGTTTTCCTCTCTGCTATCAGGCCTTCTTTTTCCTCCACTTCATCGTCCTCAATGGCAGCTCCCTCATCCTCATAGATATCCACATCCTGTGCTTGAAATTCTTCTTTTTGCTCTTGTGCTAATTTGTCCTCTTTTCTTTGAGATTCAGCCTCAACTTCCATTGCTGTGGCTACTCCCTTCTCAGGAGACTTTGTGCCCGTTGGAGTTTGAGAGACAGTTTCCTGTTCTTTCTCCTCCTCCTGGGTAGGGGATTCAGTCATGCTTTCTTCTGCTGGTGTCTCCACTGCACTCTCCGGTGGCTTGGTAAGATCATCTGGAGTGGAGGAAGCAGACATGCCCTCAACAGCCCCATTTTGTAATGGCTCAGGCTGAATGGTATCTGCTGCTAGTTCCTCAGATTTGGGTTCAGCAGGCTCTGCCTTGGCCGTTTTGACTTTGCTTTTGTCGGTTTTGGGTTTACTTGACGCTTTTGCCCTGTGCAGGGTCTTTCTGACCTCTGGTGTGAGGGGTTTTAGGTCAGGTTTTGTTATCTTTCTCAACTCTGGTTTGGACGTTTCCTTTTTCTTGTCAACTTTGGGGTCTTTTTTTTTGTCTTCTTTTTTAGCTGCGTCATCTTTCTTTACTTTTTTTATCTCTTTCTTTTCCTTGTCTTTTTTCTCATCCATCTTGGATGCCCTTTCCTTTGAGTGTTTTTTCAAGGATTTCTCTTTCAATAATTTTTTATTTTCTGGTCCATCAGTCTTGGATTTTAGTATTTTTGTGGGTTTTTCATTCTCTTTCAGTTTCCTCTCTTCCTTCACAGAGTCACTCTTTGCCTCTGTGGTCACCGAAACCTCATCGTCTGCTTCTTTCTTTGGGGCTTTGGTAGTCTTGGGAGATGATTTGAGACTCTCTTTGCTGTCTGTCCTTTGCTTCAGTTTTGTCTGTTTTACAACAGCGGGTGGAGCTCCTGAGGCAATGTCTTTTTGTGTGGCTACTGGGTATCGCAAGAAGTCAAGGTGCTTTAATTTCTCCAGCCCCTCCAGGATTTTGTTTTGTGGTGCGTTTCCAGGGAACAGCACTCTGACAATCTTTTCTGCAGGATTGGCAGGAAGCCAGACGACTAATGCTGTAACTGACGTCAGGTAAGGTACGGATATTTCTCCCTCTTTTCCATTGGGGAGCACAATGCCAGTTTTGGCCTTGCTGTTACCCGCCCACTTTTGCATGAGAAACTGCATCTCTTTACTGTCCTTGACGGGGTTCAGAACATACATGTCTAACTTGCCCACTCCCATCTTATGGAAAAGAGTTAAAGGCTC
Organism: Salmo trutta; assembly: GCF_901001165.1. Taxonomy (NCBI): domain Eukaryota; kingdom Metazoa; phylum Chordata; class Actinopteri; order Salmoniformes; family Salmonidae; genus Salmo; species Salmo trutta. The sequence continues at coordinate 63,662,304 of NC_042960.1, forward strand.
AATAGGGTTACTGACCAGTCTACAGAGAGGCTCCGGCTTGATTCCCAGTTTGTTGAGGTACTGCAACGTGAGTGAGGCCTCCTCGATGCTACGCTTGACCTTTAGGTTTGATTCTGGCATACGTAGCTTCTCGGGTACATTGAAGAAGATCACACCAAGCTCTGGAGAGATCAGGTTCTTCATCCAGTCGCTGTAGCTAGCGGAGCCTTGTGACTGTTCCTCCTCCTGCTCTGCTATTTTCCGCTGAAGAAGCCCATTAATGCCTGGCAGATTGTCTGCACCGATGTGAGTGAGTAAAATCGAGTCGATGCGGTCCAAGTGTCTGACCAACTTCCAGAAGCATGATTTCCTTTCAGAGCCTCCATCTACTAGGATGTTGAAGCCATTGACCGCAAACAGGGCCGAGTCACCCCTCCCCCCAGGGAAGACATAGCAACAGGGCCTGGACAGTTTCAGAAAGCCTCCAGATGTGGGTGGCTCCAGGAGGTCAAAGGGCGAAGGCACGTCTACCGTCTCGGAGATGTACTCCGTGAACTCTGTGACTCCCTCCATCTTGGGGAGCACAGGCTCAGGGTTCAATCTGTACTCAAGGAACTCCCGTAAGTGCTGCTGCTGACCCAGGGAGCTCCAACCCACCTCCGCTCGGCAGGACACAGTGAGTGTGGCCCGCTGCTCGGGGGCCGCTTCGCCCAGCAAATCACTGACCTACAGGAGAATGACAAGCCCCAAGGTCAGAGGTCAGTGCTGATTTACAAACATTGCTCAATGACATTGCTGTTTTGATTTTTATCCACAATTCCAGTTCATGGGAGTAATATTTAAGATTCATTTTTCATTGGTAATCTAATCTTTTTCTTTTTTTTAAACAGTACTACAGACTAGAGTCAACGATGCCAGAAAAGGCTGTTCTGAACAGGAATTGACTGTTCTGAACAGTAATAGCTTACCCCAGGATCAGCAAAGACTTGTGAGAAGCTCTGATAGGTGAAAACCCCACTTTGGAGAAGCAGGTCACCGTGGTCTGAGTTCTGCCCACTCAGGACCAGGAGTTTATGTCCTGCTGAGTCTGTGACAAGAGACTGGATCTGGGCCAGAGAGCAAGACAGAGGATAATTATAGGACACAGCACAGGGTAAAGATAATGACTTTTATCTTTTTATATTGGTTAGGGCCAGTGGTTCCCAACTCCGGTCCTCCAGTATCCCCAACAGCACACATTTTTATTGTAGCCCCAGATAAACTCTACCTGATTCAACTCATTGAGGGCTTGACGATTAGTTGACAGTTGAATCCGGTGTGCTTGTCAGGGGCTACAACAAAAACATGTGTGCTGCTGGGGGTACTCAAGGACTGGAGTTTGGAAACACTTGGTTAAGCTCTGAATTTAATCAAACGCTTTTCAATTTCGTTAAGTCGTTATGGTATGCCACTTAAATCACAGTGAGAGAAAAAAAATTCTTTCAGGATGTGTTTATTTTTTTTTAATGTATGAGATTCTAAATCATCATGACAATTAATGTAAAAACAAAATGCATGTAATGATTGATAGGTCTAAATATAGCACAAGACTAGATTTTCCTAAATGTTTTTTAAAATCTTGTAAACGCACCTCTAAAGCAACCGTATCCTCGGATGGGTTGACCAACACCACAGTCTCTAGGACATCACTCTTGTGGTGGAGAGTCCGTTGTCCTACAGGGGCGAGAACGTCGAACAACATGAGGAGAGAGGACGTGTTTTGTCAATATCGTTCATGTACTTGCTTTAAAAAGGGTTCCTTTGAAATCCTTTTAGACATAAGCAACATTGGCACAGGTCAACAACTTAAGAGGCTACTGAGAATCTTGGCAGAGTCTGAGCAGTCTGCCCCAAAGACATCCTGCTGGAGAGCATCCAGTCTTTGAGTCTGGGAGATTTAGTACTGCATGGTGCCTGTACAGTATGTGGGCCAGACGCTTATAGAGACAGTGCGTCAAGGCAAGAACAAAAGTTGGAGAAGGAAATAGGTCACCAAATGTCTACTGGCTGTGGCTTGAAATCAGAGCTTCTTAGAACAGAACAAAGTTGAACAGCTATTGGTATTGTCATGCAAGGGAATTGAGAATTGGACAATACCTAAGCTAGAATTGCATGGCTTTGTAACATATCAACATTGCCAAACGTTCTGAAATATTCGGCCAATCACCATCACAAGGGCTGCGAGCATATGGTTTTCAGGTTATTGGTCAATATCACAGACACTTAGGTATGAAGTCACTGACATAAAGAGAGAGAGGGCAAATACGATAAACCATATGAGGCTACTCAGTACATATGATGTTGAACGTCCCTGTCAGCATTTCTACTCATTAAAGTTCAAAAGTGTGACGATAAGCATTTCATTGCCTTTTGTTTAAGGACCAATGCAGACTCTGATAGGGATTCCTATACATCCCCTGAGTTTTCCCGTGCTGCGGCCATTTTGGTATCTGCACTGTCATCCGTTTGCTGTGAAAGACCTCTGCAGAGAGTCGGCTTCATGTCGCCGGGCAACCTGCAAGGTAGTGATTACTGGATTATCGACTGAAGTGAGTCAGGGTAAAAGATTAAGGCCTGGATTCAAGCCGTACAGCGGAAGATCCGAGTTAAAATGTAAAAGGAATTTTCCGATTGAGCCGACCTATGCAGCGTTTACCGTGTATGCAGTCTCCGCGACCGTAGGAACGTTGCCTATAATTGTCAATTATGCAATAAATCGGATGTTCAAATCGTTATTTGTCACATGAGCCAAATACAACAGGTGTAGACCTTACAGTGAAATGCTGAATACAACAGGTGTAGACTTTACAGTGAAATGCTGAATACAACAGGTGTAGACCTTACAGTGAAATGCTGAATACAACAGGTGTAGACTTTACAGTGAAATGCTGAATACAACAGGTGTAGACTTTACAGTGAAATGCTGAATACAACAGGTGTAGACTTTACAGTGAAATGCTGAATACAACAGGTGTAGACTTTACAGTGAAATGCTGAATACAACAGGTGTAGACCTTACAGTGAAATGCTGAATACAACAGGTGTAGACCTTACAGTGAAATGCTTACGTACCAGCCCTTAACCAAGCCCTTAACCAGCACTATGGATTGAACAGATCCCTATATTAAGGGATAAAAAGGCTGGCCTAGGTGATGAGAAGGACAACCTGATACTTTGATTCAAAATCAGAATGGATACTTTGGATTCAAAATCACAATGGATACTTTGGATTCAAAATCACAATGGATACTTTGGATCCATTTCCAAAATATAAAGTTTGCATTTGAATAGCTACCCACGCACGTCACAGGTATTATGCATATTAATGTAGACAAATGAATACAAATAGACGTGTAAATTAAGTGATCGTCATGGCAATGCTGTGATTGGTTGGAGTCAGTCAGTTGACCCAGGAGGAACAGAATCATTGGCTGATACAAAACCAAGTGAAACTTCTTCTGAATGGTGGAGGTGATAATGATAAAGCAAGCTTTGTTACTCTTAAATGCTGGCTATATCATTACACCACTGATGAACAGACAGTCTTATTAGTAGTAGCAGAGGATACAATTATTACTGAAAGCTAATAGAACTTGGAAACTGGAAACCGACCAGCACAGGCATAAAAGGAAAAAAAGGAATATGAACCTTTCTGGATGTCGTGGTAACAATTCAGAGACATTTCGGAACAAAAGCACTCCGACCACAGGACAAGGCTCACTTGGTTACCGTTGCCATGGAAAAGGACCAAATCTCTCATCATTACCCTGACTTGGCCTCTTGTGGGGGTTTTTTTCAGTGAGACGCAAAGCAGCATTAGTCTGTAAGAGAGGAAAGGAGACTGGACCTGGGGCTTCAGGTGACCTGGCCACTGCTACAGAACTGACCGAGTGCTGCTATTAGCTGCAGAAAGCAGCAAACTGTTAGTCTGGTCCCAGATCTGTTTGTTCTGTCATGCCAATTCCCGTAAAAAGCTGGTTAGACAACGTAAACAGATCTGGGACCAGGCACACCGAGAGGGACAGCTACTGTAAGTTGTACTGCCATAGGCCAACTATAGATGCGCAGTGAGCTACCAAGAGAGAACCCTTGTTCATCAGAGCCTACTGGAAGAGCAGCCTAGCCGTCCTCGGACTGCGGGGGATAAAATGATCACCACATGATTCTACACCACTTTGTTTTGATATCTTCCAGAAGCAATGAGGGAGTACAGAATATGAGCAACATAATACAATAGGGACGTTGGGGGATATTCAAAACATGGGCCTAGTAGTAGAATACGTGAACAAAAGACATATGACATCAGACCTAGAGCGATCAGAAGCGCGTCCCTTCACCCTGCTAATGTGCTCACTCAGGTCAAACAGAGGAGATTTCATCAGCTGCTTGTCCCTGAAGGATGACACCCCCCCCCTCTCTGACACTGCAGACTGGTACAGTGTGATACTCGATGAACAAAGAGTCTGTGTCAGTCAGGGGCTGGTCAGTCTGACAGTGACGAGAGAAGCAACAACAGCAGCAGTAGAAGTCATTAGGCTGGCCCCAGATCTGTTTATGCTGTATATCTCCCTATGATCATTATCTCCTAGGATCATTGTTATGCATCACCATGACAGCAGGAGCTTTACAGCACAAACAGATCTGGGACCAGCCTAATAACTCCCTGATGTTGTTTAGACTAAAGAGTAAGGTAATGAGCATCCCTACTGGCTGTAAATGGGTATCCCATTGCAGTTCAGTGCTGTGGTATCATGTGCACATCCCTTACCTGTTACCAACTCTAAATGCTCAAGTTAAGGTATTATATGTGTGGCCCTGTGTCTCACCAACTCTAAATGCTCAAGTTAAGGTAATATATGTGTGTTCCTGTGTCTCACCAACTCTAAATGCTCAAGTTAAGGTAATATATGTGTGGCCCTGTGTCTCACCAACTCTAAATGCTCAAGTTAAGGTAATATATGTGTGTTCCTGTGTCTCACCAACTCTAAATGCTCAAGTTAAGGTATTATATGTGTGGCCCTGTGTCTCACCAACTCTAAATGCTCAAGTTAAGGTAATATATGTGTGGCCCTGTGTCTCACCAACTCTAAATGCTCAAGTTAAGGTAATATATGTGTGGCCCTGTGTCTCACCAACTCTAAATGCTCAAGTTAAGGTATTATATGTGTGGCCCTGTGTCTCACCAACTCTAAATGCTCAAGTTAAGGTAATATATGTGTGGCCCTGTGTCTCACCAACTCTAAAATGGGTATGGGGAATTGAAGCATATCAGAACTTGAATCTAATGGCTCAATATTGCTTTCTAAAGGGTCAAAGTGGACCTAGAATGTGTGGTAATCTCTGAGAAACTAGCTCATGCTAATGAACCGAGATGCTCAATTCCACCCCCACATTTTCTGAAGTAAATCCGCCCCAAAGATATGCCTGCAAATCCACACTCAGATTTATAACAGGAAAACTCCAGCAATCCTATCCTCACTGAAATGAGTTTGCAGCAAGTGGCTTTAAGAGAAAAGTTAGTAACGACGTTCTAGAATAGTCTATACTGCGCAGTAGGTAGACAGGTGAATAATACCTTACGTTAGAGACTTAAGGCTTGATTCAATCCGCAGCACTCTGTGTTGTAGCAAAAATAGACCTAGTTATACAGTTGAAGTCGGAAGTTTACATACACTTAGGTTGGAGTCATTAAAACTCGTTTTTCAACCACTCCACAAATTTCTTGTTAACAAACTATAGTTTTGGCAAATTCCAGTGGGTCAGAAGTTTACATACACTAAGTTGACTGTGCCTTTAAACAGCTTGGAAAATTCCAGAAAATGATGTCAATTAGCCTATCAGAAGCTTCTAAAGCCATGACATCATTTTCTGGAATTTTCCAAGCTGTTTAAAGGCACAGTCAACTTAGTGTATGTAAACTTCTGACCCATTGGAATTGTGATACAGTGAAATAATCTGTCTGTAAACAATTGTTGGAAAAAGTACTTGTGTCATGCACAAAGTAGATGTCCTAACCGACTTATAGTTTGTTAACATGAAATATGTGTGGTTGAAAACCGAGATTTAATGACTCCAACCTAAGTGTATGTAAACTTTCGACTTCAACTGTATAAACATATAAATACATACATACACACATATACATACACCACAGTTCAAAAGTTTGGGCTCACTTAGAAGTATCCTTGTTTTTGAAAGAAACCACATTTTTTATCCATTAAAATAACATCATATTGATCAGAAATGCAGTGTAGACATTGTTAATGTTGTAAATGACTATTGTAGCTAAGACAGGGAATTTTTCCTACGATTAAAAGTCAGGAATTGTGAAAAACTGAGTTTAAATGTATTTGGCTAAGGTGTATGTGAACTTCTGACTTCAACTGTATGTATGTATGTATGTATGTATGTATGTATGTATGTATGTATGTATGTATGTATGTATGTATGTATGTATGTATGTATGTATGTATGTATGTATGTATGTATGTATGTATGTATGCATGCATTGAGTGTAATCTACGTTTATACTCTCCATTACTAGTTTGAGGTTGTTTAGGGGGAAGATCAGCTTTAATATTGCAGATAGATTGTGGCTTCCATCAATGTAATTGTCTGCATCACTTCCAATCCCCCATATATGGGGTATACATACATACATACATACATACATACATACATACATACATACATACATACATACATACATACATACATACATACATACATATTTGCAAAAACATATATGGGGGATTGGAAGTGATGCAGACAATTACATTGATGGAAGCCACAATCTATCTGCAATATTAAAGCTGATCTTCCCCCTAAACAACCTCAAACTAGTAATGGAGAGTATAAACGTAGATTACACTCAATTATTGATGTAGGTTTGTCCATCTGAGTCCACCATGATTAAGTCATAATTAGTAATATAAACACGTAAAACTAAATCACGAGTACACGTCAGACAGCTGTGTTTCCAAGCTTTGCCATTTTGTTTAAACAGTCCATTTGAAGAGCAGGGATGTTCAGCCAAGTTTCCCTCCTCTATTCATCACACTGGCTTTTCCTTTAACTCGCATCCCAGAAACAGCGAAAGCATCCCACTTCAAGGTAACTGACATCCAGCCAAAAGGCATGTCGAAAACTCCAATCTTAAAAAAGAGGCTAAAGGCTGAACAAATGCATTTGGTGGTTGAGTTTCCTGCTCAATATCCTCAGACTGCTCTAATTTCAGCAAAGGATTTTCTGTCACCTCTCACTTCTGCGTCATTTCCTGACATGTACAAAAAAAAGTATTCAGCAGCTGTTAACATCTGAAAGCAGCCTCCATCACACATTCAGCAATAGGCTTGTTTCCTCAAGATCAAAGAAGATCACAGAGGAGGGACATTACCATAGAATTAGCTTGTGTCCTCACTTCTCTGTACAAGGGTGGTACTAACTTCTTGACGATACACATAATAAAATCCCATATGAACTCTCCCACACAATCCACAAAGACCCGAACCACCCAGACACCCACATTCAGAAGAACTTGAATGAGAAGCCAGTGAAACAAGAGCAGATACTGACAAATCTCAATGTCTTGAGGTAAACGACTAAAGCAACACTGTTGATGTTGGATCACGTCCGGCTTGGTCAGCCGTTGACTTAAGAACCTCAGTCAGGAGGAACCTAAACGATTAGCTCCAGACTCGACTTGACTCTCCATACAGCACTCCAACACCCAGAGGACAGAAGGTTGTTTATCCAGACAGAACTCACTGTTACTCTCCTCGGTCCTCCTTTACCTCAGCTGACCTGCTTGATATAAATACCTGCATCTGAACTCTGGAAATGAGAGCACTCTGTTTAAAAAGCAGCTCAACCACGGCTCAGATGCTGCACTGCTCCACATAGCCTGCTCCACATAGCCTGCTCCACATAGCCTGCTCCACATTTAGCAATAATCAGGGACTGAGAGGATGTTGAAGGAATTTAAAAAAGAAGGCATCTAAAATTGTCTTGCTTTTGGTCTTCAGAGGCAGCATCTAACTCTGTGTCACTGTAGCCAGCTATACCAGCTGGAGTTGAGCTAGAACTGAGACGATATTGAATCAATGTTAGATGCTTGGCATCCGTCGTGCTTCTCATACTGATAAAACATGTTGCAGAGAGTTATCAGAATGTGAGGTACAGAGTAGGACACAGTTGATTTAGGGTCAGTTTTGCATTTTTTCGATTACTAGATACCGGTTAGATAGGTACCTGCAGATCCCCCAGAACTACATAATGGTTAGATACAGTTGAAGTCGGAAGTTTACATACACTTAGGTTGGAGTCATTAAAACTTGTTTTTCAACCACTCCACAAATTTCTTGTTAAACTATAGTTTTGGCAAGTCGGTTAGGACATCTACTTTGTGCATGACACAAGTAATTTTTCCAACAATTGTTTACAGACAGATTATTTCACTTATAATTCACTGTATCACAATTCCAGTGGGTCAGACGTTTACATACACTAAGTTGACTGTGCCTTTAAACAGCTTGGAAAATTCCAGAAATGATGTCATGGCTTTAGAAGCTTCTGATAGGCTAATTGACATCATTTGAGTCAATTGGATGTGTACCTGTGGATGTATTTCAAGGTCTACCTTCAAACTCAGTGCCTTTTTGCTTGACATCATGGGGAAATCAAAAGAAATCAGCCAAGACCTCAGAAAAAACATTGTAGACCTCCACAAGTCTGGTTCATCCTTGGGAGCAATTTCCAAACACCTGAAGGTACCACGTTCATCTGTACAAACAATAATACGCAAGTATAAACACCATGGGACCACGTAGCCGTCATACCGCTCAGGAAGGGGACTCGTTCTGTCTCGTAGAGATGAATGTACTTTGGTGCGAAAAGTGCAAGTCAATCCCAGAACAACAGCAAAGGACCGTGTGAAGATGCTGGAGGAAACAGGTACAAAATTATCTATATCCACAGTAAAACGAGTCCTATATCGACATAACCTGAAAGGCCGCTCAGCAAGGAAAAAGCCACTGCTCCAAAACCGCCATAAAAAAGCCAGACTATGGTTTCCAACTCCACATGGGGACAAAGATCATACTTTTTGGAGAAATGTCATCTGGTCTGATGAAACAAAAATAGAACTGTTTGGCCATGATGATCATTGTTATGTCTGGAGGAAAAAGAGTGAGGCTTACAAGCCGAAGAACACCATTCCAACCGTGAAGCACAGGGGGTGGCAGCATCATGTTGTGAGGGTCCTTTGCTGCAGGAGGGACTGGTGCTCTTCACAAAATAGATGGCATCATGAGGGAGGAAAATAATGTGGCTATATTGAAGCAACATCAAGACATCAGTCAGGAAGTTAAAGCTTGGTCGCAAATGGGTTTTCCAAATGGACAATGACCCCAAGCATACTTCCAAAGTTGTGGCAAAATGGCTTAAGGACAACAAAGTCAAGGTATTGGAGTGGCTATCACAAAGCCCTGACCTCAATCTTATAAAAAATTTGTGGGCAGAACTGAAAAAGCATGTGAGAGCAAGGAGGCCTACAAACCTGACTCCGTTACACCAGCTCTGTCAGGAGAAATGGGCCAAAATGCACCCAACTTATTGTGGGAAGCTTGTGGAAGGCTACCTGAAACGTTTGACCCAAGTTAAACAATTTAAAGGCAATGCTACCAAATACTAATTGAGTGTATGTAAACTTCTGACCCACTGGGAATGTGATGAAAGAAATAAAAGCTGAAATAAATCATTCTCTCTACTATTATTCTGACATTTCACATTCTTAAAATGAAGTGGTGATCCTAACTGACCTAAGACAGGGAATTTTTACTAGGATTAAATGTCAGGAATTGTGAAAAACTGAGTTTAAATGTATTTGGCTAAGGTGTATGTTAACTTCCGACTTCAACTGTATTTACCGGCAGACAACTCTTATCAAGGGCGTTAGATACAGATACAGTCTCATGTAGTAGCCTGTGTTTTGGCTAAGATCCTCTATCGAAACACACAAAATATACAAACCGGCATAAATCTGGTACCTGATAGAGATCTGATGCATTCTCCTCATAAACCTGCATATAAATAAACTCTCTGGTACCCTTTTCACACTACCGTGCCAATTATAGCTGGGCTTGGGCTTGGTTTGGCTCAGTAGTGTGAGTAAGCTATGGATGAGAGACTGATTGGCTTGCTAAGACACCTTCAAAAGTACACAACAAGTATGGGGCCATCATGGCAGCCCTATGACGCTAAGCGTTTAGATAAAGCTCTGAGGGCTTCGTCTGACAACGGTGACCTGACGATGTCATCTCCTGTTTACTGCAGTCACTCTTAACTCATTGAGACAAGGTGACAAGGTGGTCTTTTTTTACGCAACACCAGCACCCAACAGGTCAACAGGGGAAAAGTAAGAAGGCCATTTTTGACCTGATGCCTGCCGGGTCATCTTGTTGAAAGACGCCCAATCGCAGTAAACAAAAGTAAAGTAAAGAGGCACATCAAAACAAGGTTATCGCCACTAATCTAATTTAGCTAATGTGACTTAATTCTCTTCTGAGGACAAAGGGCCATTATCTTTACTATTACTTATTAGAAAAAGAAGTGAACTGGAAAATTAAAAAGAGTCGGCGAGACCAGGCAATAGCCAAATGATCATTACGCAACCTTCACAGAACACCAAGTATTACGTTTCAAGTGAAAGTCCACTTTCATGCAGGCTTCCTTATCAGATGCTGAACCACTGATGTATCATATCTGCACAAAGCTAACATGGCTCTAGAGGGAGGCCATTTTACCTGCATATACACCTAAACATCTGTGCGGCCTAGAATTTCTATTTAGCAACACCAGTGCGCCTAGAAAAAATGTAAGGATTCTAGCATTATTACCTCAAATATTTTTAATTGTGCATTTTTTTCAAAATTTACACCCAGACTTGCTCCTTGTAAAAAATATCAGCGTAGATCCCTGCCTAAATGGCCACCTCAAATGTCTCTATACACCGTTTATGGGCTTATTCAGTGGAAAGACCATATAGACAGACCATATTTTTTTATTTGACCTTTATTTAGGGAGTCACATTGAGATTAAACATCTCTTTTACAAAACAGCCCTGTATATATTAAAATAAAAAACAACCCTGTATATATTACAAAAAACATATTTAATAACAGCAATCACATTGAACTACATAGAGGTCCACAATCAATATAAATATATTGCATAAAGCTGACCCATATATTTACTCAACATGATTGAGAAATATGTGAGTTCCACACAACACATCTCTATATTACATATAAATGTTACTGTAGGTAATGTTGCACTCTCCTCAACTTCACTTTAGCACCTTTGGCTTTTAACTTTCGGGACATTTTGTCCTAAAAATAAATAAGATATATTTTTGCATCTGTTATGGAATTATTTCCAAACCCTCAGACAATGTGTGTCTCTTTTCTCCTATGACCTTGCTAAGGCACCTGTGACAGAGTCTATCAGGGACTGAGAGTAAGGTGCAGACAGCCACCCACTGTTTCTCCTAAACAAGCCCGATCCTAACACCAGCCAACCATTTCTTGGGTGTCGATTGGCTCACCAACTTGCACCTTAAAGCCGAACGGGAAGTGTATGTCCTAGTTCCTGGCCGTAATCCTAGTCCTGTGATTTGGCAGTGCTGGATGTTTGTGCTGCTAAGCCAGTGAAACCCTCTCTATGTTAATCACAGCTGGGCTTTCGAGTTCCAAGCTGTCCAAATCTGTCCCAATCTCAGACCCTCAACTGGATTCTGGGCGTGGCCATTGAGTCCAGGAGTGTGTTCATGAAGGCACACAAATGGACTAACGAAAATTTGTTTTTCTAATGGACGAGCGTTGCAAAATCTATGTACACATACAGTACCAGTCAAAGTTTTGGGCCCACCTACTCATTTCAAGGGTTTTTATTTATTTTTACTATTTTCATTCCAGGTGAAGCTGGTTGAGAGAATACCAAGAGTGTGCAAAGCTGTCATCAAGGCAAAGGGTGGCTACTTTGAAGAATCTCAAATGGAAAATATATTTTGATTTGTTTAACACTTTTTTGCTTACTACATGATTTCATATTTCATTTAACTAGGCAAGTCAGTTAAGAACAAATTCTTATTTTCTTGACGGCCTAGGAACAGTGGATTAACTGCCTTGTTCAGGGGCAGAACGACAGATTTTTACCTTGTCACGGATTCGATCTTGCAACCTTTTGTTGACTAGTCCAACGCTCTAACCACTAGGCTACTGCTGCCCCATATGTGTTATTTCATAGTTTTGATATCTTCACTATTATTCTACAATGTAGAAAATAGTACAAATAAAGAAAAACCCTTGAATAACTAGGTATGTCCAAACTTTTGACTGGTACTGCACATGTTATTCAATCATTTCATCCAAACTTCTCACGCCGATCAACGAGCGTCTGCATAGCCAGGCGCTAAAATAGAACTTGGTTATATTTTTGACACTTGACACACTGCAAGTCCCGCCTCTCCCATCTCCTCATTGGTTTTCACGAGCTTACACCCACATAGGTGATTGAAAGACGAACTGAGGTCCACACTAGAGTCCAGTTGGTGGTGGTAATGCACCTTAAAGTTGGTTGCCAACCGCCATATTAAGTCCAAAGAAGAAGAAGACTGAAGGAGGAGAGATTACTAGAAACTAACTAGGTTTCCCCTTTTATCTGTGGATTAATTGTGGGAGTAGAGAACACACGAATTCTACAAAAATCCTGAAAAAATGACCTTGTGCATTATTTCAGGTAAAATAATAACCCAATGTTTATATCCCAGGACAAATTAAATGTCCATGAATGTTTCATGTCTTTCAACCTGTCCTCAAATTAATATAGTTGGTTCAGAGTTCGTTTTGATATTTCAACCGCTGTGTCCTGAATACGTCTGGTGTGGATGGACAAAAATCTAAATGCGCGGGATGGCGCACGCACACGCATGCCCGGTTTAGTCGGCATGCAAGGCTCCATACCTTACTGCTCGGATCAGACACAATAAACTCCAGGAAGCTAACAGTTGGATGTATAGGCTGGGCTGGCATCATACTGCTCTCACATGCATGGCCAATCTTCTCTGACCAGTGAGGAAGGATGTGCTATAATAATATACAACAAAAGGAAAGAAGCAAACTAAGTATATTCACCTTCATCAGTATCAAGACAGAGAGACAAGGACAAATAGAGGACACAGCAGTGATGGTCAAATAACAGACCATGAAACCGAGAGAGAGTATAAGGATGGAGAGATAGAGGAACATAGGCAGTAGAGTGAAGAGATGCATAACTAGACAGAGACAGACAGACAGACAGACAGACAGACAGACAGACAGTGCCAACCACACTGTGCCAACCATGACATCACTACTGCCATCAAGGACAGCAACCACCCGAGCCACTGCCTGTTCACCCCGCTATCATCCAGAAGGTGAGGTCAGTACAGGTGCATCAAAGCTGGAACCGAGAGACTGAGAAACAGCTTCTATCTCAAGGCCATCAGACTGTTAAACAGCCATCACTAGCATTGAGTGGCTGCTGCCAACATACTGACTCAACTCTAGCCACTTTAATAATTAAAAAATTGTAAACTAGTGACTAGTGATAAATGTATCACTAGTCACTTTAAACAATGCCACTTTATATAATGTTTACATACCCTACATTACTCATCTCATATGTATATACTGTACTTTATACCATCTACTGCATCTTGCCTATGCCGTTCGGCCATCGCTCATCCATATATTTATGTACATATTCTGATTCATTCCTTTACACTTGTGTGTATAAGGTAGTTGTTGTGTATAAGGTAGTTGTTGTGAAACAAGGTAGTTGTTGTGAAATTGTTAGATTACTTGTTAGATATTACTGCACGGTCGGAACTAGAAGCACAAGCATTTCGCTACACTCGCATTAACATCTGCTAACCATGTGTATGTGACCAATACAATTTGATTTGATTTGACACAGGGGGCCTATAGAGGCCCTGTGTGGGTCAAAGGTCATAGCCACACTTCCAATAAATATCTCACCTCCAACTCTCCTGATCAAACCATCTCTTTCACTCCCGTTTGACTATATTTCATACAAAATCATGTCTTTATTTTCCCCTTATTCTATTCTATGTAGGCTACTAAGGAGCTTGATTGACTATTACATAAGAAGCTGCGAGGGGAGACAGAACAGTAATTTAAAACAAAATTAATCCATAGATCCTTGTTTTGACTTCTCTTATTAAATAATTCAGATTTAGGGAAGTCAATTGCATGAGGCCGCAGGATGCAAACGATAACAAGTTGGTAATGAATACTAATTGCATCCACAATCCACATCCACAATGTTGTGCTTGTAACCACAGCTAATCTACAGCCCACACAGCCGGTAACATACTGGAGTACTCTCTCTGGGTATTGGATTTCTTTCACTGGATGACAAAAAACATAAGCTTGTCATCCCTTGTCAAATATGCTTGTTATGCTGAGCATCGCAAAAGGCCAGAGGTGTCAGGTTTCAGGTCACCAATGAGTTGATGCACAGTGACATGTCATCCATCTTCATGACAACCCAAGACAGGGTCACGGGGTCAAATGGACAACCAGGAGACAGGTATTATGAAAAATAACTGTCATAGTGACCTTCAACACAGTGACACCATCGCTCGAGGTGAGAAAACCCAGAGAGAGAGAGAGAGAGAAAGAACATTCTCCATTCTTTCCCATCTCACAAATCTTATTTCGGGACACTGAGTCCTTCCAAATCCTTCAGACTTCAGGAAAGCTGACAGAGATAGCAATTCCCCTAAAGAAAAGTTACTCAGAAAACTCATTTGGTGTAAAATTGGTGTGGCTATCAAGTAAACCACTGCTTGCCTGGAGGCCTTTCAGTCACTCTTCATGGAGAGGAAGTGGGCCTGGGAATTTACTCTTAGTTTAGGGTGGATTTCAGAACTGCTAGTAGGCAGTTTGGGGTTACGGGTTGGTTTCAACCAGTTTATTTTAAAACAACAAACGCCATAGATATGCCTCTTCAAGTGAATGTTGAGCGCTAAGACATATGTAAAATATGTAGGCAGGATTATTTTTGGACAACAGATTTCCGTATTGACGTGGTGGTTACGTACTCAAAACTCTCAGCCCACAATTATGTTTTGTCTCTCACTGGATTTAGGATTTTGATTTTGTCTCTCGTTGCAGTGTGGGAATTTATGTTAAAGCTTGAGGCATGTTTTTTTATTCCTTTAAAAGCTAACACAATACACAAATAAAAATCAAGAATAGCTGCAAAACATATCATGAGAACGATGCCAAGCCAGCATGGTGACAAACCTAATAATATAGTTTCCTCAGGGAGAATTCCACTATGGAACTCTACATAAAAAAAAGGCAGAGCTGTAGCCTACATGAAATTGAGCTTCCCAAAAGGACCGTTTTTGCGTGCACGGCTGGTTTGAGGCCAAGCGCCTTAGAGCCTAGGTGTCAGGCAAATTGGATGCCTGGTGCACCAGGTGCAGTCAGCAGATCTGGGATCAGGAGGGAGATGGTGCAGGACAACCAGTGGGAATAGAGCTCTTCAGTAGAGGATTAATGTTTACTGCTATACTGCACAGCTTAAGGGGAACGGTCGCCTCAGCCCAATATGCTTGCTTTCAGCAATAATGCCTCTGTGATGTGACTGCCGTCTGCTCTCCCCCTCTCCAGACTATCTTTCTATCCTTCTACCAAGAGACAGACCATATAGAGAGAATGATGGTGTGTGTCTGTGTGAAAGATAGAGATACTGTAGTAGAGAGAAATTTGTCCTGTCCTACCTACCCACTGCATTTCAAAGGGAGAGTTTACTCACTGCAGAGAGAGAGGGAGAGAGAGAGAGAGTGAACGCCCACACAGTCCCTCAGCACCACAGTAGCCTTAGAAAGCTGGCACTCTCTGTACCCCAACACAGCAGGCAGGGAGACTGCTCACTTTAATTAATTGTTTTATTTTTATTTAACCTGTATTTAACTAGGCAAGTCAGTTAAGAACAAATTCTTATTTACAATGACGGCCTACAACGGCCAAACCCTAACCCGGGTGACGCTGGGCCAATTGTGCACCGCCCTATGGGACTCCCAAGGTTGTGATACAGCCTGGAATCGAACCAGGGTCTGTAGTGAAGCCTCTAGCACTGAGATGCAGTGCCTTAGACCGCTGCACCACTCGGGAGCCCCAAAACTACTGCACTCTCTGAGACAGACGCCTGTTCTTTCTACTGGTGTCATTTCAGAGCCTGACAGTTCTAGTATCTTCCTTTTCTTGTCTCCTTTCCTCAAGGATCTGAATGTGATTGAGAGGTGTTCACAATAAGATGGAGATATATCCGGTGCTTCTACATATCGGTGCTCATGAAGGAAAGAAGGACAGAAAAGACAAGTAGTAGAGGTACAGGAGGTGTTCCAGCCATTGTAGAGGTACAGGAGGTGTTCCAGCCATTGTAGAGGTACAGGAGGTGTTCCAGCCGTTGTCGTGGTACAGGAGGTGTTCCAGCCGTTGTCGTGGTACAGGAGGTGTTCCAGCCGTTGTCGTGGTACAGGAGGTGTTCCAGCCGTTGTAGAGGTACAGTGGGTGTTCCAGTCGTTGTAGAGGTACAGGAGGTGTTCCAGTCGTTGTAGAGGTACAGGAGGTGTTCCAGTCGTTGTCGTGGTACAGTGGGTGTTCCAGCCGTTGTCATGGTACAGGAGGTGTTCCAGCCGTTGTCATGGTACAGGAGGTGTTCCAGCCGTTGTAGAGGTACAGGAGGTGTTCCAGCCGTTGTAGAGGTACAGGAGGTGTTCCAGCCGTTGTAAAGGTACAGGAGGTGTTCCAGCCGTTGTAGAGGTACAGGAGGTGTTCCAGCCGTTGTCGTGGTACAGTGGGTGTTCCAGCCGTTGTCATGGTACAGGAGGTGTTCCAGCCGTTGTCATGGTACAGGAGGTGTTCCAGCCGTTGTAGAGGTACAGGAGGTGTTCCAGCCGTTGTAGAGGTACAGGAGGTGTTCCAGCCGTTGTAGAGGTACAGGAGGTGTTCCAGCCGTTGTCGTGGTACAGGAGGTGTTCCAGCCGTTGTCGTGGTACAGGAGGTGTTCCAGCCGTTGTCGTGGTACAGGAGGTGTTCCAGTCGTTGTAGAGGTACAGTGGGTGTTCCAGCCGTTGTAGAGGTACAGGAGGTGTTCCAGCCGTTGTCGTGGTACAGGAGGTGTTCCAGCCGTTGTAGAGGTACAGGAGGTGTTCCAGCCGTTGTAGAGGTACAGGAGGTGTTCCAGCCGTTGTAGAGGTACAGGAGGTGTTCCAGCCGTTGTAGAGGTACAGGAGGTGTTCCAGCCGTTGTAGAGGTACAGGAGGTGTTCCAGCCGTTGTCGTGGTACAGGAGGTGTTCCAGCCGTTGTAGAAGTACAGTGGGTGTTCCAGCCGTTGTAGAGGTACAGGAGGTGTTCCAGTCGTTGTAGAGGTACAGGAGGTGTTCCAGCCATTGTAGAGGTACAGGAGGTGTTCCAGCCGTTGTCGTGGTACAGGAGGTGTTCCAGCCGTTGTCATGGTACAGGAGGTGTTCCAGCCGTTGTAGAGGTACGGGAGGTGTTCCAGCCGTTGTAGAGGTACAGGAGGTGTTCCAGCCGTTGTCGTGGTACAGGAGGTGTTCCAGCCGTTGTCGTGGTACAGGAGGTGTTCCAGCCGTTGTCGTGGTACAGGAGGTGTTCCAGCCGTTGTCGTGGTGAAATGGTGAGCGGCGGTCAGACAGACTTCACTGTAAAGTGGAACCATGTGATCTGGTTTGGAACTATAATGAGAGCCTAGTCATTTTCCATCCTTCTAGGGCTCAAAAGCAACCAGTGACCCAAATTGTTTACGGTCCACACAGAGTCTGACTGGGATGGAAGTGAAACGGTCCACATAGAGTCTGACTGGGATGGAAGTGAAACGGTCCACACAGAGTCTGACTGGGATGGAAGTGAAACGGTCCACATAGAGTCTGACTGGGATGGAAGTGAAACGGTCCACACAGAGTCTGACTGGGATGGAAGTGAAACGGTCCACACAGAGTCTGACTGGGATGGAAGTGAAACGGTCCACACAGAGTCTGACTGGGATGGAAGTGAAACGGTCCACATAGAGTCTGACTGGGATGGAAGTGAAACGGTCCACATAGAGTCTGACTGGGATGGAAGTGAAACGGTTCAATCTGATTTGAGAGCTACTGTTACTGTATTTACATACTAGTCCCTCAGTACTAGAAGAGTCTTGTAATCTACTTCAGAATATTGCAGTAGAGTAGTTCTTCATTGGTCTAATAGCTGATCAACTTAATCACATACTCTGATGAGGAAACTCAATGCTGAGGCATGCTTGAGGGTAAATCTTAGCCTGGGTAAACCAGACTGAATGCTCAGTGAAACAATGGTGGCAGGGCATTCCGTCTGGTTAAACCAAGCTAGGCTAGCTAGACTAAATCCCAGCCTCAGGTAAAGCACATTGACCCATCTTTGAAAGCATGTAGTGTCGTTGTGGCAAATTATACATGTTTAATGACAACTGTGTGTGTCTGTCTGTCTGTCTGTCTGTCTGTCTGTCTGTCAGAGAGAGTCTGTGTGTGTGAGAGAGAGTCTGTGTGTGTATGATTACCTGTAGTTATTCATAGATTGCACTTCACTTCAACAAATTAGGTTATCTAAATTAAGTCTCAGGCCAGTGATTACATAAGTTCCCGAACATATTTCCCCAGACATGCAACTGTCGGCCAGGTCATGAACCAACACTCCTAATTTCAGAGTGAGAGTGGCTCATTGTTTCAAACCCAATCCCAAATCCTGACAGATTAGGAAGTAAAGCACCCTGTTGAGTAGCTAAGACTCCATTGATTTGAAACCATTCAGAAAGTAGTTGTAGCAAAATGTAGACGTATAATGACAACAGTAATCGCAAATGTCCCTCAATTAGAAATGGACTTAAAGTGGATAAAGTAGGATCACCTGATTGTGCCTGCTAAATGACTTGGCAGACCACTACTGTTTATCAAGCTTTTGTCTGTTGATGTGGAATGTCCAGATTGTTATGGATATGGTTATTAAATCCCTCGGTTTCCTAGAAACCTGGGGATCACAACTGAATGAATGGGACCGTAATTAAAAAGGGCAACACACTCTATAATCTACAGATGGCACCACACTCCATAATTAAAAAGGGCAACACACTCTATAATCTACAGATGGCACCACCCTCCATAATTAAAAAGGGCAACATACTCTATAATCTACAGATGGCACCACACTCCATAATTAAAAAGGGCAACACACTCTATAATCTACAGATGGCACCACCCTCCATAATTAAAAAGGGCAACACCCTCTATAATCTACAGATGGCACCACCCTCCATAATTAAAAAGGGCAACACACTCTATAATCTACAGATGGCACCACCCTCCATAATTAAAAAGGGCAACATACTCTATAATCTACAGATGGCACCACCCTCCATAATTAAAAAGGGCAACACCCTCTATAATCTACAGATGGCACCACCCTCCATAATTAAAAAGGGCAACATACTCTATAATCTACAGATGGCACCACCCTCCATAATTAAAAAGGGCAACACACTCTATAATCTACAGATGGCACCACCCTCCATAATTAAAAAGGGCAACACCCTCTATAATCTACAGATGGCACCACCCTCCATAATTAAAAAGGGCAACACACTCTATAATCTACAGATGGCACCACCCTCCATAATTAAAAAGGGCAACATACTCTATAATCTACAGATGGCACCACCCTCCATAATTAAAAAGGGCAACACCCTCTATAATCTACAGATGGCACCACCCTCCATAATTAAAAAGGGCAACACACTCTATAATCTACAGATGGCACCACCCTCCATAATTAAAAAGGGCAACATACTCTATAATCTACAGATGGCACCACACTCCATAATTAAAAAGGGCAACACCCTCTATAATCTACAGATGGCACCACACTCCATAATTAAAAAGGGCAACACCCTCTATAATCTACAGATGGCACCACCCTCCATAATTAAAAAGGGCAACATACTTCCGTAGTGTCTAAACGTTACCTATCAGGACAGCGCCCAGACTTAAGGCATGTTTCATTGAAGAATCCCAATGGCCGAAGGGTCGTAGACTTCGGCTCCGAACTTCGGCTCCGAACTTCGGCTTGTCTCGAGGAAAAATGCTGTGTTCACAAAGAGCAGAAAAAAAACCTTGCCGAAGACCAAAACTAACAAAAACGTCACAAAAATGGCGTCATAATATTTAGGATGGGAAGCATGCGAACGCCTTTAGCTTGACCTGGGACGGCAGGTAGCCTGGTAGTTAGAGCGTTGGGCCAGTAACCGTAAAGGTTGCTGTATCGAATCCCCGAGCTGACAAGGTAAAAATCTGTCGTTCTGAGTAAGGCAGTTAACCCACTGTTCCCTGGGTGCTGAAGATGTTGATGTTAATGTCGATTATGGCAGCCCCCCCCCCCCCCCCCCCCACCTCAGAGGGGTCGGGTTAAATGCAGAAGACACATTTCAGTTGAATACATTCAGTTGTACAACTGACTAGGTATCCCACCTTACCCTAAGCAAGCTAATAGCTCTACGAAGGTCAGAGAAACAAAAGATTACGACTGATATAGCTTGTAGAGAACAACCAAACAGGTTTATCTAATGTTTATCTAATGACTCGTGTCTCTAGCCCACAGACACATTTAGCTCACTGTCAATCTAGTGCACTTTCAGACACATTTAGCTCACTGTCAATCTAGTGCACTTTCAGACACATTTAGCTCACTGTCAATCTAGTGCACTTTCACTTGACTCTGGTGGGTGAGTGAGAGCTGCAATATGTTCAGTGTGTGTACGTTGGGATTCAAAACATCCCCCCCAGAATGCATGCCTGCGAGCCTGATCCTTTTATTTAAAATATATATATATTCTTTTTTTTAAGAAACGTCTCCACTTTACAGTCATACTAATGGCTAAATCGTTAATTTACATAAACCTTCATTATATTGCAGTACAAGCATTAATGCGGCATCTTTTCAATTCAGGCTTGAGTAACATCATTTGAATCCTCCATCTCATCCCTGCTGTCGATCAGTATTTCCATTCATCATCCCCTCAAGTCATACAGACACACACGCACGCACGCACACACACACACACACACACACACACACACACACACACACATGTCATACATGCTGCGTCTGAGTCATAGGGACCATTGCTGAGTCACTGGAGAGGCCTGGGATATTCCCAATGCACCCAGCACTAGTATCCATAGGTAACAACATTGCTCCTGAGTCTCAAACGAAAAGGGTGCTGATCGCATTGATTCAAAAGCAGGAAAATAATTATCTCCCACCATCTCTTTACAGCATGATATTTGTTTCATTCATAACATAATGCAGAAGGTAACGTTGAACAAAGAACCACATTCAACAGAGTGAACGGTCGGTTGACCAATATTCAGTCCCTGCGGTGATTTAGAGAAATATCTGACATTAACAAATATGACTAATTCATCTAGTTTACGATGAATGTCCCCGGGATATCTTTAGCAAATCCAAACATTCTGCCCGTGCACATTCTGAGGAACGTGCACGAGCATGAAGACTTCATTATAGTCTATTTTGCAGGATATCGGGGCGTTTGCGCGTCCTTGTGAGATTCTAAATTGTCCTCGATTGAACCGAGAGAGAGGCAAGCTAGGTCATACACGCAACAAGGTCGAGCTCCACAGTTCAATAAACGTACATTATCCAATCAAGCGGAAGGAATCGAACTATAGCTCATGACGCCCAGGGGACACAAAACAGCAATCTACTGCGCCAATGTATTTAATCCTATTCATATCTCAGTCCAGTCAATATTAAATTCTAATGAATACAAAGGCTACATTCGTCAACCTGATACAGTTCAATATTAAAACGTATTATACCACATGCGTGCGTCCAAGCTTCATCTTACAGACCATTAATCCAGTTACGTTGGATAAAGGAAGGAGTGGTTGAAATCCGTCACCTGAACGTACAGTAGCCTGTACTGCTGTCCCATATGTCAAGGTAGGTTTAAATAAGTCTGATTATTTAATGACTTAAGACTGTCTTTGGCAAGTTTTCAACAAATGACTGTCACGGTAAATATTATATTGAAATCATATGAATTAAATGTGTAGTCAAACTGTAAATGGAAATAGCATACGGATGGTTAATAACTCGGAGGTGTTTAAAAATGCGTTCATAAAGTTCCTGATGAAATACATTGAAATGAAATGCGGTCATCTGAGGATAGATAACGGGAGGAGACAGTCACCACCCTACGAGGCTATCCCTACCGTACACGTCGGCAAGCAGTCTACCAGTGATCTATTAAATGAAAACTAACTAAATCACAGAAAAGTCCAAACCTATAGGCTAGGGTAATCATTCCGTATATTTTCTGTTAAACCGTTTAGCCAAGATAACTTGTTATAGACATACATACCGTTACCGATGCAGAGCACTGAGGTATGATAAAACGATGCAGAGCCACTTTACCGGAGAGTCGTGTGTCTAGAAACTGGAGAGCATTGTTGGTGGTCTGCGGGCGGAGGAGGAGGAGGAGGAGGGGGAGGGAAGAGAGGGAGGGAGGGACTGGAGAGAAGATTGGCAGATTTGGATACGAATGCAGACCTGTGGCCAAGCGGGACGGGATGCGGCAACGTCGTCAGGCAGCCAGCCGCCTATGGTTCAGGCCAGGGAGGGGCGCTATGCGACTCACATTGCACCAGCGGTAACTCACCGCCTGAACTCAAGACTAAACGAACATTCTGGCGAATCTGACAATGGAAATGTTTTAACAGGAACCAGACAGGTTTCTTAACATAACAGCTCATCATTTGGAAGAAATCTGACACAAATAGAAGTATGATGACGCAGATAATAACATTGCCTTAGGGGTGAATAGGTTCATATGGAGAAGAAGCATGCAGCAAATAGGCTATCTTGCCCAGCAAGGCATGAAAACAACAATCTAATGACATAGCAAATCCAAACAGGGTAACAATGTGCGCGCGTGTGCGTGCATGTTTTATTTCAGATAGGAGACTACATCAGGCAGCTGTTTGGTGCAATGGGACTGGTACTGCATCTATTCACACACACACAAGCCTCTTTCTCTCTCCCTTTACAAACATCACAGCTATTTACTGCCTTTCTAACACTCCCAGCCAGCTGGTAATGCTGGCGCTGCTTAGATTCTTTAAATAGCAAATAAGGAGGTTAGTGTTCTCATTCTCTCCACTTCTCTGTCTCTCCCTCCTCTCACCACCCCTGTCTCTCTCTCCCTCCTCTCACCACCCCTCTCCCTCCTCTCCCCACCCCTGTCTCTCTCTCCCTCCTTTCCCCACCCCTGTCTCTCTCTCCCTCCTCTCCCCACCCCTGTCTCTCTCTCCCTCCTCTCACCACCCCTGTCTCTCTCTCCCTCCTCTCCCCACCCCTGTCTCTCCCTCCTCTCACCACCCCTGTCTCTCCCTCCTCTCCCCACCCCTGTCTCTCTCTCCCTCCTCTCACCACCCCTGTCTCTCCCTCCTCTCCCCACCCCTGTCTCTCTCTCCCTCCTCTCACCATCCCTGTCTCTCTCTCCCTCCTCTCCCCACCCCTGTCTCTCTCTCCCTCCTCTCACCATCCCTGTCTCTCTCTCCCTCCTCTCACCATCCCTGTCTCTCTCTCCCTCCTCTCCCCACCCCTGTCTCTCTCTCCCTCCTCTCACCATCCCTGTCTCTCTCTCCCTCCTCTCACCACCCCTCTCTCTCTCCTCTCCCCTGTCTCTCACTCCCTCCTCTCCCCACCTCTTTCTCTCTCCCTCTCCTCTCCCCACCTCTCTCTCTCCTCTCCCCACCCTCTCTCCCCACCTCTCTCTTTCTCCCTCCTCTCTAACCTCTCTCTCTTCTCCTCTCCCACCTCTCTCTCCCTCCTCTTCCCACCTCTTTCTCTCTCTCCCTCCTCTTCCCATTTATCTCTATCTTTCTCCCTCCTCTCCCCACTTCTCTCTCCTACCTCTCTCTCCCCCTCCTCTCCCACCCCTATCTCTCTCTCTCCCTCATCTTCCCACCTCTCTCTCTTCTCTCCCCACCTCTCTCTCTCCCCCTCCTCTCCCCACCTCTCTCCCTCCTCTCCCCACCCTCTCTCACTCTCTCCCCACCTCTCTCTCTTTCTCCCTCCTCTCCACACTTCTCTCTCTCCCTCCTCTCTAACCTCTCTCTCTCCCTCTTCTCCCCACCTCTCTCTCCCTCCTCTCCCAACCTCTTTCTCTCTCCCCCCTCCTCTCCCACCCCTATCTCTCTCTCCCTCATCTTCCCACCTCTCTCTCTCCTCTCCCCACCTCTCTCACTCCTCTCCCACCCCTCTCTCTCTCCCTCCTCTCCCCATCTCTCTCTCCACCTCTTTCTCTCTCTCCCTCCTCTCCTCACCTCTTTCTCTCTCCCTCCTCTCCCCACCTCTCTCCCTCCTCTCTCTCTCCCACTATCCCCATCTCTCTCCCTCCTCTCCCCACCTTCCTCCCTCATCTCCCACCTCTCTCTCTCCCTCCTCTTCCCACCTCTCTCCATTCAATTCAAGGGGCTTTATTGGCATGGGAAACATATGTTAACATTGCCAAAGCAAGTGAAATAGATAATAAACAAAAGTGAAATAAACAATAAAAATGAACAGTAAACATTACACTCATAGAAGTTCCAAAAGAATAAAGACATTAGAAATGTCATTATGTATATATACAGTGTTGTAACAATGTGCAAATAGTTAAAGTACAAAAGTGGAAAAAAATAAACATAAATATGGGTTGTATTTACAATGGTGTTTGTTCTTCACTGGTTGCCCTTTTCTTGTGGCAACAGGTCACAAATCTTGCTGCTGTGATGGCACACTGGTATTTCACCCAATAGATATGGGAGTTTATCAAAATCAGGTTTGTTTACAAATTCTTTGTGGATCTGTGTAATCTAAGGGAAATATGTGAGGTTAGGAAGTGCAGCTCAGTTTCCACCCCATTTTTTGGGCAGTGTGCACATAGCCTATCCTCTCTTGAGAGTCAGGTCTGCCTACGGCGGCCTTTCTCAATAGCAAGGCTATGCTCACTGAGTCTGTACATAGTTAAAGATTTCCTTAAGTTTGGGTCAGTCACAGTGGTCAGGTATTCTGCCACTGTGTACTCTCTGTTTAGGGCCAAATAACATTCTAGTTTGCTCAGTTTTGTTGTGAATTCTTTCCACTGTGTCAAGTAATTATCTTTTTGTTTTCTCGTGATTTGGTTGGCTCTAATTGTGTTGCTGTCCTGGGGCTCTGTGTGGTCTGTTTGTGTTTGTGAACAGAGCCCCAGGACCAGCTTGCTTAGGGGACTTTTCTCCAGGTTCATCTCTCTGTAGGTGATGGCTTTGTTAAGGAAGGTTTGGGAATCACTTCCTTTTAGGTGGTTGTAGAATTTAACAGCTCTTTTCTCTCTCTCTCCCTACTCTCCCCACCTCCCTCCTCTCTTCACCTCTCTCCCTCCTCTCCCCACCTCTCTCCCTCCTCTCCCCACCTCCCTCCTCTCTTCACCTCTCTCCCTCCTCTCCCCACCTCTCTCCCTACTCTCCCCACCTCTCTCCCTCCTCTCCCCACATCTTTCTCTCTCTCTCCCCACCTCTCTCCCTCCTCTCCCCAACTCTCTCCCTCCTCTCCCCACATCTTTCTCTCTCTCTCCCCACCTCTCTCCCTCCTCTCCCCAACTCTCTCCCTCCTCTCCCCACATCTTTCTCTCTCTCTCCCCAACTCTCTCCCTCCTCTCCCCACATCTTTCTCTCTCTCTCCCCACCTCTCTCCCTCCTCTCCCCACCTCTCTCCCTCCTCTCCCCACATCTTTCTTTCTCTCTCCCCACCTCTCTCCCTCCTCTCCCCAACTCTCTCCCTCCTCTCCCCACATCTTTCTCTCTCTCTCTCTCCCTCCACTCCCCCCTCTCCCTACTCTCCCCACCTCCCTACTCTCCCCACCTCCCTCCTCTCTTCACCTCTCTCCCTCCTCTCCCCACCTCTCTCCCTCCTCTCCCCACATCTTTCTCTCTCTCTCTCTCCCTCCACTCCCCCCTCTCCCTACTCTCCCCACATCTTTCTCTCTCTCTCTCTCCCTCCACTCCCCCCTCTCTCCCTACTCTCCCCACCTCCCTACTCTCCCCACCTCCCTCCTCTCTTCACCTCTCTCCCTCCTCTCCTCACCTCTCTCCCTCCTCTCCCCACATCTTTCTCTCTCCCCCCTCTCCCCCCTCTCGCTCCTCCACACTATGGTTGTTATTGGGACACAAGGCAACAGCTGCTCTGATCATCACAGCCCATTGAAGTATGGTGTGTGTGTGTGTGAAACCACACCCCTTCATTTCCATTGTCACTCCCTCTGTCTGCCGGTATAGCTGAGATATCAACTACAGCATCAGACATTGCAGTCGTGCACCAAATCTCCCAAACGCCTAGACAAGTGTTTATCATGTCATTAACCGCATCAATATGATATCGCTGTCTGATGCCCGACTGCTATGTAAATGATGTGGCATTCAATCAAATTTCTCCAGCAAGACTGATTGAGGATTGCAGACGGTTTGGAATGCTGACAGAGATTGCCAGCTACAGAGTCGGACGTGGCACTGGTGTAATTCTGAGGGTACAGATCTTGGATCAGCTTCCATTCCTCACCTTAACCATTAGTGGGTCAGTAAAACTGACCCGAGATCAGTGTCTTGGGGCAACTTCAACAACACCAAATGTATCACTGCAATAGACCTATATCTCACTAGGTATGTTACACTTCACTGTTCAGCACTGCTCTTTTAAGACCTTGTCTGGTAACACACACACACACACACACAGACAGACACACACACAGACACACACAGACAGACAGACAGACAGACAGACAGACAGACAGACAGACAGACAGACAGACAGACAGACAGACAGACAGACAGACAGACAGACAGACAGACAGACAGACAGACAGACAGACACACACACAGACACACACACACAGACAGACAGACAGACAGACAGACAGACAGACAGACAGACAGACAGACAGACAGACAGACAGACAGACAGACAGACAGACAGACAGAGACAGACAGACAGACAGACACACACTCATGTTTGGCCACAAACACTGTTTTGATTTGACTTGATTCATTATTCAGTTTGTTATGTTTGCTTTTCTGAAAAGCGGTTTCAAAAGGAAAGTGATACGCTAAATTTGTCATTCTAGTAATGTTTGCAGTCTCATTTCAATTTCTTGTCAGACGTTCCTGCCGGCGCTATCTCTTTGTAATGTAAAGTGTGAATGTTCAAAGTAAAAATTCCTTCCATGGATTCTCTGTGTCCTGTTATCTGTTCAGGCCTGGTGCACCCCCTGTAAACCCAGGGTTGGGTTCTGTTTGGCCCCCTGTAAACCCAGAGTTTGCTTCTTTTTGGCCCCCTGTAAACGCAGGGTTGGGTTCTGTTTGGCCCCCTGTAAACCCAGGGTTGGGTTCTGTTTGGCCCCCTGTAAACCCAGGGTTGGGTTCTGTTAGTCCCGCTGTAAACCCAGAGTTTGGTTCTTTTTGGCCCCCTGTAAACCCAGGGTTGGGTTCTGTTTGTCCCTCTGTAAACCCAGGGTTGGGTTCTGTTTGGCCCCCTGTAAACCCAGGGTTGGGTTCTGTTTGGCCCCCTGTAAACCCAGAGTTGGGTTCTGTTTGGACCCCTGTAAACACAGGGTTGGGTTCTGTTTAGCCCCAGTAAACCCAGGATTGGGATCTGTTTGGCCCACCAGGATACCATTTAGGAGATATTGCACTCTTACGCCAGATGACTGAAGCCACTTTTTATTTCTGGGTTTTGGATTCTCTATTGGTATTCATGATTGTTGTTTATTCATGAGGTTCTACACCTGTATGAAGTCAATAGTAATGCATAAGGTTCTACACCCATATGAAGTCAATAGTAATTCATGAGGTTCTACACCCGTATGCAGTCAATAGTGATTCATGAGGTTCTACACCTGTGTC
This sequence comes from Salmo trutta, assembly GCF_901001165.1. Taxonomy (NCBI): domain Eukaryota; kingdom Metazoa; phylum Chordata; class Actinopteri; order Salmoniformes; family Salmonidae; genus Salmo; species Salmo trutta. The sequence goes on from NC_042960.1 coordinate 63,690,428, forward strand.
AAGTCAATAGTAATTCATGAGGTTCTACACCCGTATGAAGTCAATAGTAATGCATAAGGTTCTACACCCATATGAAGTCAATAGTAATTCATGAGGTTCTACACCCGTATGAAGTCAATAGTGATTCATGAGGTTCTACACCCGTATGAAGTCAATAGTAATTCATGAGGTTCTACACCCGTATGAAGTCAATAGTGATTCATGAGGTTCTACACCCATATGAAGTCAATAGTGATTCATGAGGTTCTACACCCGTATGAAGTCAATAGTAATTCATGAGGTTCTACACCCGCATGAAGTCAATAGTGATTCATGAGGTTCTACACCTGTATGAAGTCACCTGTTTCCCAACTGGCCGTGATTGGGAGGCCCATATGGCCGGCGCACAATTGGCCCAGCATCATCCGGGTGTGACCGGTGTAGGTCGTCATTGTAAATAAGAATGTGTTCTTAACTGACTTGCCTAATTAAATAAAAGTTAAATAAAAAGTTAAATTGGGTTCTACACTGTTGGATCTAGTAGACGTTCATGTTGTATTGAATTAACACCAAGGAGAAAGGTTAAAAGCGACTACAGAAATGTAAACAACTGATAAAGCATGCTCCACAATTGCCAATTAGCAAGATATTCACTCCCTCTCACCTGCTGACTCAAGACATTATAAAATCACTTGGATTCATAACCAGCTGTGCCCAAGAGCTGTCGGAGTCTCCAATCTGAAATGTTACATATCTTTGTCACCAAAGCAACACCTCAACATATATTCATTTTCACAAAGTCTGCTGCCTCAGTTTGTATGATGGCAATTTGCATATACACCAGAATGTGATCAGTCAAATGAAGAGTGATCAGATGAATTGCAATTAATTGCAAAGTCCCTTTTTGCCATGCAAATGAACTGAATCCCCCAAAAAACATTTCCACTGCATTTCAGCCCGGCCACAAAAAGACCAGCTGACATCACGTCAGTGATTCTCTCGTCAACACTCACAAGGCTGGAGATAACTCTGTCATGCTGATTGAGTTCGAATAACAGACTGGAAGCTTCAAAAGGAGGGTGGTGCTTGGAATCATTGTTCTTCCTCTGTCAACCATGGTTACCTGCAAGGAAACACGTGTCGTCATCATTGCTTGGCACAAAAAAAGGGCTTCACAGGCAAAGATATTGCTGCCAGTAAGATTGCACCTAAATCAACCATTTATCGGATCATCAAGAACTTCAAGGAGAGCAGTTCAATTGTTGTGAAGAAGGCTTCAGGGCGCCCAAAAAAGTCCAGCAAGCGCCAGGACCGTCTCCTAAAGTTGATTCAGCTGCGGGATTGGGGCACCACCAGTACAGAGCTTACTCAGGAATGGCAGCAGGCAGGTGTGAGTCCATCTGCACGCACAGTGAGGCGAATACTTTTGGAGGATGGCCTGGTGTCAAGAAGGGCAGCAAAGAAGCCACTTCTCTCCAGGAAAAACATCAGGGACAGACTGATATTCTGCAAAAGGTACAGGGGTTGGACTGCTGAGGACTGGGGTAAAGTCATTTTCTCTGATGAATCCCCTTTCCGATTGTTGGGGGCATCCAGAAAAAAGCTTGTCCGGAGAAGACAAGGTGAGCGCTACCATTAGTCCTGTGTCATGTCAACAGTAAAGCATCCTGAGACCATTCATGTGTGGGGTTGCTTCTCAGCCAAGGGAGTGGGCTCACTCACAAGTGGGCTCACTCACAGCCATGAATAAAGAATGGTACCAACACATCCTCCGAGAGCAACTTCTCCCAACCATCCAGGAACAGTTTGGTGAAGAACAATGCCTTTTCCAGCATGATGGAGCACCTTGCCATAAGGCAAAAGTGATAACTAAGTGGCTTGGGGAACAAAACATCAATATTTTGGGTCCATGGCCAGGAAACTCCCCAGACCTTAATCCCATTGAGAACTTGTGGTCAATCCTCAAGAGGCGGGTGGACAAACAAAAATCCACAAATTCTGATAAACTCCAAGCATTGATTATGCAAGAATGGGCTGCCATCAGTCAGGATGTGGCCCAGAAGTTAATTGACAGCATGCCAGGGCGGATTGCAGAGGTCTTGAAAAAGAAGGGTCAACACTGCAAATATTGACTCTTTGCATCAACTTCATGTAATTGTCAATAAAAGCCTTTGACACTTATGAAATGCTTGTAATTATACTTCAGTATTCCATAGTAACATCTGACAAAAATATCTAAAGACACTGAGGCAGCAGACTTTGTGAAAATTAATATTTGTATCATTATCAAAACTTTTGGACACGACTGTAGACCAACAAAATAAGACCCCGGCAACTTGTCTGAATATGACTCTATAACCAGGTTTCCATCCAACCTTTTTATGCCAGTAAAATACATGTTGAATACAAAATGCCATGACAGGCCAAATGGAAACAGACATTATTTCGGTAAACTTTCCAAATGTCGACTAAACAAAACACACCAGACAAAGTGGGATAATTTTGTGTCGGTAAAATTAATTATGCGAAATGCTTTTATGTGCAAATATTGATACTGTAATAACTATCATATCGAAGTGAACTTTGAGTCACGCAATGATATGTTGTGGTCCTCCGACTACGACTCATCGGGAAACCATGCAGTTTCCTAGGCCCCCGTTGTGGGGCCCTGACCAAATTATACAAATCAGTCAGGGTCTCTACTTAACGTTGAGAGTTAGAATGGTAGAATACACAGGGTGACATTTCCACATTTGGCTGTGCATCAACAGTTTTCCCTCTTATGTCAGTCTGTAACCATGTCATCATGTAACCATGTAACCATGTCATCATGTAACCAGGTAACCATGTCACCATGTCATCATGTAACCATGTCATCATGTAACCATGTCATCATGTAACCAGGTAACCATGTAACCATGTCATCATGTAACCATGTAACCATGTCATCATGTAACCATGTAACCAGGTAACCATGTCATCATGTAACCAGGTAACCATGTCATCATGTCATCATGTAACCATGTCATCATGTAACCAGGTAACCATGTCATCATGTCATCATGTAACCATGTCATCATGTCATCATGTCATCATGTCATCATGTCATCATGTCATCATGTCATCATGTAACCATGTCATCATCATGTAACCATGTCATCATGTAACCATGTCATCATGTAACCAGGTAACCATGTCATCATGTAACCATGTAACCATGTCATCATGTAACCATGTCATCATGCGGATGAATTTAACGGACGCGTGAAAAAAGAAGTCACGACCAGGCTGATGGAAACATGAAATGCCGGCACAATTTGTTAGTTCGACATGGTGGGATCATTTTGTGTCTAAAATGAATTATGCAAGAAATGGCGTTGTAAACACCTTTATGCTCAACTATTGATATAATAACCATCATGTGGAAGTAAATTTGGGGTCACGTGATGATATGTTGTGGTTCTCCCACTACGACTCATCAGGAAACATACAGTTTATTAGGATACAGATGAAATAAGTTATGATGAACTTCACAGAGGTGGTGAAAGTACAAGGTGATGAGTTTGATGCTCCTTTCCAATAAATATCGATGGTCTTATTCTGGTGACATGATGATCGATGCTTGGCTGCCGTTTGACAAATAAAAACAAATTTGCCCATAATAATCTCATACCAGATATATAACGCAATTTATATTGTGTGAAAAAAATAAGTAGAGGTGAGAATGAGATGGAAACCCATTTCATTTATATTTTTTAATTCGGAACGTGGGAAATAAACCGCAAAAGGTATTTTTATTGTGCACTAAGTCATCACGCACAGATTTTAAATTTAATTTAAAAAAATCTGCATCAAGTCAATTTGATGGAAACACATCTCTGGTGGAAAATTATGACTGGTGAATGTAACTCAGTGGGATCAAGGGACAGTCCACCATGATGACTGGTGAGGGTAACTCAGTGGGATTAAGGGACAGTCAGTCCATCATGATGACTGGTGAGAGTAACTCAGTGGGATTAAGGGACAGTCCACCATGATGATTGGTGAGGGTAACTCAGTAGGATTAAGGGACAGTCAGTCCAAGATGACTGGTGAGGGTAACTCAGTAGGATTAAGGGACAGTCAGTCCAAGATGACTGGTGAGGGTAACTCTGTGGGATTAAGGGACAGTCCACCATGATGACTGGTGAGGGTAACTCAGTGGGATTAAGGAACTGTCATTCCACCATGATGACTGGTGAGGTTAACTCAGTGGGATTAAGGGACAGTCCACCATGATGACTGGTGAGGGTAACTCCGTGGGATTAAGGGACAGTCAGTCCATCATGATGACTGGTGAGGGTAACTCTGTGGGATTAAGGGACAGTCAGTCCATCATGATGACTGGTGAGGGTAACTCTGTGGGATTAAGGGACAGTCGAACATGATGACTGGTGAGGGTAACTCAGTGGGATTAAGGGACAGTCCACCATGATGATTGGTGAGGGTAATTCTGTGGGATTAAGGGACAGTTGAACATGATGACTGGTGAGGGTAACTCAGTGGGATTAAGGGACAGTCAGTCCACCATGATGACTGGTGAGGATAACTCTGTAGGATTAAGGGACAGTCCACCATGATGATTGGTGAGGGTAACTCAGTGGGATTAAGGGACAGTCATTCCACCACGATGACTGGTGAGTGTAACTCAGTGGGATTAAGGGACAGTCTATCATGATGACTGGTGAGTGTAACTCAGTGGGATTAAGGGACAGTCCATCATGATGACTGGTGAGGGTAACTCAGTGGGATTAAGGGACAGTCAGTCCATCATGATGACTGGTGAGTGTAACTCAGTGGGATTAAGGGACAGTCCACCATGATGACTGGTGAGGATAACTCTGTGGGATTAAGGGACAGTCCACCATGATGATTGGTGAGGGTAACTCATTGGGATTAAGGGACAGTCAGTCCATCGTGATGACTGATGAGTGTAACTCAGTGGGATTAAGGAACTGTCATTCCACCATGCTGACTGGTGAGGGTAACTCAGTGGGATTAAGGGACAGTCAGTCCACCATGGTGACATTTTACTGCTATTGGATTAGCATTGCAGGTGCAGCAGATAGGATGTACAGCGGTTACCGTAGCTAGGGCCCATTGAGTACTTATCTGCATCTCAAATGGCACCCTATTCCCTACACGTGTAGTATTATGTACCCCCTTAGAAAAAAGGGTTCCAAAATGGTTATTCAGCTGTCCCCATGGCAGAACCCTTCTTGGTTCCAGGTAGAACCCTTTTGATTCCAGGTAGAACCCTTTTGGATTCCATGTAGAACCCTCAGTGGAAAGGGTTTTACATGGAACCAAAAAAAGGTTATTCGAATGGTTCTCCAATGGGGACAGCTGAAGAAGCCTTTAAAGTTCTAGACAGAACCTGTAGGGAATCAGGTGCCATTTGGAGCTCAACCTATAATTTATCAGCACAAGTCTAATACTCATAGTTTGTCAGTCCATTGTTAGCTTATATACAGTTTACATACACAGGTTGGTGTCATTAAAACTCGTTTTTCAACCACTCCACAAATGTCCTGTTAACAAACTATAGTTTTGGCAAGTCGGTTAGGACATCTACTTTGTGCATGACACAATACATTTTTCCAACAATTGTTTACAGACAGATTATTTCACTTTTAATTGACTGTATCACAATTCCAGTGGGTCAGAAGTTTACATACACTAAGTTGACTGTGCCTTTAAACAGCTTGGAAATTCCAGAAAATTATGTCATGGCTTTAGAAGCTTATGATAGGCTAATTGACATCATTTGAGTCAATTGGAGGTGTACCTGTGGATGTATTTCAAGGCCTACCTTCAACCTCAGTGCCTCTTTGCTTGACATCATGGGAAAATCAAAAGAAATCAGCCAATACCTCAGAAAAAATTTTGTAGACCTCCACAAGTCTGGTTCATCCTTGGGAGCAATTGTCAAACGCTTGAATGTACCACGTTCATCTGTACAAACAATAGTACGCAAGTATAAACACCATGGGACCACACAGCTGTCATACAGCTCAGGAAGGAGACGTGTTCTGTCTCCTAGAGATTAACATACTTTGGTGCGCAAAGTTCAAATCAATCACAGAACAACAGCAAAGGACCTTGTGAAGATGCTGGAGGAAACAGGTACAAAAGTATCTATATCCAAAGAAACGAGTCCTATATCGACATAACTTGAAAGGCCGCTCAGCAAGGAAGAAGCCACTGCTCCAAAACCGCCATAAAAAAGCCAGACTACGGTTTGCACCTGCACATGGGGACAAAGATTGTACTTTTTGGAGAAACAAAAATAGAACTGTTTGGCCATAATGACCATCGTTATGTTTGGAGAAAAAAAGAGGGAGGCTTTCAAGTCGAAAAATACCATTCTAACCGTGAAGCATGGGGGTGGCAGCATCATGTTGTGGGGGTGCTTTGCTGCAGGAGGGACTGGTGCACTTCACAAAATAGATGGCATTATGAAGAGGGGAAATTATGTGGATATATTGAAGCAACATCTCAAGACATCATTCAGGAAGTTAAAGCTTGGTCGTAAATGGGTCTTCCAAATGGACAATGACCCCAAGCACACTTCCAAAGTTGTGGCAAAATGGCTTAAGGACAACAAAGTCAAGGTACTGGAGTGGCCATCACAAAGTTCTGACCTCAATCCCAAAGAAAATTTGAGGGCAGAAGTGAAAAAGCGTGTGCGAGCAAGGAGGCCTACAAACCTGACTCAGTTACATCAGCTCTGTCAGGAGGAATGGCCAAAATGCACCCAACTTATTGTGGGAAGCTTGTGGAAGGCTAACCGAAAAGTTTGACCCAAGTTAAACAATTTAAAGGCAATGCTACCAAATACTAATTGAGTGTATATAAACTTCTGACCCACTGGGAATGTGATGAAAGAAATAAAAGCTGAAATTAATCATTCTCTATACTATTATTCTGACATTTCACATTCTTAAAATAAAGTGGTGATCCTAACTGACCTAAGACAGGGAATTGTTACTAGGATTAAATGTCAGGATGTCACGTCCTGACCAGCAGATGGAGCTAGTGTTTTAGTTTTGGGGTCAGGACGTGACAGGTTTGTGTTTGTATATGTTGGTTGGATGATTGGGACTTCCAATTGAAGGCAGGTGTGTATAGTTGCCTTTGATTGGAAGTCCTATATAGGTGTGTGTGTTTGTCTTTGGGGTTGTGGAGAATTGTTGTGAGCACTGCTGTGTTTGGTACAGCCTGCCACACCGTCACATTGTGAGTACCGTTCATTGTTTTGTTTATTGGTTTTCAGTGGATGCTCTACTCCTTTTGTTTTCAACATTAAAAACATGAGTATCCACACTTCCGCTGCGCCTTGGTCCTTCTCTCTCAAATACGACATATTCGCCGAAGAGTACGACATATTCTGTGACACAGGAATTGTGAAAAACTGAGTTTAAATGTATTTGGCTAAGGTGTATGTAAACTTCCGACTTCAACTGTACAATGTTCACTGGATTCTCTCTATGTAGCCCTTTGGATGACCTTTTGACTCCCCTGTCTCTCTGTCTTTACCCCTGTAAACTCTCTCTCTCTCACCTCCTGCCTTGCTATATGCCACTGTAGTAGAGCAGAAACGCTTCCTAGAAAGCACAAGTCAACCCAATGTGCAGGGAGGTGGAAAAAGAGAGAGCCAAGGCCATGTTCTGTTGATTTAGAGACTACTGACATGGAATGGAAGCTGGCAGCTCTACACCGTTCATTCAAATTTAAGTGTCTGTGTGTGTACGGAGGACTGAGATGAGACGTAACCTAAGGGAAGTTCACAACTACGTGTAACAAGATTAACCCCAGTTATTAAAAGACCACCATTCCACTAAGGAAGTAATCCACAGCTCAACCTGGGCTTCTACTCAGGAGAATGCATTGGGGCATGGTAAGACAGAGAGCAGGGTGACCCAGTCAGAACACCATTGGCTAGCAAGGTAATGAAACACAGCCAGTCTCTGGGCCCCGAATGAGGTCAGAGAACTGTGCTGTGTCGAGTCACAAGGCACTAATAGAACCAGGAAGTGCCACTGATAGAGCCAGGAAGTGACTCAGGACATCTTGATTACTCTATCACACAGTTTTAAAACCTGTTTTCCACCACTCTGGCCTGAGATGACCTTGAAACAAAAGGCATATAAAACAAGAAGAAGCACAGATGCCTGGTAAGAATGTTGAATAAGTATACAGTATAGTACTGACCATATTATGGTATTTCTAATAAAGTACCAGCTGACCAATACATATGATTAAGACTTGATTAGTTGTATTTACTTTGCCACCATGGCCTTTTTTGCCTTTACCTCCCTTATCTCACCTCATTTGCTCAATTTGTATATAGACTTATTTTTCTACTATATTATTGACTGTATGTTTGTTTTACTCCATGTGTAACTCTGTGTTGTTGTATGTGTCAAACTGCTTTGCTTTATCTTGGCCAGGTCGTAAATGAGAACTTGTTCTCAACTTGCCTACCTGGTTAAATAAAGGTGAAACATCTGAAAGGAATGAGACAAGAGGAGATGAGAAAGCACTTGAAGAGCTGTAGAAAGGAGAGGAAATTAACAGTCTGCAATATTGCTGTGGTGCCTTGTGATAGGGAAACAATCTCCTTCAACTAATAACCATAAATTTGACTGCCTGTTGGCAATCGATTCCTTCTCTGCAATCTAGCGGAGCTTGACAGTAATAAAAATGTCTCCTCTGTCCAACAGAGGATTCATGTCATGAGGATGAGGAATGTCAGAAACAGATATGGATGATGTGACCATGTAATAAAATGGGCAAAAGGGTATGGGATGACATTTGTGTTGTATTTGTTAAAAATACTGTTTATACTATTTTGACTCCTTATACGGATTGAGTTGCTGGTGCTACTAGAGCTAGGAACCTCGGACTGTAATCTGATTACAACCTCTTAACCTTTCACACTAGTTTTTCATTACTGTCAATCTTTAAGTCTAACCAAGCACACAGTAATGAACCCTGTGACAGACACTTTGTTATGATAGGGTGGGGATAGGTAGCCCAGGGTGTAATGATAGGGTGGGGATAGGTAGCCCAGGGTGTTATGATAGGGTGGGGATAGGTAGCCCAGGGTGTAATGATAGGGTGGGGATAGGTAGCCCAGAGTGTTATGATAGGGTGGGGATAGGTAGCCCAGGGTGTTATATGGTGGGGATAGGTAGCCCAGGGTGTTATGATAGGGTGGGGATAGGTAGCCCAGGGTGTTATGATAGGGTGGGGATAGGTAGCCCAGGGTGTTATGATAGGGTGGGGATAGGTAGCCCAGGGTGTTATGATAGGGTGGGGATAGGTAGCCCAGGGTGTTATGATGGGGGGGATAGGTAGCCCAGGGTGTTATGATAGGGTGGGGATAGGTAGCCCAGGGTGTTATGATGGGGGGGATAGGTAGCCCAGGGTGTTATGATGGGGGGGATAGGTAGCCCAGGGTGTTATGATGGGGGGAAAAGTACACCTATGGACAGGTGAAATAATCAGTTGATAGACGGAGAGAGGTTGTAATCGTTTTAATTTTTCTGAATAAAAATTCAAAAGGACCTTCCTGACTCCACTATTTGGAATACACTTATATTTTTATTTATTTAAGGGCAGCAATTTAGATTATAACAGCATAACGCATAGAGCATTTCCATTATAAGAACATTATACTGTACATTGTGATATTATAAGTCACTTAAAATGTTGTTTGGAAAGCAACAAATAAGGGAAAAGGGAGAATTGATCAACAGTTGCCCCGTTGAGACCATTGGCGAAAATCTGATATCAACTTTGGAGGGGACAATTACATGAAATTTTCTCAAGAGCAATTCCTGAGGGGGACACCAAAAGTAGTGCTGTAAAACATAGCCTACATTGTAATATGGTAAATGTATATTGAGGAACCAAAGAAATAAGGTGTTTGCCATACTCCTAACTACCGGTACCCAAAACTACACAACTAATCACAACAGCAATACCATTGCCTTTAACAAATCTTAGTTCAGTCACCAGTTTAAGTTGAGAGTGGGGGTATCCATGGCATTTTCCAATTATGTTCCTATTTTACAAGTCCAAAAAATTGAGAACCTTTCATAATGTTGCCAAACAAAGACTCAACAAACTTACCTGAGACTCCCTGTCTCTGCCAGTCTGTCCCTGCATATCTGTCCCCAACTCTGCTGTCTGTGTGCCATCTGTTGCCTGCTCTGCCTAATGACATCATTGTGAAACATTTCCATTAGAATTTCATTTATTTCTTATGAACATTTTATCAACTAGTCTTTGAGATATTAGGCTACTAGGGTTCTTACTATGCGTTTTGGTGTACTGAAAAATACTCTGATGTCCGTCTTTTATTTTTCTGCCATTTTTCTACCTGGCTGGCTGGCTGGCTACACACACAGTGTGTAGGTTATTTACAGTAGGAGATGGGCTTCTATCATCTTCTATCATTCTATTTGGGCTTCGATCTAAAAGGTAGCTAGCAAATGTGAAACGGATTAAAATGACAAGAGTTGACAGCTGTATGAGTTCACCATTTACACAACATATGCTGCAACCTTTTGTAATTTTAATAGTTTGTTTCATATTGGCTGGCTTCCAACAATAGCTGAATTTGCAAAGCTAGCGAGCACCAATTCAGTTTCAGTGGTGTTTGCTATAATCTTTGCTACCCGGGTTAAATAAAGGTGAAATAAAATAAATAAATAAAAGTTCACTTGCGACAATTTAGCTTTTGTAACGAGACCGTTAAATATATTTAAGACAATGGTAGAAGAGAGTGTAGTTCTGTTCAGTTTGGATTTCAGTTTATCGCTAACCTTATCACAGGGACTTTGAAGCACTAACTTACATCATCTGCATGCTGATTCCATCTTTGACGACGCCACATAAATGGAATAGGTACTAGCTAGCTTAATAGTTAATATTTGCGCACTAGCTCTGCATATTCAGCTAGTGTGTGTGCGCGATTGACTGGATTAACCTCACGTCAGTTACATGCATTGAGTGCCTTTCAGACAGTAGATACGACTTCTCTGTTACCTAGCAAGCTAAGGAACTGGCAGTGGATCAAACCATTGTGAGGCAAAGGGTGGGGGGGTTGCAATCTTTTGAAACTTAAAAACGCGCTATTAAGTGTCTATAATCAGCACAATTGCTTTCATTGCGTATTATTAATATTATTTAAATTACATAGTTATGTTTCAGTGATATATTGGGGGGGACAAATCATATTTTTCCCAGGATGGGGGGGTCGTGTCCCCCCGTCCCCCCCGGGATTTCCGCCCCTGGTTGAGACAATAAATCTAGCGAGGATCTAGCGAACACCACGGAAAGCGCCGCTGACAGCCTGCGATATCAAAGTTTCGATTCCTCTAGCCTGTTATTTTCTAAACCTACAGTAATATCCTTGGAGATAATTGTAACGTTACCAAAACAAAATCTAATCTGTTTGTAAGAGTTTAGAATTGGACAGTGTGTTTCCCAGGAAACAGAACCAAGAGAGGTGCTTCAAATCAGAACACTAACTGCGCTGTTTCAGTAAAGTCATGTAAGATTATGGCTCCTCCATCCACTGGGCCCCCGAAGACCTGCAAGAAGATGAGGTTTCCTTTCTGCATCCGAGTCACTTACTGACAAGGACACAGAAATTGACAGATTTAGGAAATGCCATTTCAAAGAGTCAAAGTAATAGTAACAGTATCAACCATGACCCTGCCATTCATGTCCCTGTTAACCATGTCCCTGTAAACCATGTCCCTGTCAACCATGTCCCTGTCAACCATGTCCCTGTCAACCATGTCCCTATTACCATGTCCCTGTCAACCATGTTCCTATTACCATGTTCCTGTAAACCATGTCCCTGTTAACCATGTCCCTGTCAACCATGTCCCTGCCAACATGTTCCTATTACCATGTCCCTGTCAACCATGTTCCTATTACCATGTCCCTGTCAACCATGTCCCTGTTAACCATGTCCCTGTAAACCATGTCCCTGCAAACCATGTCCCTGTTAACCATGTCCCTGTAAACCATGTTCCTGTAAACCATGTCCCTGTCAACAATGTTCCTATTACCATGTCCCTGTTAACCATGTCCCTGTTAACCATGTCCATGTTAACCATGTCCCTGTCAACCATGTACCTGTCAACCATGTCCCTGTCAACAATGTTCCTGTTAACCATGTCCCTGTCAACCATGTCCCTGTTAACCATGTCCATGTTAACCATGTCCCTGTCAACCATGTTCCTGTCAACCATGTCCCTGTCAACAATGTTCCTATTATCATGTCCCTGTCAACCATGTCCCTGTCAATCATGTCCCTGTTAACCATGTCCCTGTCCACCATGTCCCTGTTAACCATGTCCATGTTAACCATGTCCCTGTCAACCATGTTCCTGTCAACCATGTCCCTGTCAACAATGTTCCTATTACCATGTCCCTGTCAACAATGTTCCTATTACCATGTCCCTGTCAACAATGTTCCTATTATCATGTCCCTGTCAACCATGTCCCTGTCAACCATGTCCCTGTTAACCATGTCCCTGTCAACCATGTCCCTGTTAACCATGTCCCTGTCAACCATGTTCCTATTACCATGTCCCTGTTAACCATGTCCCTGTAAACCATGTCCCTGTAAACCATGTCCCTGTAAACCATGTTCCTGTAAACCATGTCCCTGTCAACAATGTTCCTATTACCATGTCCCTGTTAACAATGTCCCTGTTAACCATGTCCATGTTAACCATGTCCCTGTCAACCATGTCCCTGTCAACAATGTTCCTGTTAACCATGTCCCTGTCAACCATGTCCCTGTTAACCATGTCCATGTTAACCATGTCCCTGTCAACCATGTTCCTATTACCATGTCCCTGTTAACCATGTCCCTGTCAACAATACCCCTGTCAACAATGTCCCTGTCAACCAGCAGTTGAGATTCAGAACTCCTTTACAAACATGCCCCTATCAAGGCCAAGCGTCACCCCCATCTGCAGAAGGTAATAAGGAGTAGTTGTTCAGTGGTTTTGGTCTTGTATTTAGCGCGGTAATGTAATTTGTGTATTTGAGTGTTTTCTTTAGTTGTCCCTGTCACCCATATAGTGACTGCTGGGACCCCCAGGGGTCAATGTCAGGGTCAACGAGGTGTCATCCTGGTCACCATGGTAACATGGCTGAAGAAGAGGAACACTCGGATTCAACCAAGCAAATTGGAACCAATCGACCAGGTATCTTATTAATCATCACCCCACCACTGCCCTCAGGTCAACCTCTGACCTCTGTCATGTCACACAATGTGATTATGATAATGATGTTCTGTGTGTAGGTCTGGATTTCCAGATATGTGTTGGGGAACGTTTCCTGCTTCAAAGGACATCATTAGTTGGCACAAACACAATTGTTGTTTTTGCAGAGGTTATTTTGAAGTTCAAAATATCCTTTTGGTATTAATAAAATGGCAAGCACAGTGTTTTTAGATTTATTCATTTTCAATTAATTGGAGTCACATTGTTAAAGTAATATAATGTATGTACTGGTTTAGTGGGTTTCCTGAGATTGTGTCTTCTTGTTACTGTCAAACTAAGATAAATAATGGACCAAAGTATGGTATTGCATCCTATCCTACCTTAGCATCCTATCTTAGCATATCCTAGCCTATCTTAGCATATCCTAGCCTATCTTAGCATATCCTAGCCTATCTTAGCATATCCTAGCCTATCTTAGCATATCCTAGCCCATGGACTCCAACCTTTTCTAGTATGTTTAGCTTCCAAATAGGAACATTCTTCACTTCTCCCCTGCAACTCTTCCCCTGGTCCTTAGTGTCCAAGAGAAAGTAGTGCACTATGTTATCAACTCTTCCCCTGGTCCTTAGTGTCCGAGAGAAAGTAGTGCACTATGTTATCAACTCTTCCCCAGGTCCTTAGTGTCCAAGAGAACGTAGTGCACTATTTTGTCAACTCTTCCCCTGGTCCTTAGTGTCCAAGAGAACGTAGTGCACTATGTTTCTGTCAATATACCTGGTAAAATAATGGTTAATAAACAACTCTAAGGGGGGGGCTATAAAATCTGTGCTTTTTTGTCACCCCCCAAAAATCTTATTTTTATATTTTCCCAAATTATGTTTTATATTTTTGTTTTACACTCTCCCCCTAATTATTTTTTTATATAGAAACAACAAAATTTCATGTTCTGAGTTGATGTCAATGCATAAATCACATCAGAATACCTTTTTTTGTTTTTGGTCTGGAAGAAAATTAACACATTTTGATTTCTGGGCGTAATAACACATTTTGATTTCTGGGCGTAATTCCTCTTTAATTGCTCATCTGGCCCTTTAATTGCTCATCTGGCCCTTTAATTGCTCATCTGGCCCTTTAATTGTGCATCTGGCCCTTTAATTATGCATCTGGCCCTTTAATTGCACACCTGGCCCTTTAATTGCTCATCTGGCCCTTTAATTGCTCATCTGGCCCTTTAATTGCGCATCTGGCCCTTTAATTATGCATCTGGCGAGTGAGGAATGTGCCATCTAATGTTATCATTATGGAACCATCTCATCTAATTAAAACAATATATATATTTCACCTTTATTTAACCAGGTAGGCCAGTTGAGAACAAGTTCTCATTTACAACTGCGACCTGGACAAGATAAAGCAAAGCAGTGCAACAAAAACAACAACACAGAGTTGCACATGGAATAAACAAACGTACAGTCAATAACACAATAGAAAATATGTATACAGTGGGTGCAAATGAAGTAAGGAGGTAAGGCAATAAATAGGCCATAGGGGCGAAGTAATTACAATTTAGAAATTAACACTGGAGGGATATATGTGCAGATGAGGATGTGCAAGTAGAAATACTACTGTGCAAAAGAGCAGAAAAACAAATATGGGGATGAGGTAGGTAGTTGGTTGGATGGCCTATTTACAGATGGGCTGTGTACAGCTGCAGCGATCGGTAAGCTGCTCTGACAGCTGATGCTTAAAGTTAGTGAGGGAGATATAAGTCTCCAACTTCAGTGATTTTTGCAATTCGTTCCAGTCAATGGCTGCAGAGAACTGGAAGGAAAGGCAGCCTAAAGAGGTGTTGGCTTTGGGGGTGACCAGTGAAATATGCCTGCTGGAGCGCGTGATCCGGGTGGGTATTGCTTTGGTGACTAGTGAGCTGAGATAGGCGGAGCTTTACCTAGCAAAGACTTATAGATGACCTGGAGCCAGTGGGTTTGGCGACGAATATGTAGCGAGGACCAGCCAACGAGAGCATACAGGTCGCAGTGGTGGGTAGTATATGGGGCTTTGGTGACAAAAGGGATGGCACTGTGATAGACTGCATCCAATTTGATGAGTAGAGTGTTGGAGGCTATTTTGTAAATGACATCGCCGCAGTCAAGGATCGGTAGGATAGTCAGTTTTACGAGGGTATGTTTGGCAGCATGAGTGAAGGAGGCTTTGTTGCAAAATAGGAAGCCGATTTTAGATTTGATTTTGGATTGGAGATGCTTAATATGAGTCTGGAAGGAGAGTTTCCAGTCTAGCCAGACACCTAGGTATGTATAGTTGTCCCCATATTCTAAGTCAGAACCATACAGAGTAGTGATGCTAGACGGGCGGGCGGGTGCGGGCAGCGATCGGTTGAAGAGCATGCATTTCATTTTACTAGCATTTAAGAGCAGTTGTAGGCCATGAAAGGAGTGTTTTATGGCATTGAAGCTCGTTTGGAGGTTTGTTAACACAGTGTCCAAAGAAGGGCCAGATGTACACAGAATGGTGTCGTCTGTGTAGAGGTGGATCAAAGAATCACCCGCAGCAAGAGCGACATCATTGATATATTCAGAGAAAAGAGTCAGCCCGAGAATTGAACCCTGTGGTACCCCCATAGACTGCCAGAGGTCCGGACAACAGGCCTTCCGATTTGACACACTGAACTCTATCTGAGAAGTAGTTAGTGAACCAGGCGAGGCAGTCATTTGAACCAAGGCTGTTGAGTCTGCCGATAAGAATACAGTGATTAACAGAGTCGAAAGCCTTAGCAAGGTCGATGAAGATGGCTGCACAGTACTGTCTTTTATCGATGGCGGTTATGATATCGTTTAGGACCTTGAGTGTGGCTGAGGTGCACCCATGACCAGCTCGGAAACCGGATTCCATAGCGGAGAAGGTACGGTGGGATTCGAAATGGTCGGTGATCTGTTTGTTCACTTGGCTTTCGAAGACTTTAGAAAGGCAGGGCAGGATGGATATCGGTCTGTAACAGTTTGGGTCTAGAGTGTCTCCCCCTTTGAAGAGAGGGATGACCACGGCCGCTTTCCAATCTTTAGGAATCTCAGACGATACGAAAGAGAGGTTGAACAGACTAGTAATAGGGGTTGTAACAGTGGCGGCAGATAATTTTAGGAACAGAGGGTCCAGATTGTCTAGCCCAGCTGATTTGTAGGGATCCAGATTTTGCAGCTCTATCAGAACATCAGCTGTCTGGATTTGGGTGAAGGAGAAGTGGGGGGGGTGGGGGGGGTGGGGTTTGGGCCAGTTGCTGCGGGGGGTGCAGAGCTGTTGGCCGGGGTTGGGGTAGCCAGATGGAAAGCATGGCCAGCCGTAGAGAAATGCTTATTGAAATTCTTGATTATTGTGGATTTATCGGTGGTGACAGTGTTTCCTAGCCTCAGTGCAGTGGGCAGCTGAGAGGTGCTCTTATTCTCCATGGACTTTACAGTGTCCCAAAACTTTTTGGAATTAGTGCTGCAGGATGCAAATTTATGTTTGTAAAAGCTAGCCTATGCTTTCCTAACTGACTGTGTATATTGGTTCCTGACTTCCCTGAAAAGCTGCATATCGCGGGGACTATTCGATGCTAGTGCAGTACGCCACAGGATGTTTTTGTGCTGGTCAAGGGCAGTCAAGTCTGGAGTGAACCAAGGGCTGTATCTACATTTGTTCTTAGTTCAAAAATTTTTGAAAGGGGCATGCTTATTTAAGATGGTGAGGAAATTACTTTTAAAGAACAACCAGGCATCCTCTACTGACGCGATGAGGTCAATATCCTTTCAGGATACCCGGGCCAGGTTGATTAGAAAGGCCTGCTCGCAGAAGTGTTTTAGGGAGCGTTTGACAGTGTTGAAGGGTGGTTTGACCGTGGACCCATAAAGGACGCAGGCAATGAGGCAGTGACCGCTGAGATCCTGGTTGAAAACAGCAGAGGTGAATTTACGGATTTAGGGTTGTACCTTGTAGGTTCCTTAATAATTTGTGTGAGATTGAGGGCAACTAGCTTAGATTGTAGGACGGCCGGGGTGATCTACTTAGTGGGGATTGTTATTACAGGGCTTACTGTATCTGACACACACACACTATACCATCTCATCTCTCCTCCTCTCCACCTGTGGATATGTACGGCGATTAAAGCTGCTTTCGTTTCCACCTCTTTCTTTCCCTTTTACTGAAAGAATAAATGTCCTCACTTTAAGCCACCCCATAGGCCTTTTGGGCATTGAAGCCTGCATCCGCTCTCATTTCCCATAGCCCACTGCTCCCATAGCTGTTTGATAGTTTGATAGTTTGGGAGGAAATGGAGACAATTCAGTTGACGGGATATGTTTGAGAGCCATCGATACTCCCCATGTGCGGCTCAGCCTACACACCTCGGTGTGGTGTAACTAAGGCCTAAATTAAAACCGTAGTGCTGAAAATCCGCTTTATTGTGCGATTGGCAAATAAAGGCAATGTTCCAGCGGTCGTGGAGACTACATTCAAGGTAAACGCTGCAAATGTCGGCTCAATCGGAAATTACCTTTACATGTGAACAGTGCTACAAGGCAGATATTTTGAGCATCTAGAGGCATAGGGGATTTAATAAGAGTAAATTGCTGACGGTAATCAATGCCTCATACCTCGCTTCACTGTAGGGTGTTGAGGGGGGGGGGATTGAGCCCACCGGAAAGAATACTGCACATTTTAGCAGTCAAATAATTTTTAGATCTGTCAGCAGGTGGGAGAAAGTGTGGTCTTTTTCCTTTTATCCAGATTAAAACCTCTCACTTTCAGCTAATTGAAAATCGAACCTTTTTCAAAATATTGTCTTTTCTAAAACAAGCCATACAAAGCTGGTTGCAATTCCAGTTTTATTCTCTAGAAAAGAAAGAACAATTTTTTAAAATTATTATGTTGTTTAATTCAAATATACTATATGATTAAAAAAATAAAATATTTATAAAAAAAATACAAAATTAAATGAATTATCTTTGTTAATGATATTATGAATAGTGAAGGTGGAGTTATGTCACATGTGCAGTTAACAAACATATATGAAATGTTTGCTTTATTCAAAATTACAACCAACTGATTGCAGAATTAACGTAAAAATGGAGGAGGCAAGTCGAAGGGGGAGAAGGTAGGAAATTTGTTTGTTTGCCCTTTTATTAAAGATCAAAATAAATAAATACAAATATATCAGTTTTAATTGAGGACCAAAATGTTGACCGCGGTGCCAGACAGGTTGCAAAATAGTTGGGACAAGATTTTCGATATGCCTTTTCCATGGCACATGGTTTATGAAATGATATACAAAACAACGCTTGATTCAAAAGTTTCTCAATTTAAATTATTACACAAAATTCTTGCCACAAACAAAATGTTTTTGTTGTTGTTGTACTTTTACCCCTTTTTCACGAGATCCAAAACACAAGTCTGCCAAGCCGCACTGCTCGCTTAACCTGGACGCCAGCCACACCAATGTGTCAGGAAGTGAAAGTGATAGGTGGGATGGACTGAGAGTAGCTGAGGGGTGGGGTTAAGGTGATAGGTGGGATGGACTGAGAGTAGCTGAGGGGTGGGGTTAAGGTAATAGGTGGGATGGACTGAGAGTAGCTGAGGGGTGGGGTTAAGGTGATAGGCGGGATGGACTGAGAGTAGCTGAGGGGTGGGGTTAAGGTGATAGGTGGGATGGACTGAGAGTAGCTGAGGGGTGGGGTTAAGGTGATATGTGGGATGGACTGAGAGTAGCTGAGGGGTGGGGTTAAGGTGATAGGTGGGATGGACTGAGAGTAGCTGAGGGGTGGGGTTAAGGTGATAGGTGGGATGGACTGAGAGTAGCTGAGGGGTGGGGTTAAGGTGATAGGTGGGATGGACTGAGAGTAGCTGAGGGGTGGGGTTAAGGTGATAGGTGGGATGGACTGAGAGTAGCTGAGGGGTGGTGTTAAGGTGATAGGTGGGATGGACTGAGAGTAGCTGAGGGGTGGGGTTAAGGTGATAGGTGGGATGGACTGAGAGTTGCTGAGGGGTGGGGTTAAGGTGATAGGCGGGATGGACTGAGAGTAGCTGAGGGGTGGGGTTAAGGTGATAGGTGGGATGGACTGAGAGTAGCTGAGGGGTGGGGTTAAGGTGATAGGTGGGATGGACTGAGAGTAGCTGAGGGGTGGGGTTAAGGTGATAGGTGGGATGGACTGAGAGTAGCTGAGGGGTGGGGTTAAGGTGATCGGTGGGATGGACTGAGAGTAGCGTAGCTGAGGGGTGGGGTTAAGGTGATCGGTGGGATGGACTGAGAGTAGCTGAGGGGTGGGGTTAAGGTGATCGGTGGGATGGACTGAGAGTAGCTGAGGGGTGGGGTTAAGGTGATAGGTGGGATGGACTGAGAGTAGCTGAGGGGTGGGGTTAAGGTGATAGGTGGGATGGACTGAGAGTAGCTGAGGGGTGGGGTTAAGGTGATAGGTGGGATGGACTGAGAGTAGCTGAGGGGTGGGGTTAAGGTGATAGGTGGGATGGACTGAGAGTAGCTGAGGGGTGGGGTTAAGGTGATATGTGGGATGGACTGAGAGTTGCTGAGGGGTGGGGTTAAGGTGATAGGTGGGATGGACTGAGAGTAGCTGAGGGGTGGGGTTAAGGTGATAGGTGGGATGGACTGAGAGTAGCTGAGGGGTGGGGTTAAGGTGATAGGTGGGATGGACTGAGAGTAGCTGAGGGGTGGGGTTAAGGTGATAGGTGGGATGGACTGAGAGTAGCTGAGGGGTGGGGTTAAGGTGATAGGTGATAGAAATGTCCCAGTGACGTCCCAAATGGCACCCTAATTTCTACGAATTTAGCACAAGCATTTCGCTACACTCACATTAACATTTGATAACCATGTGTATGTGACCAATAACATTTGATTTGATTTGAATTTCTAAGAACGTAGCACAATTCTTGCTTGAGAAATTGCTCTTAGATAAAAAGCTTTTTTTTCTCCTTTCTTTTTGACCATTTTGAATTCAAAACGGTCACAGTAAGGTACTCCATTGTTACCCAGAAATAATTTACTGTATAATAACGGCTGCATTGGATCTTCAAGGCTGACAAAATGAGTCATGTATTGTTCCACAACATAAATGACACCACAGTTTCCAAATACATTCCCCAGCCTTTGGTTGTGTCACGCTAGAAGATGTTAAGACTAGCCTTCACTTTGTGGACGTGAACATTGATTTTTAGTCCAGGACAATGCTTAATCTGTGTCCGGGAAACCAGCCCCTGGTGTTTTTCATCGACTCTAAGCAAAATGATCCCATTAAATATTTTTGTAGTGTTGAATTCCCCTCCCCATCCAGTGCCATTGATCTGCGTTGTAGCCTTTCTCATGCTGAATAGACAAATGCAATCCATAGCCCCAGCCCTTCTCTCTACCTACACCCCCATCCCAGCCCTCTCTACCTACCCCCAGCCCTTCTCTCTTCCTACCCCCCCCCCCATCTCTGGCCCTACACTCTTCCTACCCCCCCATCCCCAGCCCTTCTCTCTACCTCCCCCATTCTCAGCCCTACTCTCGTCCTTCTCTCTTCCTACCCCCCCCATCTCTGGCCCTACACTCTTCCTACCCCCCCATCCCCAGCCCTTCTCTCTACCTCCCCCATTCTCAGCCCTACTCTCGTCCTACCCCCCATCCCCAGCCCTACATACTCTCTACCCCCCCCCCCATCCTAGCCATACCTGGCCCATCTCTCTTCCTACCCCCATCCCTGGCCCATCTCTCTTCCTACCCCCATCCTAGCCATCCCTGGCCCTCCTCTCTTCCCCCCCCATCCTAGCCATCCCTGGCCCTCCTCTCTTCCTACCTCCCATCCCAGCCATCCCTGGCCCTCCTCTCTTCCTACCTCCCATCCCAGCCATCCCTGGCCCTCCTCTCCACCCACCCCCCCATCCTAGCCATCCCTGGCCCTCTTCTCTACCCACCCACCCCATCCTAGCCATCCCTGGCCCTTCTCTCTTCCTATCCCCCCATCCCAGCCATCCCTGGCCGTTTTCTCTACCTACCCCCATCCTAGCCATCCCTAGCCCTCCTCTCTACCTACCCCCCATCCCAGCCATCCCTGGCCCTCCTCTCTTCCTACCTCCCATCCCAGCCATCCCCGGCCCTCCCGCTCCTCAGAAGCTCCAGCCCCACTCAACCTAAGCTGCCTCAGAGAACCAGCAGTCCCTGTGTCTCCACTCTTCACCACAAAGCCCAGACATCGACACATTCTGATCCCATTCCCGAGTTCCCTTGGCTGGGTTTGGTGGCCTCGCTTACCCCCTCTCTGCCTGGAGGACCAGCATGCAGACATGATGTAATGCAGAGGTGGTCTAAGATTAAAACAACATACTAAGCTATACACAGCACCGTATGGGACCATTTTCCAACTCTTTATTGTGCCAGTGTTTCAACCCAAGAATAAACCCATTTAAGAGCATAAATATTGACTTAAAATTCTTTTTCTGGACATCCAGAAACTGCAAAGCCACTGTCTTGGTTGCATGTTCGGACTATTCAGCATTTCTTCAGTTTCTGCAAATGGCATGGATCAATAAAATACAAGTCAAAAGTTACGTGGAACACCTAGCTGAATGTTAAACACAAAATAGAGAGCAGTGACAGTATGGTCCATTAACTCATCATTATTCTTGTATCAAGGCCAGTTTGTCGCTTCTATTGAAGGAAATCAGTGCTAAATTCCTTGTAAACATTTCGTAGTTCCCTTGGGCTGAAACCAAATATTATTATTTTTTATTCGCATTCAATCACAGTAAATATCTACATTCTTATGAGATACATAAAGGGCGGCTGAACCCAAAAAGACTCCTTCTCTGGTTGAAAATGGCCTATGTGGCATCACATAGGCTCCCGAGTGGCGCAGTGGTCTAAGACACTGCATCTCAGTGCAAGAGATGTCACTGCAGTACCCGGTTCAAATCCAGGCTGCACCACATCTGACCATGATTGGGAGTCCAATCACAGGTGGTGCAAAATTGGCCCAGTGTCATCCGAGGTAGGCTGTAAATAAGAATTTGTTCTTAACTGACTTGCCCAGTTAAAACATATATATTTTTGAAAGATAATAGTCAGAAACATCTGTAGTCCTAAAACGGACAATGTTTTTTAAAAGTAAGATACATTTAGACATAATATTAGTATTTTCCAAAAACAGTATTTTGTGAGATTTAACGATTCGAAGACATCGCTGTTTTCATTGGGTTGGATTAAGATTTCAGTCATGCCCACATGCCCACAAAACACGGGAAATGGCAGCACCCAAATCAATCAAATCACAGCCGCATCCAATCATAGCAGCAGAATCAACCCACAGCCCACATGTTTCTTTACAGATAGCAGAACTGATAGCAGAACTGATAGCAGAACTGCCCAAATGAGTCATTAGCACACAGCGCCTCTCGACTTCGGGGTTTGATTGACATGAGACAATGAACCAGACATGGCTACAATACATCGTCCCCAACGTTATGTTAACGAACCAGACATGGCTACAATACATCGTCCCCAACGTTATGTTAAAGAACCAGACATGGCTACAATACATCGTCCCCAACGTTATGTTAAAGAACCAGACATCGTCCCCAACGTTATGTTAAAGAACCAGACATCGTCCCCAACGTTATGTTAAAGAACCAGACATCGTCCCCAACGTTATGTTAAAGAACCAGACATGTTCTTTATAAATGTTGCTAGTTCGAATCCCCTAAGCCAGCAAGGTGTAAAATCTGTCGATGTGCCCTTGAGCAAGGCACTTAACCCTAATTGCTCCAGGGTTGCCGTTGATAATGACTGACCCTGGCTGTGACCCCACTCTCCAAGGGTGTTTCATGGAGAGTTGGGATAAGCAAAAAACACATTTCCAATTCACACATGTGTATTAACACAGACTTGTACATGTGTGAAATACGACAAATATAACAACCCACCTAATTATTATTTTTATTATTATTATTATCATCATTTCAACTGTCATTCCTTTAGCCAGTCATAGATAGTACAGTGGCTCCTCAACTGCAGAGATAATCAACTGCAGAGAACGCAACTACAGAGATAACTACAGAGATACTCAACTACAGCAGTGGCGGTTCTAGACCATTTCAACTGGGGGGGCCAAGCTGGGGCCAGTTGTACTGTTAGAGGGTCCAGTTACATTAGACGTTATTGTTGTCATATCGTTTTCTTCACTGCATTGCAGGCATTAGCAGGCAAAAGACCATGTTCATAATCATCATCGTTGCCACTGTCTACTAACGGATGTAAAAAAAAGAACGATAGCAAAAATGAGTTATGTAAAAATGATTTCATACTCCACATTTAGGGGGGCCACAAGGGGGTCCAAAATTGTTGTCACAGGGGCACTGGCACCCCCTGTCCCCCCCCTCCCCCAGAACCGCTAGTGCTACAGAGAACTCAACTACAGAGATAACTCAGATACAGAGAACTCAACTACAGAGATAATCTACTACAGAGAACTCAACTACAGAGATAATCTACTACAGAGAACTCAACTACAGAGATAACTCAGATACAGAGCACTCAACTACAGAGATAATCTACTACAGAGAACTCAACTACAGAGATAATCTACTACAGAGAACTCAACTACAGAGATAATCTACTACAGAGAACTCAAGTACAGAGATAATCTACTACAGAGAACTCAACTACAAAGATAACAGCTACAGAGATAATCAGTTACAGAGATAATCAACTACAGAGATAATCAGCTACAGAGATAATCAGCTACAGAGATAATCAACTACAGAGACAACTCAACTACAGAGACAACTCAACTACAGAGACAATCAACTACAGAGATAACTCAACTGCGGTGAGTGAAGAGGAACAAACAACCATAACTGCCAGGGAAGGATATAACAAACATCAAACACACCCACATCAAACCACACCCCCACGACGCAAATCTTTTTTTGTTTGTTCTTAATGAGGACAAAAACCCTGGCGAAATCAATGAGTCCCCCCCCCCCCCCGCCCCCCCCGCCCCCTTTTAGCGCAATGGTCCTCAGAGACTAGATCGACTTTAGATCAAAGCTGCCCATACAAGCAGTGCACAAGGTCTCTGATGGAGGAGAGGGCTTTTAATGCAGCACAATGTGAGTGTGTATTTATGACCACACCTTTTAGAGCCACATGGAAAAACCCGGAAGGGACGGTCCAAAATAAATGTTACACCACTAAAAATAATCATTTTTATAAGATGGGACATTCTCTGGATGTCTTTCTCTTGACAAAATGCTGTGTCATTTCTGCTGGCTTCGATATAGCTCAGCACTTACTGTCAGTGCATTGTTACAATGTATCCTATAGTTTCCTATTTACCGTGTGTGTGTGTGTGTGTGTGTGTGTGTGTGTGTGTGTGTGTGTGTGTGTGTGTGTGTGTGTAATACAGAGGCTATGGGATAGCAGTCAAGCCCCTTGGATGCGATGTAGAAGTATCAATCACCATCATAGTTCCCTATTTACCGTGTGTGTGTGTGTGTGTGTGTGTGTGTGTGTGTGTGTGTGTGTGTGTGTGTGTGTGTGTGTGTGTGTGTGTGTGTGTGTGTGTGTGTGTGTGTGTGTGTGTGTGTGGTTTAGGACATGTGTGGTTTATGAGATCTTTGAGCAATGAATTCAGACTGCATTGAAATGCCGTGCCTTGAGATCATCATACATATTCCCACTGTAGCTGTGGAGATGAATCATAAATCCTTTGATGACCCCTTAATCTTTCTCAAAAAACATCTATTCTGAGTTACTGTACATTGTGGATTCTACTCAGATGGATCAAGAGGTCCTTGTTGAAAACTGATGTAAAATGCAAATGCCTTATAATGACACAAAATATAAGAAAATTACAATTACAGTGCCTTCAGAAATTATTCATTCATTTCAAATGGATTCAATTTAGGTTTTTGGTCACTGGCTTACACACAATACCCCATAACGTCAAAGTGGAATTATGTTTTTCCATTTTTTTTAATAAATGAATTCAACTTGAAAAGCTGAAATGCCTTGAGTCAATAAGTATTCAACCCCTTTGTTATGGCAAGCCTAAATAAGTTAATGGGTAAAAATGTGCTTAAGTCACATAATAAGTTGCATGGACTCACTCTGTGTGTTTAATAGTGTTTAACATGATTTTTGAATGACTACCTCATCTCTGTACCCCTCACATACAATTATCTGTAAGGTCCCTCAGTCGAGCAGGTGACTTTAAAACATTTATAGAGTTTAATGGCTGTGCCAGGAGAAAACTGAGGATGGATCAACAACATTGTAGTTACTCCACAATACCTTAACCTTATTAACCGAGGGAAAAGAAGGAAGCCTGTACAGAATATAACATGCATCCTGTTTGCAACAAGGCACTAAAGTAATACTGCAAAAAATGTTGCAAAGCAATTCACTTTTTGTCCTGAATATGAAGTGTGATGTTTGGGGCAAATCCAACACAACAGATCGCTGAGTACTACTCTCCATATCTTCAAGCATAGTGGTGGCTGGATCATGTTATGGGTATGCTTTTAATCGTTAAGGACTGGGAGTTTTTCAGGATAAAAAATAAACGGAATGAAGCCAAGCACAGGCAAAATCCTAGAGGGAAACTTGGTTCAGTCTGCTTTCCACCAGACACTGGGAGATCAATTCACCTTTCAGCAGGACAATAACCTGAAACACAAGGCCAAATATACACTGGAGTTGCTTACCAAGAAGCCAGTGAATGTTCCTGAGTGGCCGAGTAACAGTTTTGACTTAAATCTACTTGAATATCTATGGCAAGACCAAATGATTGTCTAGCAATGATCAACAACAATGATCAACAATTTAACAGAGCTTGAAGAATTACAATAATCCATTTTAAATTCAGGCTGTAACACAAACAAAATGTGGAATAATATTACAAAACGTTTATGGACCACACCATGTATGTAATTAAATAGTTAATGAAATGATAAAAAATAAAAAATAAACCTTACTGACCTTAGTCTCAAACCCCTGGCCATCCTAGTATTGTGTTCAACAGCTCATTTTTATCTGATAAAGATACACGAGTAAGTGAATAATATTATTATCATGACTTATCAGTAAAGAAATACATCTTTCCCTCCGTCCTCATTGGATTTAGTCACCTGACAAGTCTGGACGGGTGAAAGCATTTGAGTAGTACTAGAAACATCTCATATGTGTGTGAAGGTGGAAGGACTCCACAGAGTAACTCAACTCACCTATTACTGTACCTGAAGTAATAATGAAGTCATCATCTTATTTATTCTGACATGAATTCTTGTCACTAGGTGTTAAGAGCCTGGTCTGGTCCCAACTCCTATGTCATTGTCATTGTTTGTTGTGACAAAGAGCGTAGGAGTTGGCAAGGTAGAACAAACAGAATCTGGGACCAGGCTAGTTTGAAAAAGGGCCCATTTATAGTCCAACGTTGCCGTGTGTGTGTGACGTCACAGGACCCAGGTTTGACTGACCTCTAACCTCTGCGGAGAACTGGGCGGAGTGACGCGTCACAAACAGCTGCAGCTGATGGTCCAGGTCACATGACTTGAGGCTGACATCCCAGGAGCGGATCCCTGGTATAACAAGACAGAAGAAGAGGGTAATGTTACATTAAAGGATAAGTTGGCTATTTAAAACCCTAACTGTTTTATGGTTTCTTATCCTGATAGTAGTACATGGGCCAGAAGAAACTGTAATGCATTGTTAACTTTTCTTTAAACAGCCACTACTAACTTCAATGGACTTGATGAGGGAAACCGTTCAACAGTGGCCCATACTGTACTTTCGTGGTGATAAACCATTTAAAATGAATTTATAAAATACTAAACTTCCATTTTAGTATTTCTCATTATCTGCAGATCTTGTGCAAGGGCACATGGATAGGAAGTCAGAGCAAGGAAATTGGAAAACAACCAACGTCTTTTAAATCTCTATCTGTATTATTGTCACGGTTGTCGTCGGTGAAGGAGGACCAAAACGCAGCAGGTATGTGTTTTCTCATCTTGATGATTATTTATTTACAAAATGAATACCAAAATAACAAAACACGAAAATGAACGAACGAACAACAAACAGTCTGGTAAAGCATAAGGCTGAACACAGAACAATCACCCACAAATAACAACCACAAACACACCCTAATATATGGGACTCTCAATCAAAGGCAGATAGACAACACCTGCCTTCAACTGAGAGTCCCAACCCCAATCAACACAACGTAGAAACACACTCACCAGACTACACATAGAAATACATAAACATAGTCTAGAAACCAAAACCCCGGAAATACTAACTCAAACACCCTTTAACCAAACACACATCACCCTGAACCACATAAAACAAATACCCTCTGCCACGTCCTGACCAAACTACAAAAACAATTAACCTTATACTGGCCAGGACGTGACAATTATTTTAAATATTTCAGTGGGAAATGTTCCTTCATTTCTCCAAGATGTAATTTAACCCCAGTTGATACTGTATGTAATTGGAATGAATAAAAGTTGGTCCAGACAGCTATTATGTTTTCTATAATATGGAAAAAATATATATATATTTTTTTACAAATGTACTGGACTAGAACATTAGTCAATTAGTTAAGGAACAGAGTATTCCTCAAAATAACTGTCAGAATCATGATGAGATTACAATAATAGGGCATTATAATGGGGGTCATATGATTATGACAAGGCTTACAATATAACTGCATTGTAACATGTTATACATACCTTGAAGTCTATTACTGAACCAGACTCACTGATTATTAAGGAGCAACAGGTTTAGTACAAGCTGAACATTTCTAAGCCATGTTCCGGGGGGGTCATACATGTTATAACAAGTCTTACAATGCATTACAACTGCATCATAACACATTATACCTGGATTTAAAGTAACGTATTACCAGAACAGGCCCACTGATTAAAGAGCAAGCAAATAATTCTCATTAATGTTCCAGTCAACTTCCTCGTTTCCAACCCCACAATAGAGAGCCTTTGTCAGACTGGATTCGAGTGAAGATTCTCATGAGTTCAGAGAGAAACCTGCATCAGATGTCATTCAACAGGGCCTTAACCGCAGGATAAGCCTGTCTCTGATCCTATTCGACAGGGCCTTTAGCCGCAGGAGAAGCCTGTCTCTGATCCTATTCAACAGGGCCTTAACCGCAGGAGAAGCCTGTCTCTGATCCTATTCAACAGGGCCTTAACCGCAGGAGAAGCCTGTCTCTGATCCTATTCAACAGGGCCTTTAGCCGCAGGAGAAGCCTGTCTCTGATCCTATTCAACAGGGCCTTAACCGCAGGAGAAGCCTGTCTCTGATCCTATTCAACAGGGCCTTAACCCGCAGGAGAAGCCTGTCTCTGATCCTATTCAACAGGGCCTTTAGCCGCAGGAGAAGCCTGTCTCTGATCCTATTCGACAGGGCCTTTAGCTGCAGGAGAAGCCTGTCTCTGATCCTATTCGACAGGGCCTTTAGCTGCAGGAGAAGCCTGTCTCTGATCCTATTCAACAAGGCCTTTAGCTGCAGGAGAAGCCTGTCTCTGATCCTATTCAACAGGGCCTTAACCGCAGGAGAAGCCTGTCTCTGATCCTATTCAACAGGGCCTTTAGCTGCAGGAGAAGCCTGTCTCTGATCCTATTCAACAGGGCCTTAACCGCAGGAGAAGCCTGTCTCTGATCCTATTCGATGACTGTACTTAGGTTATTTTGTATTTTTTCCAGCCTCTGTTTTGCTTCACTGAGAGAGAGAGAGAGAGAGAGAGAGAGAGAGAGAGAGAGAGAGAGAGAGAGAGAGAGAGAGAGAGAGAGAGAGAGAAATGTTCCCGTTGCAGACGACTACGGCCTATTCTCAGAAATGCTGAGTCACTGATATTAATTCTGGCAAAGGCCTCAATGCTCCTTGCTCAAATTGGTATTTTGTGTTTGGACTGACAAAACCCTTGTCAAAGACGTGACAATTGCATCGATCATTATGACAGACAACTTGACATGTTTTGACATGTCTAAAATGTAATTTCCTGGACTGGTGGAAGGTGAGATAAGATAGTGGGTATCCGTCTTTCAATACCTAACTCATAGGAGGTGTGTGTGCGTGTGTGTGTGCGTGTGCGTGTGCGTGTGTGTGTGATCGCTCAATAGTCATGGGAAAACTGTCATACCACCCTGCATCCCACTGCTGGCTTGCTTCTGAAGCTACGCAAGGTTGGTCCTGGTCAGTCCCTGGATGGGAGACCAGATGCTGCTGGAAGTGGTGTTGGAGGGCCAGCAGTAGGCACTCTGTCCTCTAGTCTAAAAAAATGCCCCAGGGCAGTGATTGTGAACATTGCCTGGTGTAAGGTTTTGTCTTTTGGATGGGATGTTAAATGGGTGTCCTGACTCTCTGAGGTCATTAAAGATCCCATTGCACTTATTGTAAGAGTAGGGGTGTTAACCCTGGTGTCCTGGCTAAATTCCCAATCTGGCCCTCATACTGTCACCTAATCATCCCCAGCGTACACTTGGCTCATTCATCCCCCTCCTCTCCCCTGTAACTATTCCCCAGGTCATTGCTGTAAATGAGAATGTGTTCTCAGTCAACCTACCTGGTAAAATAAAGAGCCACCCACTGAATGACACTGCAGCTCAACAACTGATTGGCTCAAAGAGCCAATTAGCATCATTGAAGTGGTTGATGAAAAACTCATTACAGTAACTAATTTGCTTGTAATTGATGTCATACAAACTTATCAGACACCAATTCACCCAACTAGAAAATGATACTACTAAGTTAGTAACGATCAACTAATTAATACAGTGCATTCGGGAAGTATTCAGACACCTTCCCCTTTTCCACATTTTGTTACGTAACAGCCTTATTCTAAAATGGATTAAATAAAACATGTTCCTCATCAATCTACACACAATACCCCATAATGAAAAAGCGAAAACAGGTTACTAGAATTTTTAGCAAATTTATTAAAAATAAAAAACTGATTCCTTATTAACATAAGTATTCAGACTCTTTGCTATGAGACTCGAGAATTGAGCTCAGGTGCATCCTGTTTCCATTGATCATCCTTGAGATGTTTACAACTTGATTGGAGTCCACCTGTGGTAAATTCAATTGATTGGACATGATTTGAAAAGGCACACACCTGTCTATATAAGGTCCCACAGTTGACAGTGCATGTCAGAGCAAAAACCAAGCCATGAGGTCAAAGGAATTGTCAGTAGAGCTCCGAGACAGGATTGTGTCGAGGCACAGATCTGGGGAAGGGTACCAAAAAATGTCTGCAGCATTGAAGTTCCCCAAGATCACAGTGGCCTCCATAATTCTTAAATGGAAGAAGTTTGGAACCACCAAGACTCTTCCTAGAGCTGGCCGCCCAGCCAAACTGAGCAATCGGTGGAGAAGGGCCTTGATCAGGGAGTTGATCACTCTGACAGAGCTCCAGAGTTCTTCTGTGGAGATGGGAGAACCTTCCAGAAAGACAACTATCTCCGCAGCACTCCACCAATCAGGCCTTTATGGTAGAGTGCCACTCTTCAGTAAAAGGCACATGACAGCCGCTTGGAGTTAGCCAAAAGGCACCTAAATGACTCTCAGACCATGAGAAACAAGACCTGGCACCATCCCTACGGGGAAGCGTGGTGGTGGCAGCATCATGCTGTGGAGATGTTTTTCAGCGGCAGGGACTGGGAGACTAGTCAGGATTGAGGGAAAGATGAACGGAGCAAAGTACAGAGATCCTTGATGAAAACCTGCTCCAGAGCGCTCAGGACCTCAGACTGGGGTGAAGGTTCACCTTCCAACATGACAACAACCCTAAGCATACAGCCAAGACAACACAGGAGTGGCTTCGGGACAAGTCTCTGAATGTCTTTTTTTTTTTACAAATCTTTTTAATTTAACAATTATTTAACTAGGCAAGTCAGTTAAGAACAAATTCTTATTTACAATGACGGCCCACCAGAAGGCAAAAGTCCTCCTGCGTGGACGGGGGCTGGTATTAAAATGTTTAAATAAAATATAAATATAAATATAGGACAAAACACACATCACAACAAGAGAGACAACACAACACTACATAAAGAGAGACCTAAGACAACAACATAGCATGGCAGCAACACATGAAAACATGATAGCAACACAACATGGCAACAGCACAACATGCTAGCGGCACAAAACATGGTGTCCATGATTGAGTCTTTGAATGAAGAAATGGAGACAAAACGGTCCAGTTTGAGTGTTTTTTGCAGCTCTTTTCAGTCGCTAGCTGCAGCGAACTGAAAAGAGGAGTGACCCAGGGATGTTTGTGCTTTGGGTAACGGGTGTTGTATGTGGAGGATGAGGGCTGCAGTAGGTATCTCAGATAGGGGGGAGTGAGGCCTAAGTTACCTTCCTTGAGTGACCCAGACAAAGCCCAGACTTGAACCCGTTTGAACATCTCTGGAGAGACCTGAAAATAGCTGTGCAGCGACGCTCACCATCCAACCTGACAGAGTTTGACAGGATCTGCAGAGAAGAATGGGAGAAACTCCCCAAATACAAGTGTGCCAAGCTTGTAGCGTCATACCCAAGAAGACTCAAGGCTGTAATCGCTGCCAAAGGTGCTTCAACAAAGTACTGAGTAAAGGGTCTGAATACCTACGTAAATGTGATATTTCCGTTTTTTATTTTGTATAAATTTGCAAAAAATTCAAAAAACCTGTTTTTGCTTTGTCATTATGGGGTGTTGTGCATAGAGTGATGAGGAAAACAAATTTGTTAATCCATTTTAGAATAAGGCTGTAACGTAACTAAATTTGGATAAAGTCAAGGGGTCTGAATACTTTCCGAATGCACTGTACATGCTTAGTAATACTTCAAACATGTTCGCCACATTCCCGAAGTGTTACCAAATGAATAATGCAGGACAAGTTCTGCACAGCACCCCTGTAAATCTATGTGGAGGGCACACGCTGCCATACAAAAGGTGGTTGAGAAATCCTGTGAGGACGAAGGGTAGAAAATACAAAATGGGGACTATGTTCGCATCGTGTCCGAGGAGCGGAGAAAGCTGGGGGAGCCCACATTCTCAATTACACTGACAAGGGGTAATTTTCCATGCTGCTGTCTGCCTCCCGTCTGCCTCTCTGCCTCTAGTTCTGGCTAAGCTAGTGTGTGAGCTAGGCTATATATCTTCTCCTGACACTTTGTTTTTTGTGGAACATGCCTGTAACCTACATCATAAGCTCATACAGAACATGTTTCAGACGTTTGATTAGTAAGTTATTCCCTATATCTCCTTGTGCCTGTTTTTTAACATGACATTTGCTGTTCCCTGAACTAGTCTATGTTCAGTGGTGTAGTGGAGGGTATACGCCGTATCAATTAATAGGGTTGATGGAACAGATCGGAATGTTTCGCCTTAACAGATCGGAATGTTTCGCCTTAACAGATCGGAATGTTTCGCTTAACAGATCGGAATGTTTCGCTTAACAGATCGGAATGTTTCGCTTAACAGATCGGAATGTTGATCAACTATTATTTCTTCACATTTTAGGCGCAGAAATGTACACACGGCAGTAGGCCTACGTGTGAATGTTCCAAAATGCAATGTGCAGGAAAACAGTTCTAAAATGCACATTTGCACATGCGATCAGTTTCATGGACAGAGGTGGAAATATCTGTTAGAAAGAGGGGGGGGATCTAAAGATGCAACAACTATCATGGGATGCTAATATGACTGGGATAATGCCTATGGCTGTTAGACAATTAAAGTAAGTTGACAGAAAACCAACACAACAGGAGAACGCATAATGGGGAAGTCTGTTTAAAAAAATGATTGCCTCCACGTTTCCATGGTGGAATTTTGGCTAT
This sequence comes from Salmo trutta, assembly GCF_901001165.1. Lineage (NCBI taxonomy): Eukaryota > Metazoa > Chordata > Actinopteri > Salmoniformes > Salmonidae > Salmo > Salmo trutta. The sequence goes on from NC_042960.1 coordinate 63,723,584, forward strand.
AGGCTACTTTGAAGCAAGGTAAGACATGCCTCATACCTCATAATATGAAGTAAAACATCCAGGTGTCAAACAATTAAGGAACAGGAAAAATATAGCGATGGTAATGATAGATCTAACCGTTTTCTGGTAGATGGAAAGGCTTTCCCAAAATCCTTCTCTATTAAACGTTAACTAGCTACAAAGTAGCCTATACCTACCTGCCAGAATGATATAATGTCGTGCCATTAATCCGCCACCATCACCTCATGTTTCAGCATGATAATGCACGGCCCCATGTTGCAAGGATCTGTACACAATTCCTGGAAGCTGAAAATGTCCCAGCTCTTCCATGGCCTGCATATTCACCAGACATGTTATCCATTGAGCATGTTTAGGATGCTCTGGATTGATGTGTGTTCCAGTTCCCGCTAATATCCAGCAACTTCGAGCAGTCAATGAAAAGGAGTGAGATAACATTCAACAGACCACAATCAACAACCTGATCAACTCTATGTGAAGGAGATGTGTCACGCTGCATGAGGCAAATGGTGGTCACACCAGATACTGACTGGTTTTCTGATCCACACTCCTACCTTTTTTTAAGTTACACTACATGACCAAACATTGATGCGAGGGACTTGCTTCCATTCATCCTCAAGAGCATTAGTGATGTTGGGCACTGATGTTGGGCGACTAGGCCCGGCTCGCAGTCGCCGTTCCAATTCATCCCAAAGGTGGATGATGGGGTTGAGGTCAGGGCTCTGTGCAGCCCAGTAAAGTTCTTCCATACCGATCTCGACAAACACTTTCTGTATGGACCTCGCTTTGTGCACAGGGGTATTGTCATGCTGAAACAGGAAAGGGCCTTCCCCAAACTGTTGCCACAAAGTTGGAAGCACAGAATCGTCTAGAATGTCATTGTATGCTGTAGCGTTAAGATTTCCCCTCACTAGAACTAAGGAGCCTAGCCTGAACCATGAAAAACAGCCCCAGACCATTAGTCCTCCTCCACCAAACGTTACAGTTGGCACTATGCATTGGGACAGGTAGTGTTTTACTGGCATCCGCCAAACCCAGAGTTATTCATCACTCCAGAGACCACATAAACCCCGAGCAAATTTCACACCATGTAAACTCCGAGCATATTTCACACCATGTAAACACCTAGCATATTTCACACCATGTAAACACCGAGCATATTTCACACCATGTAAACCCCTAGCATATTTCACACCACGTAAACACCGAGCATATTTCACACCATGTAAACCCCTAGCATATTTCACACCATGTAAACACTGAGCATATTTCACACCATGTAAAAACCTAGCATATTTCACACCATGTAAACACCGAGCATATTTCACACCATGTAAACACCTAGCATATTTCATTCACACCATGTAAACCCCCAGCATATTTCACACCATGTAAACCCCTAGCATATTTCACACCATGTAAACATCTAGCATATTTCACACCATGTAAACACCGAGCATATTTCACACCATGTAAACACTGAGCATATTTCACACCATGTAAACCCCCAGCATATTTCACACCATGTAAACACCGAGCATATTTCACACCATGTAAACCCCTAGCATATTTCACACCATGTAAACACCTACCACATTCCATTCACACCATGTAAACCCCTAGCATATTTCACACCATGTAAACACTTAGCATATTTCACACCATGTAAACCCCTAGCACATTCCATTCACACCATGTAAACCCCCAGCATATTTCAAACCATGTAATCACTGAGCATATTTCACACCACGTAAACACCTAGCATATTTCACACCATGTAAACACCGAGCATATTTCACACCACGTAAACACTTAGCATATTTCACACCACGTAAACACCTAGCATATTTCACACCATGTAAACACCTAGCATATTTCACACCATGTGAACACCGAGCATATTTCACACCATGTAAACACCTAGCATATTTCACACCATGTAAACACCGAGCATATTTCACACCATGTAAACCCCTAGCATATTTCACACCATGTAAACACCTAGCATATTTCACACCATGTGAACACCGAGCATATTTCACACCATGTAAACACCTAGCATATTTCACACCATGTAAACACCGAGCATATTTCACACCATGTAAACACCTAGCATATTTCACACCATGTAAACACCTAGAACATTCCACACAATGTAAACCCCTAGCATATTTCACACCATGTAAACACCTAGCATATTTCACACCATGTAAACACCTAGCATATTTCACACCATGTAAACACCGAGCATATTTCACACCATGTAAACCCCTAGCATATTTCACACCATGTAAACCCCTAGCATATTTCACACCATGTAAACACCGAGCATATTTCACACCATGTAAACACCTAGCATATTTCATTCACACCATGTAAACACCTAGCACATTCCATTCACACCATGTAAACCCCTAGCATATTTCACACCATGTAAACCCCTAGCATATTTCACACCATGTAAACCCCTAGCATATTTCACACCATGTAAACACCTAGCATATTTCATTCACACCATGTAAACACCTAGCACATTCCATTCACACCATGTAAACCCCTAGCATATTTCACACCATGTAAACCCCTAGCATATTTCACACCATGTAAACACCGAGCATATTTCACACCATGTAAACACCTAGCATATTTCATTCACACCATGTAAACACCTAGCATATTTCATTCACACCATGTAAACCCCGAGCATATTTCACACCATGTAAACCCCTAGCATATTTCATTCACACCATGTAAACCCCGAGCATATTTCACACCATGTAAACCCCGAGCATATTTCACACCATGTAAACCCCTAGCATATTTCACACCATGAATATGTTCCAAATGGCATCCTATTTGACTCTGCTCAAAAGTAGTGCACTATAAAGGGAATATGGTGCCATTTAGGACGTGGGCCATGTGTCAGAAATCAGTGGACAACACCCTCCATTTGTACCCAACTCTCTATCATCCAACATGTCTTTTTAGCTCATATTGAAGATGTTTCCATACTGTACGTGCAACAATTGGCATAGCCCTGGGCTCCCTTGATACAGAAAGAACATGACAGCCATAGTTTTGAACAAGACAACAACATTACTGTATTTAACTGAACATCATTTTGAATGCTTTAGTGCAACGGATGACTCATTATTAATGAGGGCAATGTCCCAGGAGTTTGGCACAGTGCATTTGTAACAAGCACAAGCAGTTAGTCAACAGATTTTTCCCCTACATGGTCAATTTAGGCTTCCATATTGTTGTTGTTTTTGTAACACCTTTGCTGAGAATGTGTGCAACTGTTTTCTTCCTGTAGCAGGCCCTCTCATGGCAGGCTACATGTGAGTTATTACAGTCTGGTCTCATAGACTAGACGTAGCATAGTAAATGTAAATCCGGGATTCTCAAATTAGTATGATAGGTTACGTTGGTATGGTTACATAAGACAGAAGTTTACTTTGGTATGGTTACATAAGACAGAAGTTTACGTTGGTATGGTTACATAAGACAGAAGTTTACGTTGGTATGGTTACATAAGACAGAAGTTTACGTTGGTATGGTTACATAAGACAGAAGTTTAGACAGAAGTTTACGTTGGTATGGTTACATAAGACAGAAGTTTACGTTGGTATGGTTACATAAGACAGAAGTTTACGTTGGTATGGTTACATAAGACAGAAGTTTACTTTGGTAGGGTTACATAAGACAGAAGTTTACTTAAGACAAAAACAAAAGGAGGGTGGGCGTATAACGCGAACATCTAGCAACCCAAAGGTTGCATGTTTGAATCTCATCACGGACAACTTCAGCATTTTAGGTAATTAGCAACTTTGCAACTACTTAGCATGTTAGCTAATCTTTCCCCTAACCCTAACCTTAACCCTTTCAGCTAACCCTTCCCCCTAACCATCACCTTTAATCCTAACCTTAACCTTTTCAGCTAACCCTTCCCCCTAACCATCACCTTTAATCCTAACCTTAACCTTTTCAGCTAACCCTTCCCCCTAACCTTAACCCTTTCAGCTAACCCTTCCCCCTAACCCTCACCTTTAATCCTAACCCTAACCTTAACCCTAACCCCTAGCTAACGTTAGCCAGCTAGGAATTCGTAACATATCATACGTTTTGAAAATTCGTAACATATTGAACGAATTGCAAATAGTAACATATCATATGAAATGAATGATGGACATCCACAAAATAATACATACCACACGAAATGTAACATATGTAACATAGTGTCTCGGATTTATGTACAGAATAACATGAAATGCTCTGAGACCATGTTGGTTAGGATCACAGGCACATTTTTGGAAATAGATGGGGAATTCGTTTGATAATTACAAAAAGGCTACACAAGGCTACATACTATGTTGGAGGCTTTATAAAACAACCATACATTTTCTGGGAATCCATGAGACTTGCCTGTTTGTGTCCCTATTTGAAAAACTAATAAATGTATAGATTTTTTCATCAAAGAATTACAGAATCCCTTATAATTATCAAACGAATGTGAAACGTGTAGGCAAGGCTCCACAACGTTTTCGTTCCACTAAAAAGTGGCGTAGTAGGCTATTCGTTCGTGCAAAACTGCTGATTCAAATGCCTGATGCGTCATTTTTTTTCCATTGGGAAACCGGCCGCACATTCTTCATATCTTTCAATTGCATCTTATACATTTCAATCCGTTCTATGTTATCTTTTTTTTAAATAAAGGTATCTATTGGAGGTTATGCATGCTGGAATTACAGAATTCGTGTGTAAAAGTGAGACTCGTTGAAGTTGCCTACTCACCCCGCTCTAAGTGGTCTCTGGCGCGTTGCAGCTGGTGGTCTGTCGCTATCTCTCCGATCACTATGAGCATGTAGTAGTTCCCTTGGCTGAAAGGGGGTCCTCGGCACCGCTTCTCTCCAAGGTCCTGAATTCGCTTCTCGGACCCCAGCCGCGAGCTGCTCTCTTCCTCCAGCACTGCCGCGAGCGGACCTCTAGCCGGGATCTCCATGGCAACACCCCAGCGAGCAGACGCCGGGGACGGTTCTATCTCCATGACAACTTCCACAAGCACGGAGTGTGCAGCGGAAAGGTAGGAGGAGTATTAGAACGTTTACTTTTGGAGCTTTTTACTTCCATTTGATTGGTCGAAAGGCCCATGTAGCAGGATGATGTCACATATTGAGTTATCGGGCAAGTCCAAGGGGTCGGACCTTGATTTTGGAAACGGTGAGCCCCCCCCCTTGCAAATAATATGATTAGATTGAAATCTCAAAGGTAAATTATAAATACCAAAATACCAATGGGCTGACTTCTGCAGCATCTCAAAGTTTATTTTAAGTAGCTTACAGCCTATTCTGAGAACAACACACACACACACACACACACACACACACACACACACACACACACACACACACACACACACACACACACACACACACACACACACACAGATCAAATAACATTTATGCAGTTTGTCAAAGTGTGTTTATGTTAGCCTCTGCACAAATTGGCAGATTACAGTGTCAGTATGTTACCAGTGTAATTCCAAAGCCATGGTAAACTGCTGATTCCCCTTCTGAAATTTGCACATTTCTCAGACAGTTTGGCGATGCCAGTCTGAGTGACGAAAAAAAATGCAACAGAGGGAGGATCTGTGGCAGCAAGCTATCCATATACGCTGTTATATATATAATGAAACAGATCGCTGTTATATCTCTTTCTATCTATCTATCTATCTATCTATCTATCTATCTATCTATCTATCTATCTATCTATCATCATTAGTATGATATATATATATATTATCATTAGTATGATATCATATATAATCTGTATATTCACGTCACCAAATAATTGATTAAAACACACTGTTTTGCAATGAAAATCTACAGTAGCCTCAACAGCACTCTGTAGGATAACACCATGGTGTAGCCGGAGAACAGATAGCTGCCGTCCTCCTCTGGGTACATTGACTTCAATACAAAACTTAGGTGGATCATGGTTCTCAGCCCCTTCCATAGACTTACACAGTAATTTTGACAACTTCTGGAGGACGTCCTCCAACTTATCAGAGCTCTTGCATCATGAACTGACATGTTGTCCACCCAATCAAGGGATCATATAATTAATCTAGTACTGAAAGCATAAGCTACAGCTAGCTAGAACTGCAGTGCATAAAATGTGGTGAGTAGTTGACTCCGAGAAAAATACCATAGTTGAACAGTTTTGAACAAAATAATTTCTTACAAAATCAGGAGAAGCAGCAGAGCGAAAGACCTGTCTATTTTTTCACCACTTTCACTTACTTAGCTAGCTAATGCACCTAGCTAATTTAAGCTACTCAAATACCCGGCTCAAACAGAAAGGAATGCTATTTATGTTAGCTAGCTAGCTAAGGCTATCCAACACTGGAACTCATCCAAGTCATGGTAAGCTTTCAATTTAATTAATTTATTTCCACAGGTGCCCACCGTTTTAACTGCTAAACTGCTTGCTGTACACTGTACTTCATGATTGTAGCAGCTTTACTAATGTTTTAGTCCTAGTAGCTATGTTGACGATGTAGACTCTGTGTAGCGGTTAGCTCCAAGACAAGATGTTGTCGAGGCACAGATCTGAGGAAGGGTACATTTCTGTCCCCAAGAACACAGTAGCCTCCATCATTATTAAATGGTAAGAAGTTTGGAACCACCAAGACACTTCCTAGAGCTGGCCGCCCAGCTAAAAACTGAGCAATCGGGGGAGAAGGACCTTGGTCAGGGAGGGGACCAAGATCCCCATGGTCACTCTGACAGAGCTCCAGAGTGCCTCTGTGGACATGTGAGAACCTTCCAGAAGGACAAGCATCTCTGCAGCACTCCACCAATCAGGCCTTTATGGTAGAGTTGCCAGACTGAAGTCATCCTCAGTAAAAGGCACATGACAGCCCGCTTGGAATTTGCCAAAGGCACCTAAAGGACTATGAGAAACAAGATTCTCTGGTCTGATGAAACCAATATTGAACTCTTTGGCCTGAATGCCAAGCGTCACGTCTGGAGGAAACCTGGCACCATCCCTATGGTGAAGCATGGTGGTGGCAGCATCATGCTGTGGGGATGTTTTTCAGCAGCAGGGACTGAGAAACTAGTCAGGATGGAGGGAAAGATGAACAGAGCAAAGTACAGAAAGATCCAAAGTGCTCAGGACCTCAGACTGGGGCAAAGGTTCACCTTCCAACAGGACAACGACCCTAAGCACACAGCCAAGAAAACACAGGAGTGGCTTCTGAATGTCCTTGAGTGGCCCAGCCAGAGCCTGGACTTGAACCAAATCAAACCTCTCTGGGTCTAAATACTTATGCAAATGTGATATTTCAGTTTTTTATGTTTAATACTTTTGCAAAAATTTCAAAAACTGTTTTTGCTTTGTCATTATGGTGTATTGTGTGTAAATTGATGAGGAAAAAATGTATTTAATCAATTTTAGAATAAGTCTATAACGTAAAATCTTTTGGAAAAAGTCAAAGGGTCTGTATACTTTTCGAATACACTGTATGTCTTCCTCAACGAGGACTATCCAGAAGCTGTGTGCCAGAAGAGAAAATAACTTATCCCAGCTATGAAATCTGCCAGAGCGCGTGGGGACATTGCTTACGTCCGCTATGACAGGCTCATTTTCCACCCTCCCTCCCAAAAGCCTCGAAGGGATGAGAGAGCTAAGCCTATGGGTTCTTAGCTTCAACCCTGCAGCACACACACACACACACCAATTGATTGATGGACTGCTGAATGTATATATTTTTTATCTTGCTTTGTCTGCTCTTTTCAGTATTATGTCTAGCTCTGATAAGCTACCCAGGAAAGGGCTGAACATAGCCCATATTAATATATGTAGCCTTAGGTATAAGGTTCATGTAATCAATAACTTGCTACCATCAGATAGCATTCATATATTAGCCATTTCTGAGACTCACTTAGATTATTCATTTGATACAGCAGTAGCAATACAAGGATATACCATCTATAGAAGAGACATTAATTCTTATGGGGGAGGTGTTGCTGAATATATTCAGAGCCATATCCCTGTAATGTTTAGAGAAGATCTTATGTCAAGTGTTATTGAAGTGTTGTGGTTGCAGGTTCACTTGGCACATCTAAAGCCTTTTCTTTTGGGTGTTGCTATAGGCCACCAAGGGCTAACAGTCTGTATCTAAATAATATGTGTGAAATGCTTGATAGTGTATGTGATGTAAACAGAGAGGTCTACTTTCTTGGGGACGTGAATATTAACTGTTTTTCATCAAGCTGTCTGCTCAAGAGGAAGCTTCTCACTGTAACCAGTGCCTGTAATCTGGTTCAGGTTATTACAAAAAACGACCAGGGTGTTCACAAACATTACAGGAACAAGATTGTCCGCATGTATTGGTCACATTTTTACTAATATTGTAGAACTTTGTTCTAAAGCTGCATCTGTACCCATTGGACGCAGTGACCACAATATAGTGGCTATATCCAGGAAAGCCAAAGTTCCAACAGCTGGGCCTAAAATAGTGTATACGAGATCATACAAAAGATTTTGCTGTGACTCGTGATTGTAACGACGTGCGCTGAGAGTCGGGAAGCAAGTTCAGGGAGTGAGTGTTTTAATAAATAAACGTAACATAGTACAAAACAAGAAAACACGAATGCACAGACATGACACCGAAACAATGACGCCTGGGGAAGGAACCAAAGGGAGTGACATATATAGGGTGAGGTAATCAGGGAAGTGATGGAGTCCAGGTGAGTCTGATGACACGCAGGTGCACGTAACGATGGTGACAGGTGTGCTCCATAATGAGCAGCCTGGTGACCTAGAGGCAGGAGAGGGAGCACACGTGACAGTACCTTCTGACGCGTGGCTCCAGCCGCAGGACGCTGACCAAAATGACGATCCTGGGGTTCAGGAGCGAACCGGTCACCCCTGCTGATGCACGGGAACTTGTCGCCGGCTGGGGTGCGGGAACCTGACAGACCGGCTGAGGCATGAGAGCCTGATGAGCCGGCTGAGGCATGAGAGCCTGACCAACCGGCGGAGGCAGGAGAGCCTGGTGATCTGTCTGAGGCATGAGAGCCTGACCAACCGGCGGAGGCAGGAGAGCCTGACCAACCGGCGGAGGCAGGAGAGCCTGACCAACCGGCGGAGGCAGGAGAGCCTGGTGATCTGTCTGAGGCATGAGAGCCTGTAGCGGCTCCCGGACCCGACGGCATTCCCACCGAAACAAGAGAGAAAAAAACCACTCCCTGATGCTTCCCTTAGGTGAGGCGTCATTCTGAAACAACGTGCGCTGAGAGTCAGGAAGCTAGTTCAGGGAGTGAGTATTTTAATAAATAAACATAACAATAATACAAAACAAGAAAACATGAACAACGCACATACATGAGACCGAAACAATGATGTCTGGGGAAAAGAACCAAAGAGAGTGACATATATAGGGAAGGTAATCAGGGAAGTGATGGAGTCCAGGTTAGTCTGACGACATGCAGGTGCGCGTAACGATGGTGACAGGTGTGCGGCATAATGAGTAGCCTGGTGACCTAGAGGCCAGAGAGGGAGCACATGTGACAATGATGTTAAACATATATAAAGAATGATGGAAAAAAACTTGAGTACTTTAAATGAAATGAGGTGCAGAAAGACAAATTCAACTCCATCTTCAGATGACTTATTCATTGCAAAACCATTTAATGTTTCCAATTCTTTTAAACGATTATGTAATTTGCGAAGTGGCAAATGTAGGCAGGAAATGCCAACAATGAACATTGAGCCACCGTACTTATGCATAAAAAACTAATAATGAAAGAAAAGCATTGCAAGTTTGAATTTTGTCAAGTTAGTGTGGGAGAGGTGGAAAAATGATTATCAATCAATAATGACAAACCTCCTGGCATTGACAACTTAGATGGAAAGCTACTGAGGACGGTAGCTGACTCTATAGCCACTCCTATCTGTCATATCTTTAATCTGAGCCTAGAGGAAAGTCTTTGTCCTCAGGCCTGGAGGGAAGCCAAAGTAATTTCGCTACCCAAGAGTGGTAAAGCGGCCTTTACTGGTTCTAACAGCAGACCTATAAGCTTGTTGCCAGCTCGTAGCAAACTTGGAAAAAATTGTGTTGGAACAAATACAATGCTATTTCTCTGTAAACAAATGAACAACAGACTTCCAGCATGTTTATAGAGATACACTCAGCATGTACTGCACTGACACAAATGACTGATGATTGGTTGAAAGACATTGATAATAAGAAGAATGTGGGAGCTGTACTGTTAGATTTCAGTGCAGCCTTTGATATTATTGATCATAACCTGTTGTTGAGAAAACGTATGTGTTATGGCTTTTCAACCTCTGCCATATCGTGGATTCAGAGCCATCTATCTAATAGAACTCATAGGGTTTTCTTTAATGGAAGCTTCTCTAATGTCAAACATGTAAAGTGTGGTGTACCGCAGAGAAGCTCTCTAGGCCCTCTACTCTTTTCTATTTGTGAGTCTATGTATGCTGATGATTCAACCATATACGCATCGCAACCACAGCTAGTGAAGTCACTGAAACCCTTAACAAATAGTTGCAGTCTGTTTTGGAATGGGTGGCTAATAATAAACTGGTCCTGAACATCTCCATTGTATTTGGTACAAATCCTTCCCTAAGTTCTAGACCTCAGCTGTATCTGGTAAGGAATGGTGTGGCTGTTAAACAAGTTGAGGAGACTCAATTACTTGGTGTTACCCTAGATTGTAAACTGTCATGGTCAAAACATATAGATTCAATGGTTGTAAAGATGGGGAGAGGTCTGGCCGTAATAAAGACACCACACTCCAAGAAGCAACTCCTGCGGGCTCTAGTTTTGTCTTATCTTGATTATTATCCAGTTGTGTGGACGAGTGCTGCAAGGAAACACCTAGTTAAGCTGCAGCTGGCCCAGAACAGTGGCACGTCTTGCATTATAATCAGAGGGCTAATATAAGTACTATTCATGCCAGTTTCTCTTGGTTAAGAGTTGAGGAAAGACTGACTGCGTCACTTCTTATTTTTATAAGAAACATTAATGTGTTGAAATCCCAAATTGTTTGCATAGTCAACTTACACACAGCTCTGACACACAAACTTACCCCACCAGACATACCATCAGGGGTCTTTTCACAGTCCCCAAATCCAGAACATTATATAGAGCCATTATTATATAGAGCCATTATTGCATGGAACTACATTTACATTTACATTTACATTTAAGTCATTTAGCAGACGCTCTTATCCAGAGCGACTTACAAATTGGTGCATTCACCTTATGATATCCAGTGGAACAACCACTTTACAATAGTGCATCTAAATATTTTAGGGGGGGGGGGGTAGAAGGATTACTTTATCCTATCCCAGGTATTCCTTAAAGAGGTGGGGTTTCAGGTGTCTCCGGAAGGTGGTGATTGACTCCGCTGTCCTGGCGTCGTGAGGGAGCTTGTTCCACCATTGGGGTGCCAGAGCAGCGAACAGTTTTGACTGGGCTGAGCGGGAACTGTGCTTCCTCAGAGGTAGGGAGGCGAGCAGGCCAGAGGTGGATGAACGCAGTGCCCTTGTTTGGGTGTAGGGCCTGATCAGAGCCTGAAGGTACGGAGGTGCCGTTCCCCTCACAGCTCCGTAGGCAAGCACCATGGACTTGTAGCGGATGCGAGCTTCAACTGGAAGCCAGTGGAGAGAGCGGAGGAGCGGGGTGACGTGAGAGAACTTGGGAAGGTTGAACACCAGACGGGCTGCGGCGTTCTGGATGAGTTGTAGGGGTTTAATGGCACAGGCAGGGAGCCCAGCCAACAGCGAGTTGCAGTAATCCAGACGGGAGATGACAAGTGCCTGGACTAGGACCTGCGCCGCTTCCTGTGTGAGGCAGGGTCGTACTCTGCGAATGTTGTAGATCATGAACCTACAGGATCGGGTCACCGCCTTGATGTTGGTGGAGAACGACAGGGTGTTGTCCAGGGTCACGCCAAGGTTCTTAGCACTCTGGGAGGAGGACACAAGGGAGTTGTCAACCGTGATGGTGAGATCATGGAACGGGCAGTCCTTCCCCGGGAGGAAGAGCAGCTCCGTCTTGCCGAGGTTCAGCTTGAGGTGGTGATCCGTCATCCACACTGATATGTCTGCCAGACATGCAGAGATGCGATTCACCACCTGGTTATCAGAAGGGGGAAAGGAGAAGATTAATTGTGTGTCGTCTGCGTAGCAATGATAGGAGAGACCATGTGAGGATATGACAGAGCCAAGTGACTTGGTGTATAGTGAGAATAGGAGAGGGCCTAGAACAGAGCCCTGGGGGACACCAGTGGTGAGAGCACGTGGTGCGGAGACAGATTCTCGCCACGCCACCTGGTAGGAGCGACCTGTCAGGTAGGACGCAATCCAAGCGTGGGCCGCGCCAGAGATGCCCAGCTCGGAGAGGGTGGAGAGGAGGATTTGATGGTTCACAGTATCAAAGGCAGCAGATAGGTCTAGAAGGATGAGAGCAGAGGAGAGAGAGTTAGCTTTAGCAGTGCGGAGAGCCTCCGTGACACAGAGAAGAGCAGTCTCAGTTGAATGCCCAGTCTTGAAACCTGACTGATTAGGATCAAGAAGGTCATTCTGAGAGAGATAGCAGGAGAGCTGGCCAAGGACGGCACGTTCAAGAGTTTTGGAGAGAAAAGAAAGAAGGGATACTGGTCTGTAGTTGTTGACATCGGAGGGATCGAGTGTAGGTTTTTTCAGAAGGGGTGCAACTCTCGCTCTCTTGAAGACGGAAGGGACGTAGCCAGCGGTCAAGGATGAGTTGATGAGCGAGGTGAGGTAGGGGAGAAGGTCACCGGAAATGGTCTGGAGAAGAGAGGAGGGGATAGGGTCAAGTGGGCAGGTTGTTGGGCGGCCGGCCGTCACAAGACGCAAGATTTCATCTGGAGAGAGAGGGGAGAAAGAGGTCAAAGCACAGGGTAGGGCAGTGTGAGCAGGACCAGCGGTGTCGTTTGACTTAGCAAACGAGGATCGGATGTCATCAACCTTCTTTTCAAAATGGTTGACGAAGTCATCCGCAGAGAGGGAGGAGGGGGGGGGAGGGGGAGGAGGATTCAGGAGGGAGGAGAAGGTAGCAAAGAGCTTCCTATGGTTAGAGGCAGATGCTTGGAATTTAGAGTGGTAGAAAGTGGCTTTAGCAGCAGAGACAGAAGAGGAAAATGTAGAGAGGAGGGAGTGAAAGGATGCCAGGTCCGCAGGGAGGCAAGTTTTCCTCCATTTCCGCTCGGCTGCCCGGAGCCCTGTTCTGTGAGGATAGGGGACAGAGAAAATCAAAGGATGCAGAAAGGGAGGAGAGGAGGGTTGAGGAGGCAGAATCAGGAGATTGGTTGGAGAAGGTTTGAGCAGAGGGAAGAGATGATAGGATGGAAGAGGAGAGAGTAGCGGGAGAGAGAGAGCGAAGGTTGGGACGGCGCAATACCATCCGAGTAGGGGCAGAGTGAGAAGTGTTGGATGAGAGCGAGAGGGAAAAGGATACAAGGTAGTGGTCGGAGACTTGGAGGGGAGTTGCAATGAGATTAGTGGAAGAACAGCATCTAGTAAAGATGAGGTCAAGCGTATTGCCTGCCTTGTGAGTAGGGGGGGGAAGGTGAGAGGGTGAGGTCAAAAGAGGAGAGGAGTGGAAAGAAGGAGGCAGAGAGGAATGAGTCAAAGGTAGACGTGGGGAGGTTAAAGTCACCCAGAACTGTGAGAGGTGAGCCATCCTCAGGAAAGGAACTTATCAAGGCGTCAAGCTCATTGATGAACTCTCCAAGGGAACCTGGAGGGCGATAAATTATAAGGATGTTAAGCTTGAAAGGGCTGGTAACTGTGACAGCATGGAATTCAAATGAGGAGATAGACAGATGGGTCAGGGGAGAAAGAGAGAATGTCCACTTGGGAGAGATGAGGATTCCAGTGCCACCACCTCGCTGGCTCGATGCTCTAGGGGTATGCGAGAACACGTGGGCAGACGAGGAGAGAGCAGTAGGAGTAGCAGTGTTATCTGTGGTAATCCATGTTTCCGTCAGCGCCAGGAAGTCTAGGGACTGGAGGGTAGCATAGGCTGAGATGAACTCTGCCTTGTTGGCCGCAGACCGGCAGTTCCAGAGGCTGCCGGAGACCTGGAACTCCACGTGGGTCGTGCGCGGTGGGACCACCAGGTTAGAGTGGCAGCGGCCACGCGGTGTGAAGCGTTTGTATGGCCTGTGCAGAGGGGAGAGAACAGGGATAGACAGACACATAGTTGACAAGCTACAGAAGAGGCTACGCTAATGCAAAGGAGATTGGAATGACAAGTGGACTACACGTCTCGAATGTTCAGAAAGTTAAGCTTTCTGAACATTCGAGACGTGAACTCCCATCTCATATTGCTCACATGAACAGCAAACCAGGTTTTAAAAAACAGATAAAGCAACACCTCATGGCACAACGCTTCACCCCTATTTGACCTAGATAGTTTGTGTGTATGTATTGATATGTAGACTACGTGTGCCATTTTTAAATGTCTGTAGTTCTGTCCTTGAGCTGTTCTTGTCTATTAATGCTTTGTATTATGTCATGTTTCATGTTTGTGTGGACCCCAGGAAGAGTAGCTGTTGTTTTTGCAACAGCTAATGGAGATCCTAATATAAAACCAAATACTGGGCTGGCGTGGTTACACGTAGTCTGCGGTTGTGAGGCCGGTTGGACGTACTGACAAATTCTCTAAAACAATATTGGAGGTGGCTTATGGTAGAGAAATAAACATAAAATTCTCTGGCAACAACTCTGGCGGACATTCCTGCAGTCAGCATGCCAATTGCACGCTCCCTCAAATCTTGAGACATCTGTGGCCTTTCATTGTCCCCAGGACAAGGTGCACCTGTGTAATGATCATGCTGTTTAATCAGCTTCTTGATATTCAACACCTGTCAGGTGGATGGATTATCTTGGCAAAGGAAAAATACTCACTAACAGGGATGTAAACAAATTTGTCCACAAAATGTGTGAGAAAAAAGCTGTTTGTGCATATAAACAATTTTATTTCAACTCATGAAACATGGGACCAACAGTTTACATGTTGCGTTTATATTTTTGTTCAGTATAAATATCATGTGGCTGTCCATGGTCGTGATTGCTGGTGTGTGTGTGTGTGTGTAACTATAACAAAAAATGTTGACTCTCTGTACTTGTGAACAAGCTGAACGCAAATGCCATCCTCTCTTTCATGTTGGCAACACTGTCTATGGCTCTGTCATACAGTACAGTTGTAGTTTTTATTGTCATAGACTACCAAGCTAAAATGCATGCTAGCCTAACTTCCTGGCATGGGCAACAATGAGTTAGCTAGATAGTTAACGTGAGCCTACTAGTTTACATCTAGGCTACATATTGAACTTCAGTCGTTTCAGGTCAGTGTCACAACATATGTATTCATGGTTAGATCAGAATCCCTTTCATAATCATTGGCCTGTACAGGGAATTAAGTCAAAACCACAAGTCCAAATCCCCATCTCCATCCATGGTTTAGGAAAGGGACGATTTAGCAAGCTAGCCAGCTACTACAGGACATCAACACAAGCAGACCAGAAACATACACGCTTTTCTGAAAATGATGTTTTGCTTAAGTGTTTTTTTTTTTTTTACCCTTATTTTACCAGGTAAGTTGACTGAGAACACATTTTCATTTATAGCAACGACCTGGGGAATAGTTACAGGGGAGAGGAGGGGGATGAATTAATTGGTCTGAAGTCAAAACCAAACTGGCCTCCCTTGGGGGGCATTTTGCTGCACCAGGACAACCCACAGTTGAGCTCAGCTGAATGCTGATTGACCAAATGCTTGCTCTCATCAATCAATCAAATGGTGCGTGGCAGCATGTTATACACTTTTTGTCCAGACAGCATCAGATACATGGGCTACACATACAGAGACAGAGGGACGCTGTTTCCCTCCCTCTGATGATTTCTCCGGAGAGACTCAGCCACATGCGAATTGATGGAAAATTATGAAAACACTGAGAGAGATGAAAGATACATTATTTTATCATTGGTATTTTTTTATTGGTCAAATATTTGGGGAAGACTGGCTTCCCTTGGCATCCATGAATACACGCCACTGCAGACAGCTGTTGTGTTGAGCACTGAAGTCCCCAAACGAAAGGAAAAGGTGAGAGGAGGTGCGTGTAGACGCGCGAAGGAATTATACAATGAGCAAAGTGATGATGCTGTTTGTATGTGGCTGCTATAAAAGTGAACTGTGTTTTCATTCTGCCCATTCTGTTGAAAAACTTTTCTTAAACGGAAGCAAACCGAAACTAGGATAGACCTATCTGAACTTGTCCAATGGAAACTCTCGTCTTGATTGTAAAACACAACTGTTTGGACTAATGATTACACCCTAGATGAGATAGATACAGGTACGAGTGTGCATTGAATGTATTACTGTCTGTCATCTTGATTACTACAAATTATCTTGACCTATGAACCTACTTTCTAAAGTTTCATAGACTAGGTTGTAGCAACCTCATGATGGGTATAGGTAACATTAGAGTATCATGTAGTAGACCAAACCTATCGATGTTACATTGAACTGGGTGAATGGAATATGAATGACAGTCATCCAATATGCTGTAATAGAAATCGGCCTCCCTCATCTTAAATGGCACCAACCGCACACTGATACACAGTGTATATCAATGAATTGGTGAGGACACTAGAACAGTCTGCAGCACCCGGCCTCACCCTACTGGACTTGGAAATCAAATGCCTACTGTTTGCAGAATATCTGGTGCTCCTGTACCGAATCAAGAAGGGCCTACAGCAGCACCTAGATCTTCTGCACAGATTCTGTCAGACTTGGGCCTTAACAGTAAATCTCTGTAGGACAAAAATAATGGTGTTCCAAAAAAGGTCCAGTAGCCAGGACAACAAATACAAATTTTATCTAGACATCGTTGCCCTAGAGCACACAAAAACTATATCTACAGTTGTAGTGGGAAGTTTACATACACCTTAGCCAAATACATTTAAACTCAGTTTTTCACAATTCCTGACATTCATCCTGGTAAAAATGCCCTGTCTTAGGTCAGTTAGGATCACCAATTTATTTTAAGAATGTGAAATGTCAGAATAATAGTAGAGAGAATGATTTATTCAGTGAATCTCGGTAAGAGAAAAATAATGGTTTTCCAAAAAAGCTCCAGAAGTGGACCGCTGAACACAGATCTCTTGCTGCCTCAGAGATCCTCCCTTCGTTGTAAGCTTGGATGAATTCTAAACAAAAATGCTGAGGAAGCCTCTTAAGACATCATTATCAATGTTTAGCAATTTAAGGCTGTTAAAAGTAAAGACAAGCCTTAGTCATTGTGATAGGACTCCACAACACTAATGAAATGAATTAGTCTGATAAAAAGTGGTATTTAGTTGCTCGATTTTTATTTAGATGGCTAAAATGTAGTGAATACAATTTTTAATATATAAAGGCACTTTTGATGTGTCTAAAATTAATTTGTAGCCCATTTCCAATTTCTGATTAGGTCAGTGGACTAACCCAGGAAACCTGCCATAGTGGAAGAGGATATTAATATGATCAGTGGAAAATGTAAAAGTTATCCGTTGCTATTTCCCATTCAGGCCAAGTGGTGAGTTCAGTGCAAAGGCCAGTCTTCAAACTCTCTTTATTCTCCGTGACTGCCTAATTCAGCTTTTCTCCTCGTTGACTTTGACTTTCTCCCAAATGGCACCCTATTTCCTATATAGTGCACTACTTTTGACCAGGCCACATAGGGAGTGGTGCACTATGTAGAGAATAGGGTTCTATTTGCGACACTACCCTTGTGCCTGCGGTTCACACATCTAAATATATACCAGAAGGTGTTCCAGCAGAAACCATCACCACAGGACTTGATGATAACATGACCCTTTTCTGAAGGTTGGTGCAATTGGGTTAAAAGGCTGGAGTTCCAATAGGCTATATTTTAGGTTATTTGTGGGGGGGCACAGACAGACAGACAGACAGAGAGAGAGAAAGAGACAGAAAGAGAGACAGAGAGAGACAGACAGACAGACAGACAGACAGACAGACAGACAGACAGACAGAGAGAGAGATAGACAGAGAGTGAGTCAGAGACATAGAGAGACAGACAGACAGAGAGAGAGAAAGAGACAAAAAGAGAGACAGAGAGCGAGTGAGAGACAGAGACAGAGAGAGACAGACAGAGACAGACAGACAGACAGACAGACAGACAGATAGACAGAGAGCGAGTCAGAGACATAGAGAGACAGAGAGAGACAGACAGACAGACAGACAGACAGACAGACTGTTATGTATTGATATTCTAGTTTTGTCCCTTTAGGGCACCTGTAACCCCCCCCCTTGCTTATCTACGTTAAAAACGCTTGGAATGTTCTTCCTGTGAAACGCATTAAACAATGCCCACGTTAATTTCTACTCCCGTCTCATGTCCTGTCCTTATATTAGTCCTTATATTAGTTGTATAAGTAATACAGTGTGCTATACAACAAAACTGGCGACGAGGAAGAAACGTTCTCACGTTTGTACTCATCATCTTCGGCAGAAAGTCTGAGTTAAATTGTTTTTTTGGGGTTTTTTTCGCTGTAGAAAGACGCAAACAAAACGCGGAGCTAGCCAGTCGAGTGATGCTAGCTAGACTTTGATGTCACGGCAACGAGAGCCTCGAGGGACAGGAAGAGTTTCGCTGCGGGAGAAAGTGAAGTCATCGTGAGTTAAAAGAAAGGGGGGAAAAAAAGGGTGTAAGGGACCGTCTGAAAAGTGTGAGTTAGAAAAATAAACCGAAAATGTCTGCATTGATTGGAAATATAGGAACATTTGATGAATCTGTGGAACAATGGAGTTCTTACACAGAACGTTTTGAGTACTTTGTGTTGGCAAATGGCATTAAAGCAGAAGTCGTTGTGCCAACATTTTTGACTGTTATGGGAGGAAAAACATTCAATCTACTGCGCAGCCTAGTAACGCCTGAAAAACCTGGTGATAAATCATATGATGAAGTTGTGGCTACCTTAAAAGGACATTATTCTCCCAAACCACTGATAATCGCAGAGAGATTCCAGTTTCATAAGAGAAATCAAGAGGAGGGGGAATCAATCGCACAGTTTGTGGCTGTATTGAAACAGTTATCTGAACACTGTGAATTTGGGCGATCAATGAGTGACCCTATACGTGATAGGTTAATGTGGCATGCGCAGCGAGGCAATTCAGAAACACCTTTTGACTGAGAGTAACTTAACATTGCAGAGAGCAATAGAAGTGAGTACGTCAATGGAAATGGCAAATAAAGACGCACAACAGGTAAGTGCATCGACCAAAGTGCATAAGGTGTCTACGTGGTTAAAAAAACAAGGCAGGAGGTGGCAAGCCATGCTATCGCTGTGAGAAACCAGGTCACCAAGCAGAGGAGTGTTGGTGCAAAGACTTAGACTGCAGAAGTTGTGGAAAAAAGGGTCACATCGAACGTGCATGTAAAAACAAAAAGACACAATCAAACAAAAGTACTGAACGAAGGAAAACGACTTCAGGAAGTACAAAAAGAAAGTGCATAAAATGGAGCACACAGAGGATGAACAAAGTGATACCCTGTCTGAAGGGGAAGAATCTTTGCATGTTATGTCAATTTCAGACAATGGATATGGCTACTGGGAGACACCGCTACTGGATGGAAACGCAGTACGGATGCAAGTGGACACTGAAGCAGCCATATCTTTGCTGTCTGAGGCTGTATACAATGAGAAACTACATCACCTCACACTACAGCCCACAAAGATGACGCTGAAAACATTCACCGGTGAGATTGTTCCAGTGAGAGGAAGCGTGATTGTTACAGTGGAGCTCAACAAACAGAAGGTAAAGCTACCACTCTACATTGTGAAAGGCAACCATCCAGCATTGCTAGGATGCACATGGCTGGAAAAGATCAAACTAAGCTGGCAGGAAATTCACATGGTTGCAAAAGAGGACACAAACCTACAAGGGATATTGAGGAAACACCCTCTGTTCCAGTCATAAAAAAAGATGGATCACTCAGACTCTGTGGTGATTTCTAAGTCACCATTAACCCAGTCTTGACTGCTGAAAAATATCCACTACCCCTCATTGACGACCTCATTTCTGGTTTAGCTGGAGGACAAAAATTCAGTAAGATAGGCCTGACATAAGTCTATCTACAGATGCATGTGGACCAAGAGTCACAAGAACTGTTGACCATAGTGACTCACAAAGGACTGTACAGGTAACGGAGGCTTCCTTTTGGAATCACTTAGCTCCGGCCTTGTTTCAGAGAGCTATGGACCAGATACTGAGCGGGCTCACTGGGGTCCAATGTTACCTCGATGATCTACTCATCACCGGCAAAGACGAGCAGGAGCACCTGAGAAACCTGAACGCTACACTACAGAGATTGGAGGAGTACGGTCTGAGGGTCCGGAAGGACAAATGCGAGTTTTTCCGGCCCTCTGTTGAGTACCTGGGCCACGTCATCGACAGGGGCTCCACAAGGCGCCATCGAAGGTGAAGGCTGTTGTGGAAGCTCCATTCCCACAGAACGTGAGTCAGCTGAGATCATTCTTAGGATTACTGACATACTACGCAAAGTTTGTGCCAAACCTACCTAACATGTTAAAGCCACTGCATGAACTTTTGAACAAAACCAAACAGTGGAAGTGGACAGACAAATGTGAGGAGGCATTCAAGAAAGCGAACACAGCCTTAGCTCAGTCAGAGGCCCTAACCCACTTCAACCCCAACTTGCCATTACAGTTGGCATGTGATGCATCGCCTTATGGCGTTGGTGCGGTTGTCTCACACATCATGCCATCAGGTGAAGAAAGGCCAATTGCTTTCACATCACGGACCTTAAGTAAAGCCGAGAGCAATTATGCACAGATAGAGCGTGAAGCACTCGCCATTGTGTTTGGAGTTAAGAAATTTCATCAGTTTCTGTTTGGCCGACGATTCACACTGCTGACGGACCATAGACCCCTCACCTCCATCTTTGGTCCCCACACCGGCATTCCGTCGCTTGCAGCCAGCCGCATGCAGCGATGGGCGTTATTGTTATCTTCTCACCAGTACGATATCAAGTACAGAAGGTCTGAGCAGCACTGCAATGCAGACGGCCTCTCAAGGCTTCCCTTACCTGTCGCACACACTGAGCACTCCCAGGCTGAAATCTTCTACTTCAAGGAAGTGACGAACGCCCCAGTTACATCTGTCCAAGTGAAAAAGTTCACCCACACTGATCCAGTGATGTCTGAGGTCGTGGACATTGTCACTCGTGGAAAAGGAGAGATGTCGGACAGCCTACAACCTTACCTAGTGAGGAGAAACGAGCTCACAGTTCAGTTTGGATGCTTGCTATGGGGTTTTCGAGTCATCATACCGCCGCCACTGAGAAGGCAGGTGCTTGAAGAACTCCATTCAGGGCACTGTGGCATGGTGCGAATGAAGGAGATTGCACGCAGCTACTTTTGGTGGCCAGGTCTGGACGCAGCTATCGAAGACCAGGTCAAGTCATGTTTGCATGTCAAAAGATGAGGAACATGCCTCAGCTAGCGCCACTACACCCATGGGACTTCCCAGAGGGCGCTGGCCCACTGGAGGATCGTATGTTCTTAGTCGTAGTTGACGCACACAGCAAATGGCCTGAGGTCACAGTGATGAAGAGCACCTCAGCGGAGAGAACCATCGAAGAGATACGGTCAATCTTCAGTCGCTTCGGCTTGCCAACGCAACTCGTTAGTGATAATGGCCCCCAACTGGTGTCTGAAGAGTTCCGGTCACTCATGGAAGCAAATGGAATTCAGCACATCAAGTCAGCGCCGTATCACCCTGCAACGAACAGCCTCGCTGAAAGGTTTGTCCAAACGATGAAGCAAGCTTTAAAATCATCACAAGGGAACGGCTCCCTCAATAGGCGTCTAAACACCTTCCTGTTAACCTACAGAAACACTCCCCACGCTACAACCAAAGTGGCACCCGCGTCAGCCATGATGAAAAGACAGCTTCGCACGCGACTCGACCTCCTGAGACCTCCAAAGACGAAACAGGTTGTACAGACACAACAGAGAGCACAGGTGGAGAGACGGAGCAAAGCAAAAGACAGAAGCTTCATAGCTGGAGAGAGAGTTCTTGCTCGGAACTACTGCAAAGGTCCAAAGTGGATACCAGCCACAGTGGTTGCACAAACAGGGCCTGTGTCCTACACAGTTCACACACCGGAAAACATCATCTGGAGGAGACACGTGGATCAACTGTTGCCAGGAACCAACCTCAGAGATGACTCATGTCAAGTGACAAACCAAGATCAGCTTCTGGAGACCTACCATGACTACGAGCTATCACCTGAACATCCACTGCAGCAACTTACAAATGTGGAAAGTGCTCCAGACTCACCTGAACCAGCCAGAGTGTCTACTTAGGGTACTGTTGCACCCCAGTCTGGGCATACACCATCACCACTCGGACTCAGAGATAATGTGACTGTAGACTCACCTGTACGTCGTCATTACCCTGCAAGAGAAAGACGACCCCCTGACAGGTTGACTATTTAGTTCAGACTAACCTCCGACATTGGGGCAGAATACACCCCAGGGTTAAGTCTGGGGACTGAGGCAGTCTACCCTCTATCCCTAGTTTAGAAAGGGTTATTCTGAAAAATTATATTAAAAAGAAAACAATAGTCAAAACAGTGAATATTTACTTTTTCCTTATGAGTCATCAAAGGTAAAGGGGGAGGAATATGTTGTGTATTAATATTCTAGTTTTGTCCCTTTAGGGCACCTGTAACCCCCCCCCCCCCCTTGACGGTCGCCTAGGATAGGGGGCGCTACAGCGATTTTTGAAAAGAATTCGTGCCCATTTTAAACGGCCTCCTACTCAAACTCAGAAGCTAGGATATGCATATAATTAATACTTGTGGATAGAAAACACCCTAAAGTTTCTAAAACTGTTTAAATGGTGTCTGTGAGTATAACAGAACTCATATGGCAGTCAAAACCCCGAGACCGATCGTAACAGGATGTGGAATTCTGAATTGCGGACTCAACTTCATCACTTTGCCTATAAATCACACCGTGAACAATGGTTCATTGAGCACTTCCTATTGCTTCCACTAGATGTCCCCAGACTTTACAAAGTGGTTTGAGTCTCCTACTGTGAAAACTGACAGAATGAGAGGCTGTGGAAAGTGGTCACATGAGGAGGGCAATCACCATTATGACGCCAGCGCCCCTGGCTACCCTCCCCTTTCGAAACGTTTAGAAAGACAATGCAATCGTCCCCCTTGAATCTTATTGGAGCTGTGGTTGAAAAAGGCCTTAAAGATTTATGTTATACAACGTTTGACATGTTTGAACGAACCTAAATTAAAAAAATATGCATTTTATTGAATGAGGAGTCCCGCGGCCGACGGAGCTTTTGGAGCAGCTTTCAGAACGCGCTAACAAGAACAAGCTATTGGGACGTAAAGGATTAACTTTTTCGAACGAAAATACATTTGTTGTGGACCTGGGATACCTGGAAGTGCTTTCTGATGAAGATAATCAAAGGTAAGGGATTATTGACAATAGTATACAAGAGTAGATTTGATATGCGATTGTTCCAAGATGGTGCTGACCTGTAACGGTAGCCTATTTTTCTGAGTATCGCATCCCCTTTTATCGCAAAGTGTGATTACCCAGTAAAGTTATTTTAAAATCTGTTATTGCAGGTGCTTTCAAGAGATGCTAATCTATAAATCTTAGAATGACAATATTACATTTTAAAAATGTTTTCGAATAGTAATTTAGTAAATTGT
Organism: Salmo trutta; assembly: GCF_901001165.1. Taxonomy (NCBI): domain Eukaryota; kingdom Metazoa; phylum Chordata; class Actinopteri; order Salmoniformes; family Salmonidae; genus Salmo; species Salmo trutta. The sequence goes on from NC_042960.1 coordinate 63,747,438, forward strand.
AGCGCTGTTTCACGGACGCATTTGAGGGAAAATAGTTAGTCAACGTTACGCGCCGATGTAAAATGCTGTTTTTATATATAAATATGAACTTTATCGAACAAAAGAATGCATGTATTGTGTAACATGATGTCCTAGGAGTGTCATCTGATGAAGATTGTCAAAGGTTAGTGCTGCATTTAGCTGTTTTTTGGTTATTTGTGATGCATGTGGTTGGTCGGAAAATGGCTATGTGGCTACTTTTACGATATACTCCTCTAACATAATCTAATGTTTTGCTTTTGCTGTAAAGCCTTTTTGAAACGTGGTTCGATTCAGGAGAGGTGTATCTATAAAACGATATAACATAGTCCTATATTTGAAAAAATATATATATTACATTTTGTTATGCTAATGGCGATAGGTTTTTTCGCTGGGGACGGAGCCTGACCAGGGGTTAATTTCTACTCCCGTCTCATGTCCTGTCCTTATATTAGTTGTATAAGTAATACAGTGTGCTATACAACACAGACAGACAGACAGACAGACAGACAGACAGACAGACAGACAGACAGACAGACAGACAGACAGACAGACAGACAGACAGACAGACAGACAGACAGACAGACAGACAGACAGACAGACAGAGAGAGGCATTCAGCATTCATAGGTCAGTTGAATACATACACAAAGCATTACATGTACAGTATGGTTGAAGGAGACTGGGGATGGTTGTAACATGGGATAGTTGGAATCTTTCAATTCCTCCAACCAGGAGCAAGGTAGAATCATGTAATTCACTTTGCACATGCTCAGTTTAGTCCTCAACCCTCATGTGTAGAAGCAAAACCCTGTGACAGACTTCAGATTGTATTGACCAAAATATGATTTTTAGGTAACATATTTGTTTTATGCTTTTTTTGGGGGGGGGGGAAATGATGGTATCACCTGCTTTGTAGTTAGATTCGCCAAACTTCTACCAGGTTTCTAACCAGTCTGTGTAGAAATATTTGTTGTAATTTATCAATGTTTAAGTTTTAAAATTGAAGCTAGCTAATAGCTGCAAGGGTCAGGGTTAGTTGTAACAACTCTAAGAAGGTCTAGGTGCAGTGCTGGGAATACCAATGATGGGCCCACCAAGCCTGTAACCCAGGACTACCGTGCCACTGTCACAACTGTGACTCTGAGTGTACATGTAACACACACACACACACACACACACACAAGTTCAGATGTCGTTGAATAGTTGAGAAGGGCCAGTTAATGCAGTTCAATAATAAACATTGTATAATTTGTATTATAATTTCTGCCACATGGCGATGTTAGTTCTCAATAAAGTATTTTTAATGTTTAGTTGATGAGTCATGATTTATGATTTTTTTTTCAACTGTTACATTTAACCTCAACAAGCAACTGACCCAGACTATGAGATAAATTGTATTTAAAACAAAACCATGCATTTGCAGTTTGAGTGAGATATATATAATAACTTCACCAATTTGTAGAGGACAGATGTTATTTGTATTAAATTGGTGAGAAGTGTTACAACCACACCAAGTCTCCTCATATGATCCAGCACCGAGCGGTGAGTCAGCACTTCATTTCAGCATGTTCCAGAACCTTCAGCCTGCTGCCCCCTACTGGAGAAAAAAAACTATCGACTCTCCTAGTTTAAAAAGAAATATTCCCTGTCATTCATATCCCTGCAGTGCTGAAAATATTTGTTTGTTAATAATAAAACAATTAGGATAAGTCAAAGGTGATGCCATGCCAATAATGTAAATGAACAAGTTACTAACTCATGAAGAGCTGGAGTGACCTCTGCTGCTTGACCTCTCTCAACACGTCACTTTTCGAAGCATATTTTGTTTCCTTTTCTAAAATTGCACTTTCTCTTTCTGATACCAGTCAACCAACACCTCCAAAACTCTGTACATTCAGAATCTATCTATTTGACGAGATAGGCCTCGACTAGCCTGGTCCCAGATCTGTTTGTGCTGTCTTCCCAACTCCTGTGGTCATTGATGGCCATCGATTACCTTAGATGTTGATAAGACAGGACAAACACATCCGGGTCCAGGCTATGACTATAACATCCCATAGTTCCTGCAAAGAAAACCACAACAATCTGTTCCATTTGCAGCTACATGGTACAGCCTCCTCCTTGCCTCCCTCCAGTGTTCAGACTCTGACTGCTCCTCGCCACGTCGACCTTGATTCCTTTGTTCGACTTATAAATAGCTGCCCTGCCGTGTAATGTACCTGTGAAGCGTCAGGAGAAATCCACTGGGGTCGCTGTGTCTTACAGCCTGGGATCTGAATGAGTGGTGTGCAGGGTCAGGTGGTTGACTGGGATGCTGTCTGGCCCGTTTGTTGATGGCAGAGGTATATGAGGAAGAGGAGAGGGAGGAGGATGAAGAGGCGATGGTTGGCTGGGACGCTGTCTGGCCCATTTGATGAAGGTGGAGTAGAAGGAGAGGGAGGAGGAGAAAGAGGAGGCGGAGGACACTTGGTTGTTATTCTGGCCTGCACCCTGGAGAGAGGAGAGCATCAGCTGCTGTTCTGTTTGTTCTTTATTGCAAAGTCACTGCAGCATCAGACAGTGTAGTGGTGGAGTGGGTCAAGGTGGAGGAAATAAAAGAAGGCCACGGTGCATTTCAATATTGGTCCCATTCCAATACTTTAGAATTGCATCCTTCCTTCCTAGTTTCCTAAAAGTAGGCTGCATCTCTAGTAAAAAAGGAGAGCACTTTGTAAGGAATAGGGCGCCATTTAGGACAGCCATTATCTCGGTACTGATATGACCGGATTGGTGAAAGCAATGCAGCAGAAGCCTTGCTCTTACCTGTCCAATTAAGTGTTAGATTAGGGATCACTTCAAGGAAGGAAGAAATGGATGAATTTTAAAGATTTCAATCAAAATACATCCTTTAGAACATCACACAGGATGTTATGTTAGTTAACTTATCTTCACTTAAAAACACAAAAATTGTATCAATTAAAGCAAACATTTTTTATTAGAAAAATGCTAAAAGTTTAAATTATTTGAATTACAAAAAGGCAATCTAAAATTCTCCACTCCTAATACAATGCAGATCAACGGTCATATTCACAGAGAAATGAATTAAGAAAACAAAATCTATTTCAATATCAATAGTATTTTTATGATACTTTTTTAAACCTTTAGTAAACCAATAGATCAAATATTACATTCGTCATGATTGATTTGCTTTGTTGATTTCGGACAATTCTTACATTTAAACCGACACTTATACAAATGTATACATGCTCCTGTGAATGTGGCAAATCAAAATGATAAAATAGATCATTTACATCAATCCATTCACAAATCATTTAAGTACTTGATCTTGGTCTAGGAAGCTTAAGGAAGAATAATTTGTGTTAAAGTAAGAAAGAATCTCAAATAAGAACATTTATCTTGTTGTTTGACCACTCAGCTCTACTTTATCCAGCTCTAAATTTTGAGTAACAGGCTCTTCCCAACCTGAATTATCAAAAAACAAATCCAAAGTAGAGCAAAAAGCTATTTCGCATTGTTCACATGTTGAATCTGTTAGTGGCAAATCCATAGAATATAACATTGACACTCACTTACAAATGATTTCTATCTAAATGATACCATTTTCACACTACTGAACAGAGCTGAACTGGCCGGGTTATTCATCCAGCATAGTTGCCTGAACCATGCTGGAAAGGACCATGTGAAAAGAAAATGTGTGTACAGCACGATTCAGGTCGACACGGTACTATGAACAGGGGATGTGTCATACATTTAAAAAATTTAAAAATAGTTATTTTATAATGGAATTTCTCCCATAATAAAAAAGTTAAGAGTTGGTTAATGTAGGACTCAATGGCTACAGCGACAAACTGGAGAGACACTGGTCAAGGCATACGTCAAGGTTTTGGTGAAAAGGTGTAGTCCACTCCAAAATCCAAGTTCACCAGACACCATCATAACCCTAACAGCAGTAACTAATCACAGAGTGGGCCTTTTATGTGTAAGCAGAATCTATTCCATACTATCTGTACTAAGATGCCCGTTGTTTTCATTGGTTGGAGATGAATGCCTACGTGTTTCTTTCAATGCATGTGTAGAGGGATCTAGACATCGTGAAACAGACCACTTTGGGGGTATGAAAATGACAAACTTTGGTTCCGGGGTGAACTGTCCCTTTAAGTTGAATGGGACAGCCTATACTGACAATGGGGTGAACTGTCCCTTTTAGTTGAATGGGACAGCCTATACTGACAATGGGGTGAACTGTCCCTTTTAAGTTGAATGGGACAGCCTATACTGACAATGGGGTGAACTGTCCCTTTAAGTTGAATGGGACAGCCTATACTGACAATGGGGTGAACTGTCCCTTTAAGTTGAATGGGACAGCCTATACTGACAATGGGGTGAACTGTCCCTTTAAGTTCAACGGGACAGCCTATACTGACAAACCAACCTGCTGTTAAATATTCAAGCCATTCTTACACAACACCAGTCTCTCATTGCCAAAGCCAATACTCTACACATACAGCAGGACTATTTACAATATGAAAAGGTTGGAAACAAAGTTTTCGTCAAAATGAGGTACTATCTGAAAAGGCTAATGAAATGGTGTGAATTTGAAGGTACGTTAGTTTGAGGTGATTTCTAAGAATAATGAAAAATGTGCATCTAATAATTACAGTAGCCCTGGTAACTAATAACCTAGGTGATTATCATAGTCTTATGAGACAGAGTACACACTTTTTAAACTTCATTATATTTTTCAATCAGGTTTCACCCTACTAAAAGCAACACTCATTGTCTTCATTTGTACATTGAAATTAAAGGATGCTGAGAAGCCACCATTGTTGAGTCTCAACCGGTGGTTCCTTTACAACAGAGTCTCAACCGGTGGTCACTTTACAACAGAGTCTCAACCGGTGGTCACTTTACAATGGCCTGACATGCAAGACACTATCAGGAGCAAACCCCCCCCCCCCCCACACACACACACACACACAGAGAGAGAAAATCGCTAAAAGAGAACATCCACACACTCCGCTGCCCCCTGGAAGGCTGCGGAGGCAGCGGAGGCGGCTGCGGAGGTGGCAGCCGTCTGGAAGGTCTTGTTGGTGAACACGCCCTGGGAGAACTCCTGCTGGGCCATCTGGAAGCTGGCCCCAGTATGCCAGTAGTGGCTGTGCACCTGGGGGAGGACACCACATCATTAGGGGTTATAGAATGTATAGCAGGGCTCTCCAACCCTGTTCCTGGAGAGCTACCGTCCTGTAGGTTTTCACTCCCATCCTAATCTAGCACACCTGATTGTAATAATTAGCTGGTTGATAAACTGAATCAGGTTAATTATAACTTAGCCCCGTAAGAACCATCCTGATCTCGCCAGCTTACATTCTGTTTAACTACATGGATACAGTCACTTTGCCGTGGTTAAATTCCTAAAACCAATTGGAGGAGGTCAGAGGTCCCTCCCCTCTGACCTTCTCATCCAATGGGTTTTGAGGAGGTGATGAGGATGCGAGAGAGATTCTCCAGGGAGTTACGGTAACGCCACGTACCACCCTCAGCAGGATGACTGACAGCACAGCACAGGCAGTGAAGCAGTAGGCCACCACCATCATGACGGCTCCCATCGCCTTGTTGAAGGAAATGGCAGACAACGAGTTGATCCAACCACTGGAATCAAGAAGGAATCGATATACGGTAAATTGTTTAATTTAGTCTAACGTGGGAATGTATTTTCCTTTTGAAATTATGTTATAAAATGTACATGTTAGTCACCATTGAAAGTTTCTATGGTTTATAGTCACAATATTTATAAAATTCACAATATTTCACTAAATATACAGCGGCAAGATAAAACATTTGAACCCTTTGGAATTACCTGGATTTCTGCTTAAATTGGTCATACAACACAGTCTGTTTAAACTAATAACACACATAATTATATGTTTTCATGTCTGGTGTATTGAACACACCATGTAAACGTTCACAGTGCAGAGTGGAAAAAGGATGTTGGATTTAATAACTGGTTGGCCCTCCTTTGGCAGCAATAACCTCAACCAAACATTTTCTGTAGTTGCGAATCAGACCTGCACAATGGTCATGAGGAATTTTGGACCATTCCTCTTTACAAAACTGTTTCAGTTCAGAAATATTCTTGGGTTGTCTGGTGTGAACTGCTCTCGAGGTCATGCCACAGCATCTCAATCGGATTGAGGTCAGGACTCCGACTGGGCCACTCCAGAAGGTGTATTTTCTTCTGTTGAAGAAGCCATTCTGTTGTTGATTTACTTCTGTGTTTTGGATGGTTGTCCTGTTGCGTCACCCAACTCCTGTTGACCTTCAATTCGCGAACAGATAGCCTAACATTCTCCTGCAAAATGTCTTGATAAAGTTGGGAATTCATTTTTCCATCGATGACAGTAAACTGTTCAGGCCCTAAGGCAGCAAAGCAGCCCCAAACCACGATGCCCCCACCACAATACTTTACAGATAGGATGATGTTTTGATGTTGGTGTGCTGTGCCTTTTTTTCTCCACACATAGTGTTGTGTGTTCCTTCCAAACAACACAACATTAGTTTTATCTGTCCACAGAATATTTTGCCAGTAGCGCTGTGGAACATCCAGATGCTCTTTTGCGAACTTCAGATGTGCAGCAATGTTTTTTTTGGACAGCAGTGGCTTCTTCCGTGGTGTCCACCCTTGAACACCATTCTTGTTTAGTGTTTAAAGTATCGTAGACTCTTCAACAGAGATGTTAGCATGTTCCAGAGATTTCTGTAAGTCTTTAGCTGACACTCTAGGATTCTTCTTAGCCTCAATGAGCATTCTGCACTGTGCTCTTGCAGTCATCTTTGCAGGATGGCCACTCCTAGGGAGAGTGCTGAACTTTCTCCATTTATAGACATTTTGTGTTACCGTGGACTGATGAACATCAAGGCTTTTAGAGATACTTATGTAACCCTTTTCAGCTTCATGCAAGTCAACAATTCTTAATCTTAGGTCTTCTGAGATCTCTTTTGTTCGAGGCATGGTTCACATCAGGCAATGCTTCTTGTGAATAGCAAACTCAAATTTTGTGAGTGTTTTTTTTTTTTTATAGGGCAAGGCAGCTCTAATCAACATCTCCAATCTCATCTCATTGATTGGACTCCAGGTTAGCTGACTCCTGACTCCAATTATCTTTTGGAGAAGTCATTAGCCTAGGGGTTCACATACTTTTTCCAACCTACACTGTGAATGTTTAAATTATGTATTCAATATAGACAAGACATACAATTTGTGTGTTATTAGTTTAAGCACACTATGTTTGTCTATTGTTGTGACTTAGGTTAGAATTTATGCAGAAATCCAGGTAATTCAAAAGGGTTCACATACTTTTTTTGCAACTGTATTTCACTGATCAAACATGGAGGGTCTAAAAAGTTGAATGTACATAAAATATTTTCAGATTTCAGATTTACTTATCAACTATTCAAAGCAAACAGTGGGCCTGTTCCAATTCTTTACAAGTAAATTCAACATCCTCACTAACAGATCTGACCTGGGCCCATATTTACAAAGCATCTCAGAGTGCTGATCTAGGATCAGGTCCCTCATTGCCATTATACTCATATTTATTCTGACCTAAAAAGGGAAAACTGATCCAAGATCAGTACTCCTAATATTGGTCTGGTGTATATGGGCCCTGGTTGGACTGGTGAACACACACAGATTGAAGATATGCAAAAAAAAAAATACATAAATTTGACATCCATAGCATCCCACTCACTCAGACCTGTTCCTCACACCCACCTGTTTCCCGTGTTGGGGATGCCCACAGACTGGATAATGAACACCACCACTTGGCAGAAGAACACAAAGACGAAGAAGAAGTAACTGAAGGAGCTGTCCGACCTGCAGAGACCCAGGGTTTAGAGAACACAGAATTAAATAACACCATTTGGCAGTAAATTGGTAAATAAAAGCCCAAAATATATATAAATTTTTTTAAAACACTACACCGTTTCTCCGTGTTTGGACAGGATGCCAACGACATTACAATGTCATCTATTTAATTGAAATAGTTTCATTAAGGAACACCATTACCACTATGACTGGGCATCAATACCCATAAAAATAAAAATAAATAAAACAGTAAACAAACTACTACAAACATTTCCCTATTTGCTTAGTGGCAAGTCAGCCTACAAAATGGTCCTCTGTAGCCTGGATACAGCCCTTAGCCGTGGTATATTGGTCATATAACACAAACCCCCAAGGTGCCTTATTGCTGTTATAAACTGGTTACCAACGTAATTAGAGCAGTAAAAAGGACATGTTTTGTCATACCCGTGGTATACGGTCTGATATATCACAGCTGTCAGCCATATCAGCATTCAGGGCTCGAACCACCCAGTTTATAATATATAATCATATTTTTACCTCGCTACAGTAATGTTTCAAATCAGTCCCTCCAGTATCTTGCAATTGCATACTTTATTTTAGCTAAATCAAGAGCTTGCAAATTTGACCAGTCACCACACTACAAAAAGAGGGCTCGCAATTTTAACCAATCAGCCCTTTTACCGCATAAAATGGTTCAATCAAACAAGACATCAACAAACCTTTCATCCCGTCAGTGCATTTTAGTGACACATTTGAAAATGTACTATTTCTGCATGCAAATATCACACACAAAAACACACTGAAATCCTGGGAGGGACTTTCAAATGCACTTTGTGATCCACCAGATAAACAAAGCCTTGTTGTAAGCCAAAGCACAGTGGCATGCAAACCAATTGGATGCACAAATTAGCTATATGCAAACATGAAAGATTATACAATTTCTTATTAATTAAATAACTTAGAGCATTGGACTAGTAACCGGAAGGTTGCATGATCGAATCCCCGAGCTGACAAGGTAAAAATCTGTCGTTCTGCCCCTGAACAAGGCAGTTAACCCACTGTTCCTAGGCCATCATTGAAAATAGGAATTTGTTCTTAACTGACTTGCCTAGTTAAATAAAAGTACAATAAAAAAATATATATATTAAGACTGGGGTGTGAGAAAAAGGAAAAATATCCCTTTAAGCTAAAACATAATTGTCTGAAAGGCGGTAGATCAGTAGTTTACATTTTAGCAGACGCTCTTATCCAGAGCGACTTACAGTAGTGAATGCATACATTTCAATTCATTTCATACATTTTTTTTTCTCGTACTGGCCCCCCGTGGGAATCGAACCCACAACCCTGGCGTTGCAAACACCATTGCAAACACCATGCTCTACCAACTGAGCCACAGGGAGGCTATACTCACTTGAAGGCCTTGTAGACAGGTCTGTACCAACAGAGGAAGGAGCAAGGGGTGAACAGGATGAGCCAAAGAATGGACAGGCCAAAGTCCACACCAAAGTACGTGTTCATGGTGAAGTGGGCCAGACAGGCCAGCATGTTGAGGAACAGAGTCACACAGTGGACTGGAGGGAGGGAGAGAGAGAGGGGGTTGTGTTCATTAGGTACCAAACGGAAGAAAACTGACTGGAACAGGGTTAAGGCAACCTGGACTCATTTTTGTTTTCCGTTGCAAAATGCTTTCAATGTGAACACGCCTCCAATGAATGCAACGCTAATGATACAATGGTTATGAGGTTATAGTGCAGACTGTAAGCTTTAATTTGAGGGTATTTTCATCCATATCAGGTGAACCATTTTTAAATTACAGCACTTTTTGTACATAGTCCCCCCCCATTTTAGGGGACCAAAAGTATTGGGACAAATTCACTTATGTGTATTAAAGTAGTCAAAAGCTTAGTATTTGGTCCCATATACCTAACACACAATGACTACATCAAGCTTGTGACTCTACAAACTTGTTGGATGCATTTGCTGTTTGTTTTGGTTGTGTTTCATATTATGTGCCCAATAGAAATTAATGGTAAATAATGTAGAGTTATTTTGGAGTCACTTTAAATTGTAAATAAGAATAGAATATGATTCTAAACACTTCTTCATTAATGAGGACGCTACCATGATTAGACAGTCCTGAATGAATCATGAATAATGATGAGTGAGAAAGTTACAGACGCACAAATATCATGCACCCAAGACAGTTTGCGCTGTTCTGTGAAGGGAGGAGTACACAGCGTTGTACGAGATCTTCAGTTTCTTGGCAATTTCTTACATGGAATAGCCTTCATTTCTCAGAACAAGAATAGACTGACGTTTCAGAAGAAAGTTATTTGTTTCTGGCCATTTTGAGCCTGTAATCAAACCCACAAATGCTGATGCTCCAGGTACTCCACTAATCTAAAGAAGGCCAATTTTATTGCTTCTTTAAACAGAACAACAGTTTTCAGCTGTGCTAACATAACTGCAAAAGGTTTTCTAATGATTCTAATGATCAATTAGCTAATCCAAATTAATCATTTTAAAAGGCTAACACAACGTCCCATTGGAAAACAGGAGTGATGGTTGCTGATAATGGGCCTCTTTACGCCTATGTAGATAATGCATTAAACAATATATATATTTTTTAAATCAGCCGTTTCCAGCTACAATAGTCATTTACAACATTAACAATGTCTACACTGTATTTCTGATCAATTTGATGTTATTTTAAAAGGACAAAAAATAAAAAATAGCTTTCCTTTCAAAAACAAGGACATTTCTAAGTGACCCCAAACTTTTGAACGGTAGTGTATATAGAGAGGCATAGATATAGATGGGTATAGATATAAATTGGTATACATGTAGATGGGAATAGATATAGATGCATACAGGTATAGATATAGATGGGAATAGATATAGATGGGTACAGGTATAGATATAGATGGTACAGGTATAGATATAGATGGGTACAGGTGTAGATATAGATGGGTATAGATATAGATGGGTATAGATATAGATGGTACAGATATAGATGGTACAGATATAGATGGGTATAGATATAGATGGGTATAGATATAGATGGTACAGATATAGATGGTACAGATATAGATGGGTATAGATATAGATGGGTATAGATATAGATGGGTACAGATATAGATGGGTATAGATATAGATGGGTACAGATATAGATGGGTATAGATATAGATGGGTACAGATATAGATGGGTATAGATATAGATGGGTATAGATATAGATGGGTACAGGTACAGATGGGTATAGATATAGATGGGTATAGATATAGATGGGTATAGATATAGATGGTACAGATATAGATGGGTATAGATATAGATGGGTATAGATATAGATGGGTACAGGTACAGATGGGTATAGATATAGATGGCACAGGTACAGATATAGATGGGGACAGATAAATGGGTACAGGTATACATGGGTACAGGTATAGATAGGTACGTATGCATGTATAGATGGTACAGGTATAGATATAGATGGGTATAGATATAGATGGTACAGCTACAGCTATAGATGGGGACAGATAAATGGGTACAGGTATACATGGGTACAGGTATAGATATGTACACTGCTCAAAAAATAAAGGGAACACTAAAATAACACATCCTAGATCTGAATGAATGAAATAATCTTATTAAATACTTTTTTCTTTACATAGTTGAATGTGCTGACAACAAAATCACACAAAATAATCAATGGAAATCCAATTTATCAACCCATGGAGGTCTGGATTTGGAGTCACACTCAAAATTAAAGTGGAAAACCACACTACAGGCTGATCCAACTTTGATGTAATGTCCTTAAAACAAGTCAAAATGAGGCTCAGTAGTGTGTGTGGCCTCCACGTGCCTGTATAACCTCCCTACAACGCCTGGGCATGCTCCTGATGAGGTGGCGGATGGTCTCCTGAGGGATCTCCTCCCAGACCTGGACTAAAGCATCCGCCAACTCCTGGACAGTCTGTGGTGCAACGTGGCGTTGGTGGATGGAGCGAGACATGATGTCCCAGATGTGCTCAATTGGATTCAGGTCTGGGGAACGGGCGGGCCAGTCCATAGCATCAATGCCTTCCTCTTGCAGGAACTGCTGACACACTCCAGCCACATGAGGTCTAGCATTGTCTTGCATTAGGAGGAACCCAAGGCCAACCGCACCAGCATCTGGTCTCACAAGGGGTCTGAGGATCTCATCTCGGTACCTAATGGCAGTCAGGTTACCTCTGGCGAGCACATGGAGGGCTGTGCAGCCCCCCAAAGAAATGCCACCCCATACCATGACTGACCCACCGCCAAATCAGTCATGCTGGAGGATGTTGCAGGCAGCAGAACGTTCTCCACGGCGTCTCCAGACTGTCACGTCTGTCACATGTGCTCAGTGTGAACCTGCTTTCATCTGTGAAGAGCACAGGGCGCCAGTGGCGAATTTGCCAATCTTGGTGTTCTCTGGCAAATGCCAAACGTCCTGCACGGTGTTGGGCTGTAAGCACAACCCCCACCTGTGGACGTCGGGCCCTCATACCACCCTCATGGAGTCTGTTTCTGACCGTTTGAGCAGACACATGCACATTTGTGGCCTGCTGGAGGTCATTTTGCAGGGCTCTGGCAGTGCTCCTCCTTGCACAAAGGCGGCGGTAGCGGTCCTGCTGCTGGGTTGTTGCCATCCTACGGCCTCCTCCATGTCTCCTGATGTACTGGCCTGTCTCCTGGTAGCGCCTCCATGCTCTGGACACTACGCTGACAGACACAGCAAACCTTCTTGCCACAGCTCGCATTGATGTGCCATCCTGGATGAGCTGCACTACCTGAGCCACTTGTGTGGGTTGTAGACTCCGTCTTATGCTACCACTAGAGTGAAAGCACCGCCAGCATTCAAAAGTGACCAAAACATCAGCCAGGAAGCATAGGAACTGAGAAGTGGTCTGTGGTCACCACCTGCAGAACCACTCCTTTATTGGGGGTGTCTTGCTAATTGCCTATAATTTCCACCTGTTGTCTATTCCATTTGCACAACACCATGTGAAATTTATGTTCAATCAGTGTTGCTTCCTAAGTGGACAGTTTGATTTCACAGAAGTGTGATTGACTTGGAGTTACATTGTGTTGTTTAAGTGTTACCTTTATTTTTTTGAGCAGTATATATATGGTACAGGTATAGATATCTATGTATGCATGTATATATGGTACAGGTATAGATATAGATGGGTACATGTATAGATGGGTACGTATGTATGGATGGTACAGGTATAGATAGGTACGTATATATGTATGTATAGATATAGATGGTACAGGTATAGATAAGGGATGTACAACAATTAGCCCTGTTCTCCTGCCATGCAGACAGAGCAGTGCCTGACATTACAATATACCGTGAGTTAACATCTTTGCTGTATTTAACAAAGCAACTAACCAGTCTCTGTGGTAGTGCCACACACACACACACAGTGTACTTACACATCCACAGATAGTACAACATCTTGCAGACCCTCCGGTGCTCCATGGGAATCTCCACCGAGAAGTCCTGGTAGAAGCAAGGATTTATGGGAAAAGCCTTGGGAAGAGGTGGCCAGTTGTTGTCCTTGCCTAATTAAAATAAAAATGGATTGATTAATATGTCATCATTCACTTTTTTTCAACAGCTCTATTGCAAGAATCATCTATTTCCCAACATGATGTTTCCATGCTAGATTACGGAGACATCATTTATAGATCGGCAGGTAAGGGTGCTCTCGAGCGGCTAGATGTTCTTTACCATTCAGCCATCAGATTTTCCACCAATGCTCCTTATAGGACACATCACTTCACTCCTCTGTAAACTAGTCATCTCTGTATACCCGTCGCAAGACCCACTGGTTGATGCTCATTCATAAAACCCTCTTAGGCCTCACTCCCCTCTATCTGAAATATCGACTGCAGCCCTCATCCTCCACAAACAACACCTGTTCTGCCAGTCACATTCTGTTAAAGATCCCAAAAGCACACACATCCCTGGGTCGCTCGTCCTTTCAGTTCGCTGCAGCTAGCGACTGGAACGAGCAGCAACAAACACTCAAACTGGACAGTTTTATCTCAATCTCTTCATTCAAAGACTCAATCATGGACACTCTTACTGACAGTTGTGGCTGCTTTGCGTGATGTATTGTTGTCTCTACCTTCTTGCCCTTTGTGCTGTTGTCTGTGCCCAGTAATGTTTGTACCATGTTTTGTGCTGCTACCATGTTGTGTTGCTACCATGCTGTGTCATCATGTGTTGCTGCCTTTCTATGTTGTCATCTTAAGTCTCTTTATGTAGTGTTGTACCTCGTCGTGATGTGTGTTTTGTCCTAATATATATATATATATATATATATATATATATATATATATATATATATATATTTCTTTTTTTTTTTCCTTTTTTTTGGCCTTTTGGTAAATTCCTGAAAGGAATTTCAGTTTACTTCCTGATTTAAATTGAAACGGGTTGATCCAAAACCTACTAAGAGGCTACTGTGGGGAGAAGGAGAGGGTAGGATATGTTCAGAGGTATATGGTGTGGGGAGAAGGAGAGGGTAGGATATGTTCAGAGGTATATGGTGTGGGGAGAAGGAGAGGCTAGGGTATGTTCAGAGGTCTATGGTGTGAGGAGAAGGAGAGGCTAGGGTATGTTCAGAGGTCTATGGTGTGAGGAGAAGGAGAGGGTAGGATATGTTCAGAGGTATAGTTGAAGTCGGAAATTTACATGCACTTAGGTTGGAGTCATTGAAACACGTTTTTCAACCACTCCACAAATTTCTTGTTAGCAAACTATAGTTTTGGCAAGTCGGTTAGGACATCCTCTTTGTGCATGACACAAGTAATATTTCCAACAATTGTTTACAGACAGATTATCATTCACTGTATCACAATTCCAGTGGTTCAGAAGTTTACTGTGCCTTTAAACAGCTTGGAAAATTCCAGAAAATGATGTCATGGCTTTAGAAGCTTCTGATAGGCTAATTGACATCATTTGAGTTAATTGGAGGTGTACCTGTGGATGTACTTCAAGGCCTACCTTCAAACTCAGTGCCTCTTTGCTTGACATCATGGGAAAATCAAAAGAAATCAGCCAAGACCGCAGACATTTCTTTGTAGACCTCCACAAGTCTGGTTCATCCTTGGGAGCTATTTCCAAACGCCTGAAGGTACAATGTTCATCTGTACAAACAATAGTACGCAAGTATAAACACCATGGGACCACGCAGCCGCCATACCGCTCAGGAAAGAGAGGCGTTCTGTCTCCTAGAGATGAACGTACTATGGTGTGAAAAGTGCAAATCATTCCCAGAACAACAGCAAAGGACCTTGTGAAGATGCTGGAGGAAACAGGTACAAAAGTATCTATATCCACAGTAAAACAAGACCTATATCGACATAACCTGAAAGGCCGCTCAGCAAGGAAGAAGCCACTGCTCCAAAACCGCCACAAAAAAAGCCTGATTACGGTTTGCAACTGCACATGGGGACAAAGATCATACTTTTTGGAGAAATGTCCTCTGGTCTGATGAAACAAAAATAGGACTGTTTGGCCATAATGACC
The DNA here is from genome assembly GCF_901001165.1 of Salmo trutta. NCBI lineage: Eukaryota > Metazoa > Chordata > Actinopteri > Salmoniformes > Salmonidae > Salmo > Salmo trutta. The sequence continues at coordinate 63,762,889 of NC_042960.1, forward strand.
ATCGTCATGTTTGGAGGAAAAAGGGGGAGGATTGCAGGCCGAAGAACACCATCCCAACCGTGAAGCACGGGGGTGGCGGCATCATGTTGTGGGGGTGCTTTGCTGCAGGAGAGACTGGTGCTCTTCACAAAACAGATGGCATCATGAGGCAGGAAAATTATGTGGATATATTGAAGCAACATCAAGACATCAGTCAGGAAGTTAAAGCTTGGTCGCAAATGGGTCTTCCAAATGGACAATGACCCCAAGCATACTTCCAAAGTTGTGGCAAAATGGCTTAAGGACAACAAAGTCAAGGTATTGGAGTGGCCATCACAAAGCCCTGACCTCAATCCTATAGAAAATTTGTGGGCAGAACTGAAAAAGCATGTGCGAGCAAGGAGGCCTACAAACCAGACTCAGTTACACCAGCTCTGTCAGGAGGAATGGGCAACATTCACCCAACTTATTTTATTGTGGGAAGCTTGTGGAAGGCTACCCGAAACATTTGACCCAAGTTAAACAATTTAAAGGCAATGCTACCAAATACTAATTGAGTGTATATAAACTTCTGACCCACTGGGAATGTGATGAAAGAAATAAAAGCTGAAATAAATCATTCTCTCTACTATTATTGTGACATTTCACATTCTTAAAATAAAGTGGTGAGCCTTACTGACCTAAGACAGGGACAATTTTTACAAGGATTAAATGTCAGGAATTGTGAAACACCTTAGCCAAATACATTTAAACTCAGTTTATGTAAACTTCCGACTTCAACTGTATATGGTGTGGGGAGAAGGTAGGATATGTTCAGAGGTATATGGTGTGGGGAGAAGGAGAGGGTAGGATATGTTCAGAGGTATATGGTGTGGGGTGTAGGCAGTGACCTGTTGAGGTGCCCCTGCTCTGCAACTCCTTCTCTCTGTGCTCCAGGTCTGCAGCCTCCCTCTGCAGCCTCCCCAGCTCCTCCTGCTGCCTCAGCAGGCTAGCCTGGCCCGCAGCCCCCATGGCCTGGAGGGACACGAGGGGAGAGAGCACAGATGCCATTTTGGCCTGAATGTTGGCTGTATTGTTCACATACATACATAATATTACATTAGGCTATTCCATTTCTTATCACATGTAACCACATAAATTGTTTGAGGTTAACAATATATACTTTTGCTCATGGGTGTGGAAAGGTCTGTCCCTTTCTGGCCAATCAGCTCATTTATGGACCATATATTGGTCCATTTAAGGGAGCTGTTTTGGCGAACCCTAACCCCCAGAAGCAAAAACTTCCATATAGCTTCTATAAAATCAGTATTGGACAAGTAGACAGTCAAATATGGAAAAGGAAAAAGTCCATGTTTTCATTCTTATGTGAAGACATTGATGGCTTATGGTTCCATTGTAAACTAGTGACCAGCGTCATCACTGACCTGTGGGCTGGGCTCTGTTGACGGCTGCAGCACGGCAGGCTGGGAAGGGATCCTGGAGGCCGGAATGGTGGGCCCCGATAGGCTAACCTGAAACAGGAAATACACATGGCAGACTGAGAAAAAGCGGGGCAAAAAACACACAATACAGTAATCTGTGATCTATGGGATGTCAATCTATTCAACGTCAGTTACTGTAGTTTTGATCTGGGGTGTGTGTGTGGGTGTGTGTGTGTGTGTGTGTGTGTGTGTGTGTGCAGGGGTAAAAAGCAAGTGATCTTACCGTCTGATGGTCTGGGAAAGGGTTAAATTGATCAACGTGGTCTACGTCAGAGTTGGTCACTTCTGTAACTGAGGGATCCTGAAACAAAACAACACATTTCCTCTTCAGTATATGCAACAATCAGCTCATTCTCATTAGCATTACGTTCAATGTAATTATTGTCTCATCTAATAGGCCTATCAATCCATCGCAGAAAGAATGTGTGATGCAACAATGGCGGCCTTCACATGTGACGTTCGTAGCCTTCAATAACAGAACTCATATAAAAGAGATTGCTTATGAATTCTTGTGATATTTCGAGAGGCCGAAAAGCTCAAGAAGCTTAATTTCCTGAAGTAAAAAAAGTGTATGGAACGTCAGTCAGGGACATCCGCACTCAACCCAGAGTCCAGTTTGACTTGATATGTCAACCCAGAGTCCAGTTTGGCTTGATATGTCAACCCAGAGTCCAGTTTGACTTGATATGTCAACCCAGAGTCCAGTTTGGCTTGATATGTCAACCCAGAGTCCAGTTTGACTTGATATGTCAACCCAGAGTCCAGTTTGACTTGATATGTCAACCCAGAGTCCAGTTTGGCTTGATATGTCAACCCAGAGTCCAGTTTGACTTGATATGTCAACCCAGAGTGCAGTTTGGCTTTATATGTCAACCCAGAGTCCAGTTTGACTTGATATGTCAACCCAGAGTCCAGTTTGACTTGATATGTCAACCCAGAGTCCAGTTTGACTTGATATGTCAACCCAGAGTCCAGTTTGACTTGATATGTCAACCCAGACTCCAGTTTGACTTGATATGTCAACCCAGAGTCCAGTTTGGCTTGATATGTCAACCCAGAGTCCAGTTTGACTTGATATGTCAACCCAGAGTCCAGTTTGACTTGATATGTCAACCCAGAGTCCAGTTTGACTTGATATGTCAACCCAGAGTCCAGTTTGGCTTGATATGTCAACCCAGAGTCCAGTTTGACTTGATATTTCAGTGGGCAACAGAAAGAAAATGGCATCTCTGTATCACTAAGTAACTACCATAGAAAGAGAGCTGAGATCTTTGCCATTTAACCATAGTAATAAGCCTTTGATAAATCATTCATTACAATGGGAAGCATCCCAAGAAATACCAGGCAGGAGGCTCTCTCAACAATCCAATCCAGTAATTAGAAGGGTGTGGTGTTAAACAGAGGAGCCAATAGCGTTGACATTACCACACCAGACCTTCCAATAGGCTACTCAGTCTCTACCCTGGCTGTGTGTGTGGGCCCAAATTATTCTTTTTTTTACCTTTATTTAACTAGGCAAGTCAGTTAAGAACAAATTCTTATTTACAATGACGGCCTACCCCGGCCAAGCCCTCCCCTAACCCGTACGACGCTGGTTCCAATTGTGCGTCGCCCTACGGGACTCCCGATCACGGCCGGTTGTGATACAGCCCAGGATCAAACCAGGGTTTGTAGTGACGTCTCTAGCACAGAGATGCAGTGCCTTAGACTGCTTAGGTGTGCCAGTTTCACAATTTTACAGCAAAGCTGTAACTTCTTACATCTTACCATTGTCGTAGTCTCCTGTGCTAGAGTCACCAATCATTATGGCCGAAATCTGAGCCCAGTCAGAGTCACCACTGGTCAAGTCACGAATCGAGTCCATTAATATACAATTCGTTGTGTTATACAATTGTTTGTAGTCGCCAACAGATGGCAGTATAACGCCACTCATTAAAACCCCCAACTAATTTAGAATTCATCACTAACTCAAGTTCTACTCAATACGTTTACGTCATTTAGCAGACGCTCTTACCCAGAGCGACTTACAAATTGGTGCATTCACCTTATGATATCCAATACCTGGGGTGTATTCATTACGGATACCTTTTTAGAACCAAAACGGAAGTCAACAGAGAAAACGGAACAAAACCGGAAGGGACCTACCTGAATTTATCCAATAGAAACTCTCGTTTGTGATTTCCATTTAGAGTAAACAGTTTCTGTTTCAAAATGTTTTGCAAATGACTAAAGGTTTTGCAACAGAATCGGTGTAATGAATACACCCGTGTTGCACTACTTAAATGAACAGTAAGTCAGGCTCTCAGATACGTTTTTGTAATCACCCACTGATAAAGTGCATTCAGAAAGTATTAAGACCCCTTCCCCTTTTCCACATTTTGTAACTGTAAAGCCTTATTCTAAAATGGATTAAATGACTTTTTTCCCTCATCAATCTACACACATTATCCCATAATTACAAAAGTGAACGTTTTTTTGTTGTTATTTTTTTACATTTTTGCAAATGTATAACAAGATTCAAAAGGCACTCGCACATCTGAGCAGTCTTGTTGCAGGTGCATGGCAAGAATTAAAGCAATTAAAACAGGATGAAGGAAACCGCACACTGCTCTTGATAGTATCACTGGTATTTAATAAGCTTCCGTATCGGCCCAACGGCCTTCGTCAGAGCTTTTGTGAATTATCGAAAACAGCACCTCTATGTAGACCTAGCCCCACCCACATCCGTTCCACATATGGAAAGGAGTTGGAGGCTAAGGAAAAATAAAAAAGTGCTACCAAACATAACAATATGCATTTCACAAATATTACAAGTGTATAGACAAGACGCACCAAACACGTCGATAAAATCACAACGAGGACATAGCAAGTTTTCATTAATCATTGGGTACATCATACGAAAAAAACAAAGTAATCTTAAATAGGAACATATTTTAAATTCACAACATAACATGCATAGGCATTTCATCATTAAGTCCTTTAGGAAATAATGTCTGGAGGGTGAAAATCCAAAAACATTCTCTTTTGCTCAGAGTATTATTAATATCACCTCCCCTGTCTGATATCTTAACTTTCTCTATGCCACAAAATCTAAAGGTAGAAATGTCATGCTTTAGGTCATTAAAATGTACTGCGACTGGATAATCCCTGTCGTTTCTCCTGATTGAACTTTTGTGTTCACTAATTCTCTGTTTGAGAGAGCGGGAGGTCTTACCGACATAGCACAGCCCACATGGACATTTAATAATGAAAATAACATGGGTGGTGGTACACGTAATGATATCATTTATTTGAAACCGTTTTCCTGTGTGGGGGTGGCAGAAATATTCACACTTCATCATATTGTTGCACTGTGCGCATCCTCTGCATTTATAGCTACCATTTGGTAGAGGGCGTAAAAGATCCTGGCTGATTTTCTTTCGTGGCTGGCAGTTGGCATGAACCAATTTATCGCGTAAATTGCGACCTCTCCTATATACAATGAGTGGTGGATTCTTAAATTCGGCCGGCAAAACTGGGTCCGATGATAAAATATGCCAGTGTTTCTTAACCACACCTCCCACTTTTCGCGAATTCAAAGTATATGTGGTTGTGAACATAACGGAGTGTTCTTTTGCTTTAGCGGGTCTTTTTTGTAACAATTCATCTCGTGTTTTTCCCAATGCCAAATGAAGAGCTTCATCCACACATTGTGGCGAATAGCCTCTTCTTAGAAACCTAGTGCGCATCTCCGCTGCTTTTTCTAGATAATCATCATTGGAGTAGCATATACGGCGCAGTCTGAAAAACTGGCTTCTAGGAAGTCCTCTTTTTAATGGCTCAGGATGGAAGCTGTCCCCCTGTAATAGAGTATTTCTGTCTGTTTCTTTTCGATACAGAGTTGTAAACAGGGTTCCATTTGATTTCTCAATCCACATATCGAGGTAATGAACGCGTTGAGTGTCACTTTCAATAGTAAATTTGAGATTGGGATCCATGTCATTGAGTAGTGCCATAAAATCTGACAGCTCTTGTTCAGTTCCTTCCCATATGCAAAAAATGTCGTCAATATATCGATACCACTTCAGGATTTTGTTCAAAAATGGATTTTCGTTTATGTTATTGACAAAACGTTCTTCAAAATTACCCACATAAAGGTTAGCATAGCTCGGAGCGAATGTGGAACCCATCGCCGTTCCATTCGTTTGGAGGTAGTATTCATCATCAAACCTAAAATAGTTATACTTCAAAACGTATTCTGCCAGCTCTAAAATAAAGTTTGTTGGTGGATATTCATTAGCATCTCTGTCTCCCAAATAGTGTGCTAGTGCTGCCAGCCCCCCCACATGGGGAATGCTGGTATATAGACTCTCGACATCTAATGTGACCAGAATACAGTCTTCTTTTAAACCCGTTATTGGTGAGATCTTGTTTATGATGTCTATAGAGTCTTTTACATATGATGGCAATGCTTGCACATGAGTTTTAATAAAAGCGTCTACAAAGTTCGACAATGGCTCTAGCATTGAGCCTATTCCTGCAACCACTGGTCTGCCTGGATAATTGCCTTGTTGTGTTTTAGGTTTGTGTAATTTCGGTAAAATGTAAAGGCATGGACGTATGGCACAATCGCAGCAAAGATATTCATATTCAGGTTTTGAGATAAGGTGGTTTAATAGGCCTTGCTCCAAACTAGAGCATATATCCCTTTGGAACACCTGTGTGGGATCAACACTTAGTTTTCTATAGAAACGTTCATTACTGAGTTGTCTCTGAATTTCTTCTTTATATTTTTCATAGTCTAGAACTACCACAGCACCCCCCTTGTCTGCAGGTTTAATAACCAACGATGAATCTTTCATTAATTCATTAAGTGCCTGTTCTTCTGTTCTAGTGAGATTTTTTTTAAAATTGAAATACATAAGTATTCAGACCCTTTGCTATGAGACTCAAAATTGTGCTCAGGTTCATCCTGTTTCCATTGAGCATCCTTGAGATGTTTCTACAACTTGATTGGAGTCCAACTTTGGTAAATTCAATTGATTGGACATGATTTGGATATAAGGATTGGACATGATTTCTATATAAGGTCCCACAGTTGACAGTGCATGTCAGAGCAAAAACCAAGCCATGAGGTCGAAGGAATTGTCTGTAGAGCTTGGAGACAGGACTGTGACAAGGCACAGATCTGGGGAAGGGTACCAAAAAATTGGTTTCCATGTGTTTGATGCCATTCCATTCCAGCTAGAATTATGAACCATCCTCCACTCAGCAGCCTCCACTGGTGTAGGTGTTTTATAGAGTACCACAGTATGAGTCATAATACTCATAAAACATAGTGGTCAAACAGGGAAATGGTTCCAATCATTTTTCCCATAGGGGATTTTAGAAACACTTAAAATAAGGGCTGTGTTTCCTGGCGTGACGTTTTGATAACCATGTAAATATCTCTTGGACAAGGTGTCTTTTATCAATATATTCGCCTGTACTTACCACCCCAAAAATTAAATGCGATTTAACTGCTAATGTGGCTATCATAAAGAACTACAAATGCCATGAGTCCTGGACTCGAGTACTACGACACTGCATCTAACCCACTGAGTCCTGGACTCGAGTACTACGACACTGCATCTAACCCACTGAGTCCTGGACTCCAGTACTACGACACTGCATCTAACCCACTGAGTCCTGGACTCGAGTACTACGACACTGCATCTAACCCACTGAGTCCTGGACTCGAGTACTACGACACTGCATCTAACCCACTGAGTCAAGTGAGACGCATCCTCATTAAGTAATGCTCACAATTAGAATATCAGACACGTTTTTTTTAGCATCCATGACCTGTTACAGGCTACAGGAGGCTGAGCTATTTGTTCAGGCTCATATACACCCTGCAAGCAAACAGTCAGTAGAGATGCTGGAAGTACAGTAAGAGTGATTGCTTTGCAACTACTAGCTACCATTGAAGTACTGGTATACAGTGCATTCGGAAAGTATTCAGACCCCTTCACTTTTTCAAAAAAAAAATTAACGTTACAGCCTTATTTTAAAATAAATTAAAATGATGAGGGGGGGAAAAAACTATCTACACAGAATACCCCATAATGACAAAGCAAAAACAGGTTTTAAGAAATAAAAAAACGAAATATCACATTTACATAAGTATTCAGACCCTTTACTCAGTACTTTGTTGAAGCACCTTTGGCAGCGATTACAGCCTCAAGTATTCTTGGATATGACTCTACAAGCTTGGCACACCTGTATTTGGAAAGTTTCTTACATTCTTCTCTGCAGATCCTCTCAAGCTCTGTCAGACCTGCAAAGCTATTTTCAGGTCTCTCCAGAGATGGTCGATCAGGTTCAAGTCTGGGCTCTGGCTGGGTCCCTCAAGAAACTTGTCCCGAATTCAGAGACTTGTCCCGAAGCCACTCCTGTGTTGTCTTGGCTGTGCACTTAGGGTCGTTGTCCTGTTGGAAGGTGAACCTTCGCCCCAGTCTGAGGTCCTGAGTGCTCTGGAGCAGGTTTTCATCAAGGATCTCTGTACTTTGCTCCATTCAGCTTTTCCTCAATCCTGACTAGTCTCCCAGTCCCTGCTGCTGAAAAACATCCCCAAATCATGATGTTGCCACTGTAACAGTGTAGGTTCCGTCCCTCTCTTCGCCCCAACCTGGGCTCGAACCAGGGACCCTTGCACACATCAACAACTGACACCCCGTGAAGCATCGTTACCCATCACGCCACAAAAGCCGCGGCCCTTGCAACGCAAGGGGAAACCCTACTTCAAGTCTCAGAGCGAGTGACGTCACTGATTGAAATGCTATTAGCGCACACCACCGCTAACTAACTAGCCATTTCACATCGGTTACACTCACCCCCCCTTTGACCTCCTCCTTTTCCGCAGCAACCAATGATCCGGGTCACGGCACCAATGTAACAGTGTAGGTTCCGTCCCTCTCTTCGCCCCAACCCGGGCTCGAACCAGGGACCCTTGCACACATCAACAACTGACACCCCGCGAAGCATCGTTACCCATCGCGCCACAAAAGCCGCGGCCCTTGCAACGCAAGGGGAAACCCTACTTCAAGTCTCAGAGCGAGTGACGTCACTGATTGAAACGCTATTAGCGCGCACCACCGCTAACTAACTAGCCATTTCACATCAGTTACACCACCACCATGCTTCACCATAAGGATGGTGCCAGGTTTCCTCCAGACGTGACGCTTGGCATTCAAGCCAAAGAGTTCTTGGTTTCTCATGGTCTGAGAGTCCTCTTGGTGCCCTTTGGCAAACTTCAAGCGGGCTGTCATGTGCCTTTTACTGAGGAGTGGCTTCCGTCTGGCCACTCTATCATAAAGGCCTGATTGGTGGAGTGCTGCAGAGATGCTTGTCCTTCTGGAAGGTTCTCCAATCTCCAGAGGAACTCTGGAGCTCTGTCAGAGTGGCCATTGGGTTCCTGGTCACCTCCCTGACCAAGGCCCTTCTTTCCCGATTGCTCAGTTTTGCCGGGCGGCCAGCTCAAGGAAGAGTCTTGGTGGTTCCAAACTTCTTCCATTGAAGAATTATGGAGGCCACTGTGTTCTTGGGGACATTCAATGCTGCAGATTTTTTTTGGTACCCTTCCCGAGATCTGTGCCTCGACACAATCCTGTCTCGGAGCTCTACAGACAATTCCTTCGACCTCATGGCTTGGTTTTTGCTCTGACATGCACTGTCAACTGTGGGATCTTATATAGACAGGTGTGTGTCTTTCCAAATCATGTCCAATCAATTGAATTTAGCACAGGTGGACTCCAAGTTGTAGAAAAATCTGAAATATGATCAATGGAAACAGGATGCACCTGAGCTCAATTTTGAGTCTCATAGCAAAGGGTCTGAATACTTATGTAAAGAAGGTATCGGTTTTTTATTTTGAATAAATTAGCAAAAATGTCTAATAAACAGTTTTTGCTTTGTCATTATTGGGTATTGTGATGTCATTATTGGGTATTGTGATGTCATTATTGGGTATTGTGATGTCATTATTGGGTATTGTGTGTAGATTGATGAGGGGGATTTAAAAAAAAATCCATTTTAGAATAAGGCTGTAACGTAACAAAATGTGGAAAATGTCAAGGGGTCTGAATACTTTCCAAAGGCACTGTATTTCATACAGGCCAGGCCTATAGGCCTATCCAGATTTGACGTAGTTACAGCAGTAACAATACCGTTTCACTGTACAAGTAGCAAACAGTCCTTAGGCTGCTAGGTAACCCGTGTGTTTTCTGTAAGTTTTAATTGTTGAATTCTGTCAACATTACACACCAGGTCAGCCCTTTTACTGCTGGCAAAAGTACTGAAAATTGGTAAAGTACCCTATGCAGCATCTTACAGTATACAGGAGGTATTGTTTCATACTACTTACTGTAAAATGCTGAAATAGGACAATTTAACAGCCTATTTAATGGAGTTCCCAGCTGTGTCGCTAGTCAATAAAGCAGTATGCACTACAGTATTCACAGGAAACATTTCCCAGTTTAAAACTGCCAAGAAGCCATACATTCTGAGTGAGAGTCAGCTGGATTCCCACCTTATTACTCAGAACAGCTGGATTCCCATCTTATTACTCAGAACAGCTGGATTCCCACCTTATTACTCAGAACAGCTGGATTCCCACCTTATTACTCAGAACAGCTGGATTCCCACCTTATTACTCAGAACAGCTGGATTCCCACCTTATTACTCAGAACAGCTGGATTCCCACCTTATTACTCAGAATAGCTGGATTCCCACCTTATTACTCAGAACAGCTGGATTCCCACCTTATTACTCAGAACAGCTGGATTCCCACCTTATTACTCAGAACAGCTGGATTCCCACCTTATTACTCAGAACAGCTGGATTCCCACCTTATTACTCAGAACAGCTGGATTCCCACCTTATTACTCAGAACAGCTGGATTCCCACCTTATTACTCAGAACAGCTGGATTCCCATCTTATTACTCAGAACAGCTGGATTCCCACCTTATTACTCAGAACAGCTGGATTCCCACCTTATTACTCAGAACAGCTGGATTCCCATTGCATTTCTCTGAACAGCTGGATTCCCATTGCATTTCTCTGAACAGCTGGATTCCCATTGCATTTCTCTGAACAGCTGGATTCCCATTGCATTTCTCAGAACAGCTGGATTCCCATTGCATTTCTCTGAACAGCTGGATTCCCATTGCATTTCTCTGAACAGCTGGATTCCCATTGCATTACTCTGAACAGCTGGATTCCCATTGCATTTCTCTGAACAGCTGGATTCCCATTGCATTTCTCTGAACAGCTGGATTCCCATTGCATTTCTCTGAACAGCTCTCTCTCTCACACTTCCTCGATGGCCAGTGTGGCACCAGGCTTGAACCCTATCTCTGCTTGGCAGTTTCATACCTCAGATAAATCAGACACAAGGTTAGAGGCTACAATTTTGTTGCGTTACATTTCACACCCACATTCTGTGTTTGGAGTGAAGTGACTTCGTAGCCTAATTGGTGTTTTGAGATTCCATTTTGCTGAGTTCTATTGGGAGATATTGTAAAAGGTGCAACTGAGCTGTAAGCCTACAGCCTAGACATCCTGGAGGCTGTGACGTTTGTTCACATCTAAAGGTAAACCGCAGAGCGTAGGTTCATGGAAAAAAAGATGCATCCACTGACAGTGCGCTCATAACGTAGCCTATAGGCGAACAAACGTGTGTAATTTCATAGGGCCTACTTTGTAACCATTTAGCATTCTTTGCTGAGAAAGCGTAGTAGACTTACAGTCTTATTTATCAGTTTGTACGCTATTTCCTTTATCAAATGTACACTGTTCTTTTGCAACTTCTTGTATCTGAGAGAGATGAGGTAAACCATCTGTGGCTAAAACCTTGCCAATCATGCTACAAACCCAGATACACCCAACACGTTTCCTGTGTGTTACTTTGTAGCAAGACTTGGAGAAAAGTTAGCACCAACTTTGTATCAACACGTGTGTAAAAAAATAATAAACGCGTATTACCTGAAAAGGGTTGATGTCGTACGATTCTACAAATGGGTTATCTTCAAATCCCGACATTTTAATAGCGTTTTATAATATCTCCTCAAAGTAGACACAATATAGCCCTCCTATCGCTTGATAAGCTCCTCTTTCTTTCATTGGTTATTTCCTGAAATTGAGTTCAGTGCCCAGATTTAGGCTACATACGAGAATGACAGGTGCGTCATTTGGATAGTCAACTAAAGTGCGCCATCTGTAGATTTTTAAACCTTTTTTTATTGAAACTTTATTTAACTAAAAATAGATGCTTTGGGACGCAGACGTCTCAGATGTATTTAATACAAATGTGCATGTTTTTAATACCAAATTGAGGACACAATTCAATGTGTATTAATGGCACTAGCTAGGCCAATAATTAAAAGCACAATCATTTGGAAACATTCCCTAAGCTAATGTAGACTAGGTCAAAGTTTGATAATAAAAAACTATTTTAATTTGAACAAAACTATAGCAGAGAAAATATAGACATAAATGTGGTTTGAAAGTGACAAGGATGAGCCCATAGCATATCATGACGCCAGAACTACTGTGAACGCTGACGTTCCAGCGATGGAGGAAGTAAGAGGTGAGACATATTTATCCCATTTTGTATTAATTTAATCCATAAAATACCCTAAATGACACTTTCACATGTAGCGACAAAGTCGCCAATATAAAACGAATCAAAGAGAAGCGCATCGGTAACAAACACAGCACGCGAGCGTACCTTCTTTAAAGAACACACACATTCATTAATTCTCATGTGTTTTTAAGTATTCAGAAAATACAAATGCATTAATTCATACGAGACACATGCATGTATTCCATTCCATTCAAATGGTTGTTTGGGTTCAATAGCCTATAAAGTACCTGATGTTTTGCCTTCAAATGGATGTTTGGCGTTCAATAACATTATTGCCAGAAGATACCAACCCTACCGTTGCTTGTTTACACTGAGCTGCACTGAGGTCAGAACGCAATCACAGTTACACACCTTGGAGCCTGGCGTGAGATATGGGTATATCAATGAAGTGATGGGATATGCCACTGTACTCCAAATTGTACCTTTAATCTACACTGCTCCATCGAGAAGATTGAAATACTGCTAGTTTTCCTGGAAAACTGCCCTTGTTGCCCTAATGGTAGCTACCAGTAGCCACAGCAGCCATTATGGAATGGCACTTGCTGTTGAACGAAGGAGCTGACACTGCAATTCCAAATTTGCTGTTGCTGCTCTGTTCTTTATTTTACTTGTATTATTGTCTATCCTGATGTCTAGTCACTTTACCCTGCCTTCATGTACATATCTACCTCAAATACCTTATTATCTGTCCTGATGCCTAGTCACTTTACCCTGCCTTCATGTACATATCTACCTCAAATACCTTATTATCTGTCCTGATGCCTAGTCACTTTACCCTGCCTTCATGTACATATCTACCTCAAATACCTTATTATTATCTATCCTGATGTCTAGTCACTTTACCCTGCCTTCATGTACATATCTACCTCAAATACCTTATTATCTGTCCTGATGTCTAGTCACTTTACCCTGCCTTCATGTACATATCTACCTCAAATACCTTATTATTATCTATCCTGATGTCTAGTCACTTTACCCTGCCTTCATGTACATATCTACCTCAGATACCTTATTATCTATCCTGTTGCCTAGTCACTTTACCCTGCCTTCATGTACATATCTACATTAAATACCTCTGCACATTGATATGGTACTGGTACTCTCTGTATATAGCTCCACATTGATCTGGTACTCCCTGTATATAGCTCCACATTGATCTGGTACTCCCTGTATATAGCTCCACATTGATCTGGTACTTCCTGTATATAGCTCCACATTGATCTGGTACTTCCTGTATATAGCTCCACATTGATCTGGTACTTCCTGTATATAGCTCCACATTGATCTGGTACTTCCTGTATGTAGCTCCACATTGATCTGGTACTTCCTGTATATAGCTCCACATTGATCTGGTACTCCCTGTATATAGCTCCACATTGATCTGGTACTTCCTGTATATAGCTCCACATTGATCTGGTACTCCCTGTATATAGCTCCACATTGATCTGGTACTTCCTGTATGTAGCTCCACATTGATCTGGTACTTCCTGTATATAGCTGCACATTGATCTGGTACTTCCTGTATATAGCTCCATTCTTGTGTATTTTATTTTATTCTTCTTGTGTATTATCATTTTTAAACTCTGCATTGTTGGGAAGGGCTCGTAAGCAAGCGTTTCACAGTAAAGTCTAAACCAGTTGTATTCGGTGAATGTGACAAATAAAATGTGATTTGATTTTCATTTGGACTACAGTGGTATATCTCATCCCTGCATTAAGGTACTTTTTCCGACCCATATCTCGCGCCGGCTCCATGGTGTCTTAATGTAACCGTGAGGGGCTCCCGGGTGGCGCAGCGGTCTAAGGCACTGCATCTCAGTGCAAGAGGCATCACTGCAGTCCCTGGTTGGAATCCAGACTGTATCTCAGTGCAAGAGGCATCACTGCAGTCCCTGGTTGGAATCCAGGCTGTATCTCAGTGCAAGAGGCATCACTGCAGTCCCTGGTTGGAATCCAGACTGTATCTCAGTGCAAGAGGCATCACTGCAGTCCCTGGTTGGAATCCAGACTGTATCTCAGTGTAAACAAACCTAGAAAGTAGTTGATGTTTTGCTTTCAATGAATGTTGCAGTGCAGAAGTGCAATTTCCTGTCATACTATGCATGTTTTATATTGAAAAATGATTGACTGTGGCACTGTTTTCTTTGTGTTACAGTATTTCCACTATCCTATGCGGTACAGAATTATGCATGGGGTAAGGTTGGTCTGGACAGTGAGGTGGCCAAACTGGTTGTTGGTGGGGATACTTCAACTGTCATTGAAGCAGACAAACATTATGCTGAGGTGAGTGACATTCCAGGGATCATCAACTAGATTCAGCCGGGGGATGATTTTTTTTCTTATGCATATGGTTGGGCGCCGGAACATAATTAAGCAATAAGGCCCGAGGGGGTGTGGTATACACTGCGTGCACAATTATTAGGCAAGTGAGTATTCTGATCTTATCATTGTTTCTATTCACATTTTCAAACCATATAAACTTGAACGCTTATTGGATTTAATCATTTTCAGGTGATATGTATTTATGTAATGAGGGAGGGTGTGGCGAAAGTGAATAACACCTTATATCAAGGTGTGCATAATTATTAGGCAGCCTCATTACCTCAGGTAAAATGGGCCAAAAAAGAAATTTAACTGACACTGAAAAAACAAAAATGTAAAATGCCTTTCAGACGGATGCGACACTCTTTAAATAGCTAAACTATTGAGGTGTGACCACCGGACATTCAAACGTTTTGTTGCGAATAGTCAACTGGGGCGCAAAAAACGCATGGGGAAGAAAAGGCGCAAATTAACTGCAAAAAACTTGAGAAGAATTAAACGTCAAACTACCAGGAACCCATTATCCTCCAGTGCCACCGTATTCCAGAACTGCAACCTACCTGGAGTGTTCAGAAGTACAAGGTGTCAAGTACTCAGAGACATGGCCAAGGTCAAGAAGACTGAAACAAGACCACCGCTGAATAAGATTCACAAGTTGAAGCGTCAAGATTGGGCAAAGAAATACCTGAAGACAGATTTTTCAAAGGTTTTATGGACAGATGAAATGAAAGTGACTCTTGATGGACCAAATGGATGGGCCCGTGGCCGGATCAGTAATGGACACAGGGCACCACTTTGAGTCAGGTGCCAGCAAGGTGAAGGAGGGGTACTGGTATGGGCTGCTATCATTGAGGATGAGGTAGTTGGACCTTTTCGGGTTGAAGATGGACTGAAACTCAACTCCCAAACCTACTGCCAGTTTCTGGAAGATTCTTTCGTCAAACAGTGGTACAGGAAGAAGTCCTCAGCATTCTAGAAGGCCATGATCTTTATGCAGGACAATGCTCCATCACATGCATCCAAGTACTCCACTGCTTGGCTAGCCAGCAAGGGCCTCAAAGATGCCTGAATAATGACCTGGCCCCCTTCCTCACCTGACTTAAATCCTATTGAGAACTTGTGGGCCGTTCTCAAACATGTGATTTACAGTGATGGAAGACAATACACCTTTTTGAACAGCATTTGGGAGGCTGTGGTTGCTGCTTCAGTGAAAATTGATCGTGAACAGATCAAGAAACTGACAGACTCCATGGATGGAAGGCTCATGGCAGTTATTGAAAATAAGGGTGGCTATATTGGTCACTGAATATTTTTGAAAGGCAAAAAATGTTATATAATTGTCATTTTGTGTTACTTATCTGTTACACTTACTCTAAAAATGGAGAATAAACAAGTGAGTTGAGAGAAATTATTTTTGTAATTTAGTTGCCTAATAATTCTGCACACTAATAGTTGCCTAATAATTCTGCACACTTATATATTTCCCTGAGAAAGACAAAACTCACCTTTCCTTTGTTAAACATTCAGGTTTGAGGTTCAATAACATTTTGGATTGACTGAGAGCATTGTGTTTGTTCAACAATAAAATGAATCCCGAGGAATACAATTTGCCTAATAATTGTGCACGAAGTGTATAGCCAATATTTTACCTTTATTTAACTAGGCAAGTCAGTTAAGTACAAATTCTTATTTACAATGACGGCCTACCAGGGAACAGTGGGTTAACTGCCTTGTTCAGGGGCAGAACTACAGATTTTTACCTTGTCAGCTCGGGGATTTGATCTAGCAACCTTTCGGTTACTGGCCCAACGCTCTAACTACTAGGTTACCTGCCGCCTCTACACTCTAACCACTAGGCTACCTGCCACCTCTACACTCTAACCACTAGGCTACCTGCCGCCTCTACACTCTAACCACTAGGCTACCTGCCGCCTCTACACTCTAACCACTAGGTTACCTGCCGCCCTGTTCTTATGCAAGACGCAATGTGAAGTGCCTGGATTACAGTCCTTAGCCGTGGTATATATTGGTCATATATCACAAACCCCCAAGGTGCCTTATTGCTGTTATAAACTGGTTACCAACGTAATTAGAGCAGTAAAAATACATGTTTTGTCATAACCGTGGTATATGGACTGATATACCATGGCTGTCAGCCAATATCATTCAGGGCTCGAACCACCCAGTTTATAATTACAAATAATTTGTAGACTGTAAATTGACTGCAGGAAGCCCAAACAGATAGACTAAAACATAATAATTTCAAACCTTGTTTACATTTGTATATAAAATCACTTGTAGCTCAATTCTTGGTGTTTATACAGTCTTTTATGTCCAACAATGAAAATGAAAAACAATATATATACTACCATTTGGCCCATGGGCCGCCTGTTGGGGCACCCTGCAGTAAGGTATATCGTGGCAGGTAGCCTAGCGGTTAGAGTGTTTTGCTGGTAACCAAAAGGTTGCTTGTTCGGATCCCCGAGACGGCAAGGTGTAAAATATGCCTGTGATGTGACCCCACTCTGAAGGTGGAGTTGGGATATGCAATAAATAGTGATTTTCTCCAGACAATGTATTATTCCTGTCCTGCAGATTGGTTTTCACGGATTGGTCCCTTCGGGGCTTTAGCTGAGCCCATAGCGGTCTAAGGCATCGCAGTGCTAGAGGCGTCACTACCTACAATCGGCCTTGGCCCAGTGTCGTCCGGGTTAGGGGAGAGTTTGGCCGGAGTGGGCCGTCATTGTAAATAAGAATTTGTTCTTAACCGACTTGTTACTTAACTAAAGGTTGAATAAACTAATAAAGCTCCTTCAATGCCTGTCCTTTTCACAAGTCATTATTTATTTAGTTACAGCGTCACAGGAAGTGTTTCTCATAAAGGTTAGTAGTATGGGAGTGATGACATTTTATCAGTGTGAAACACAACGTCCAATGCAGTGGTGAATGGGCAGATTTTATTTTCATACTCCACAATCATCATCATCCATAGCTGATAGCCTGGGTGCCAAATCCTGTCTGAGTCAATCCTCTGGTACAAAACAATAGCTAACTAAAACTAGGATGACACGTAGGTTTACCGCCTATGCATTGAAGATCATTGTACTGAACTGTATGAACTGTTTTGTAGGGGGCGGCAGGTAGCCTAGTGGTTAGCAGGTAGCCTCGTGGTTAGAGCACTGGGGCCAGTAACTGAAAGGTTGCTAGATCAAATCCCCGAACTGACAAGGTAAAAATCAGTCATTCTGCCCCTGAACAAGGCAGTTAACCCACTGTTCCCCCGATAGGCCGTCAATTGTTAATAAGAATTTGTTCATAACTGATTTGCCTAGTTAAATAAAGGTTAAATAATAAATTCATATCCTGTTTGTCCATTCATTGCATGTTACTGACAATTTGGTTTGATACAAGGTGTCTATTTTCATCATAGTCTTCGAAAAACCGAATAAACAACTGATCACAAAAAAAGTTCAATTACAAAGAGATGTTAATGGTTGTAAACAAACTCCTCTTTGTCAGTAATGAGGCCCCACCTTCTGTCTTCCGTCAGCTGTGGACGGGCGCTCACCCCAAAGGAGATGCCCTCATCAAGGACAACAGGATAGCCCAGAGGACGCTGGGCCAGTGGATCGCAGACTACCCAGAATGCTTGGGGTCAAAGGTCAAAGACACTTTCCATGGCCAGCTGCCCTTCCTCTTCAAGGTCCTGTCAGATAACACCGCACTGTCCATACAGGCTCATCCCAACAGGGTAAGTGTTCATTAAGACACACTGTAGCAAAACATTTTGCAGCGGAAAAAGTTAACAACCGTTTCTTATTGGACAAATTCAGATTGTATCTCACCTTTTTTCTTTCGTTCAGTGGCTACTGAATAACCCGGAAGTCAGAGTAAAGGCAGGAGGGGTTTACAAATATTTATCTCAAGTATAAATGGTGTGTGTTCTTCATTTGTTTTCATTTTGGTAATCATATTGTCCTTTCCCCATTGGTCCACACATCAGGAGTTGGCTGGATGGCTCCATGCCCAGTTTCCAGAGCATTACCCTGACAACAACCACAAGCCTGAGATGGCCATCGCACTTAGTCAGTTTGAAGGCCTCTGTGGCTTCAGACCTGTTGAAGAGATCATTGGCTTTCTCAAATGTAAGTGGCATACATGGCATGAAAATTAACATCCGCCGAATGCGGGTAACTTTAGGTATTGGCGGGTAAGAGTGTCTATTTCACCAGCCACGTTGGCGGGTGGTCAATTTGCAGGGCTCTACAGTGCGAACATCACATTCACAAATACAAATAGTCAAAAGTAAAGTATGAGTACATGTGCGACTTGCGATTTATAGAAAAATGCTGCAGTAGCTGTTTTGTTTTGTTTCTTAACTGCTAATCGCACAAAGAAATAGGATCCTATATCCCACCCCGCACAAACACACTGCCTGGCGGGGGAGCTGTGCGCAATGAGTGAAGTGCTGATAGATTCATGTTTTGGAGGCGCTGCGCACAGGCATAACAGTTGGTCTTATATACTCTAAAGACTACAAAGTGAGACTTTGTCAGCGTGTTTGTTTTGGCTATTTACATTGTTTTTGTTCACAAGCCTGGTTGTTTTTCAACGTTAGTTTGAGTCTACTGCTTCAACTGACAGTGAAGAGATGCCCTAGCAGTCAGATCCCAAATCTCACAGACACACCTCACACGACTGGAGTGGCCCCGTTACCACGGTAACCTCCCACAGCTGAACATTTTGTCTCAACTGATATTTTGGTTTAAAGACTCCATTCACAAAAAATGAAATGAAATTGAGCAATATACCACATTACTTCTTACTAATACATTTCTTGTTTTGGAAACATTACAAAGCATGGTCATTTGTTATTTTTGTGTGTTTTTTTTTATGTAATTATGGCGTAAGAAATATTTTGGCTGATAAGAAATCTAGCATATCTTTCAGATTGTCCATTATCATTGTTTTACATTCCATGTTTTAAAATGTATTCAACCTCTCAGTTCAGTGATTTCCTTCCTTCCACAATGATATTCAATTATCCTTTAAAGGCCATTAAAGTGTGTTAATAGTGTCTGTCTGTGTGTCCATCTCAGGTGTCCCAGAGTTTCACGCCCTTGTCGGAAATGAGGCGGCGGAGGAACTGCAGAGCAGTATCGGGGAGGCGCTCCGCATCTCGCTGGCCCTCAAGAAGTGCTTCACCCGCATGATGAACTGTGAGAAGAAGGTGTTTGTGGACCAACTCAACATGCTGGTGAAAAGAGTCACTGAGGATGGTGAGAGCATTATACAACAAGTATTTTATTTTTGTGATGCCTTTACCCTTCCTCATGTAGCTAGACCCCAACTAGCCTGGTCCCAGATCTGTTTGTGCTGTATAGCCACCAAATATGTAATGTTTGGCATGACAACGACCATAGCAGAAAAGCACAAACAGTTCTAGGATCAGGCCAGGCCCCAGTTTTCTTGCGAAAGCCCCAAAAAGAGGTGTTTTCTTTTATATAATCAATAGTACATGAGTATGAATGTGGGCATAAATGATATTCTCTTTGCGATTGTAAATATTCTACAGCATAATGCTCAGTCATGTTTTCCAAAAGACCTCTTGCACCAAGACATCTTTGTGTGTAATATTCAACCTTCGTTTATCCAGGTTAGTCTTATTGAGATTACACATCTCTTTCACAAGAGCGACCTGGGTTGTGTTCAATAAGCACTAAACAGAAAAAAAAGCTGACTGAAACAGGGAGGGACTTGTACAATAAGAAACATTCATTTTCTGTAACAAAACAGTTTTTTTTGTTGCGTGCTCTAATGAACATGACCCTGTTGTACCTGTTGTACCCTGTCCAGCTAATGCAGGGAAGGACACATCGGGTAATAACGGTGAGCTGTTGCTCTGGCTCCACTCCCAGTATCCGGCTGACATCGGATGTTTCTCCATCTACTTCCTGAACCGCATGGTGCTGGAGCCAGGCGACGCTATGTTTCTGGGAGCCAATGAGCCGCACGCATACCTCTATGGAGGTCAGGGGTCAACCAATCGGCTTCTTAGAGTCAACTAGATGTGTTAAAGTAGTGTATTGATGATGATGATAATAATAGCTCATAAAGTACAATAGATTAGCTATTGTTTATTGGGGATGGTAATGTACACACCCAGAAAACACTTTACCCTGGTGCTGGATTAGTCAGAGGATAATGTTGAACTAAAAACTAATCCTCACTGGTAAATGGTCCCAAAGTTTACAGCCTTTAAACTGATTAAACTTTGGGAGCTATACCAGTGTGTATGTTTTATTTTAATCTGTAATAAAATCAGCTATTGAAATACGTATTGAATGTTATGATACATTTAGGATACCTTCGTAATATTACGTATTATATTTATTTATTACATAAATTACATTATTTTAAGTTGACATGTAAAGTTGCAATGAATAACAAATACAGAACAGTGAGAATTCTCCGAATCTTTTTTGAAAATTAAATTTGAAAGAAAAAACATTGTGTATCCTGTCCTTTCCCTCGTTATCTCTCTATTCAGACTGCATCGAGTGCATGGCCTGCTCAGACAACACGGTGCGCACCGGCCTGTAGCTCTGGACCTGAAGCAAGGATATGCATATTCTTGATACCATTTGAAACGAAACACTTTGAAGTTTGTGGAAATGTAAAAGTAATGTATCGGAATATAACACATTAGATATCTTTTTATCATCTTTGAAATGCAAGAGAAAGGCCACAATGTATTATTGCAGTTTAGGAGCAATTTAGATTTTGCCCACTAGATGGAAGCAGTGTATTTGCAACGTTTTAGACTGATCCAATGAACCATTGCATTACTGTTCAAAATGTTGTATCAAGTCTGCCCAAATCTTCCAAATTGGTTTAGTTACATTTTCAAGTACATAACTGTGCACTGTCAAACAATAGCATGGTATTATTTCACTGTAATAGCTACTGTAAATTGGACAGTGCAGTTAGATTAACAATAATTTTTACTTTCTTAAGACATCTCTATGTCCTGGGAATTTTTCTTGTTACTTATAATGTCATGCTAATCAAATTAGCGCACGTTAGCTCAAACGTCCCACAGGGGGGACACCATATTTTTGTTCAATATAGATCAGCTACACATACTGAGACAGATGGCTCGCTCGGATGCAATCTCCAGTGAGATAAATTCAGCCTCTTCCGAATTGAAGTAAAAATATGAATCACAGAGAGACGAAATATAAATTATTCAATTTTATTTTCTTGGTAAATTTTTTGGCGAAGCCTGGCTTCCCTTGGCATCAATGAATACATGCCACTGAAGAAACTGACTGTTAAAACTGCCAAATCCCTCTGGATAGATGATGAATTGAAAAAAAAGGTATGGCTGAGAGGGATGAGGCAAAGGGAATGGCAAATAAGTCTGGCAAAACAGCAGATTGGCAAACATACAGTAAATTGAGAAATTCACGTAACTAAACAAAAATAAACAAATACTATACTATGTAACAAAGACAAATCATATAAGGAATACTAGTAAAAAGCTTGAGTACCTTAAATTAATTTCTAGGCAGAAAGGCTAGCTAAGCACCATTTTGTATTGAGGCTGATGGCTCATTCATAATAAAAAATAAAATAAAACAAAAGCCTTTGATTTTGCCAAACACAAATAACTTTTTTGTTGACAAGATTAGAACATTTAAGCATGACATGCAAACAACAAATGCTGAGCTTTTATATTTACGCATAATGAACCAAATAATGAAAGACAATCACTGTAGCTTTGAAGTCCGCAAAGTTAGTGTGGAAGAGGTGAAAAATATTACTGCTGTCTCTAAATATGGACAAACCACCTGGTACCGACAACCTGGATGGTAAATTACTGAGGTTGGTAGCGGAATACATTGCAACTCCTATTTGTCACATCTTCAATCAAAGCATCGAAGATGGAGTGTGCCCTCAGGCCTGGAGGGAGGCAACACTCATTCAATAAAGCACCCTTCAACGGTTCAAACATTGATCATAGCAAACGTAGGTGTTATGGATTAACATCCTCTGCCTTATCATAGATTGAGAGTTACCTATCTAATAGAACACAGAGGGTTTTCTTTAATAGAAACCTCCTCTCTGATGCAAATTCGATTGAGTGTGGTGTACCGCAGGGCAGCCGGCTAGGTCCATTATTGTTTTCGGTTTTTACTAATGACCTTCCAATGACCTTGAATAAAGCCTGTGTGTCTATGCACGCTGATGACTCAACAGTATACACGTCGGCTACAACAGTAAAATAAATAACTGACACCCTTAACATAGAGCTACAGTCAGTTTTATAATGAGTAACTAGCAATAGACTGGTGCTAAATACCTAAAAAAAAATAAAAGCATATTTTTTTTGAATGATGTGGCTATTGAGCAAGTTGAGGAGATTAAACTGCTGGGTGTTACCCTAGATAGCATGCTGTCATGGTCAAAACATAGACTCAGTGGTAGAATCCCCCTTTCCCTTTTTTAAATTGGGAAGAGGTCTGTCCATGATAAGACGTTGCCCTGATTTCTTGACATCTCAGTCAACCAGACACGTGCTACAGGCCCTAGTTTTGTCAGGTGCGGCAAAGAAGGACATAGGCAAATTGCAGTTGGTCCAGAACAAAGCAGCACATATTGCACTTAGATGTACATGGAGGGTGAATGTCAGTGACATGTATGTCAATCTGTCCTGGTTCAATGTTCAGTGATTGACTGCATCACTATTGGTCTTTGTGTGAGGTGTTTGATGTGTTGATGGTACCAAACTGTCTGTTCAAGCAGTTGGTACACAGTTCAGACACTCATCTGTACAACACAATACATGCAACCTGAGGTGTCTTTACAGTCCCCAGGTCCAGAACAGTGGCTGGGAAACACACAGTATTAAATAGAGCCATGACTACATGGAACTCTCTGCCACCCAGGTAACTCAAGCTAGCAATAAAAACAGATAAAAAACAGATAAAAGAACACCATACGGCATGACAGGGACTGTGAAGAGACACACAGACATTTTTATGTATTTTGCATTGTATTATGTATATGATACAAGGTTGGGATACGACTGTGATATGTGGTTGTCTCGCCTGGCTATCTTTAGATGAATGCACTAGCTGCAAGTCTCTCTGGATGGGAGCATCTGCTAAATGACTCAATTGTAATGTAAATGTAGTGCTATGTATATATTTATGTATTTTATTTGTGTTTCCTGTTTAGACCCCAAGAAGAGTAGCCACTGTCTCGGCAGCAGCTTATTGGGGATCCTAATAAATATTAGATCAAACTTACATTTTCTCTCCTGTGTGAGTGAGCTGGTGACTCTTAAAATTATGCTGGACACTGAAATTCTTCCCACACTGGGAGCAGCGATATGGCTTCTCTCCTTTGAGTGAGCTGGTGTTTCTTTAAGACACCAGAGGGCGTGTAATTATTCCCACACTGGGAGCAGTGATATGGCTTCTCTCCTGTGTGAGTATGTTAGTGTCTCTTTAAGACACAAGAGTTGGGTGTGACTCTTCCCATACTGGGAGCAGTGATATGGCTTCTCTCCTGTGTGAGTATGTTAGTGTCTCTTTAAGACACCAGAGGGTGTGTAACTCTTCCCACACTGGGAGCAGCGATGTTGCTTCTGTCCTGTGAGAGTACGTTAGTGTCTCTTTAAATACGTGAAATACCAAGGGTGGTGCACTTCCCCCTACTGCCACAGTGAACGCAGTGAGATAGGGGCCAGAAGTTCACAGGTTCTAAACTTTTCTCAAAAAAAAAGGTACATTTCTAGCCTACTACGCACCTTTTGAATGTACTTTTATTCCTCAACAGAATGTAACAAGCCCATAACTTTATTGGTAAAGTAGAATTTGGAAAGGAGAGCATCTCAGAGTAGTGGTGCTGATCTAGGATCAGGTCCCCTCTCTATGTAATATTATTCATTGGGATTTAAAAAGGCAAACCTGATCATAAAATCAGCACTCCCTATTCTAAGATGTTTGATAGATAGCCATAGCATTTACAAAGAGATAACACTTACCCTGGGAGGGTAGCAGGTGACTGTTCTAACCAATCTCTGGTTGAATTCCCCTAACAAGTTGAAGTGTTACAAAAAAAATTACAGCTTTATTTTCTGAAAACATATTGAATTTAAAACAATTACACACATTACAATCCATCACAAAGTCAGAACCTTCAATTATTTAAATGAGCGGCTGTAATTTATAACTCCACAACATGTGAAAATGCCCATTTAGTTTCATTTACAACCATTATCCATTATAAGAGTTGCATCACTCTGGCCTGTGGTACCCCCTTTGGGTCCCTCTGTGACCTTCACTTCCTGTTTGAAGTTCTTCCACAGGGGCCACTGACCTGGTGCCTTACAGGACCCCTTGGCCTTGGCTGCAGGGGGCTGCTTGGGTGCTGGCCCTGCTATGGTGTCCAGGGTGAAGCTCTGCCTGAGGACCTGCTCTAGCGTGGGCCTGAGGGCACCATACAGCCTCTGCAGTGCCCGCACATCCTCCAAGGCATTATGCACCTCGTAGGAGATGCCAACCACTATCCGAACAAGGTTTTCCTGCCGAAAACTCTGGAGTCCACGTCCCTTCAGAATCTCTCGCGCCAACGGGAGCGTGTCCAAGCAACCAGAAACTGCTAACTGGAACTCAGCTTTAAGGTCAAACTCGTCAAGCGCTCTAGCTAGCACAGGGCAGTCGAAGTGACGGATATTGTGACCAACGACCATTGGGCGGTCCAGCATGCGCAAGAAGGCTATGAAGGAGACTAGGACTTCTTTGAGGGAGTTGGTCAGGACAGGGCAGCGATGGTGGTAGAGCCTGTGCCTCCGGACTCTGAAGCCTGTGACCTTGGCGGCTCCACGCTGCATCCGACATCGAGGGACAGTGTAGAGGTTCAGGGAGTGACCCCCACTTACTGCAGCCAGCTGGATGATTTCACAGCTCTGACCTGTTGGAATGACAAGCATTACAAACACTCAATCAGTTATCAAGACCACGGTAGACCGTATAGAAATGATTGAGACGTTCACATAACATTAGGTTAGTGATTTTCAGTCCCGGTCCTGGAGACCCACAGGGGTTGCAGGCTTTTCTTCCATACAGAACTACACACCTGATTCAAAGTTCATTCAAATCAGTGATATTCTTTGATTCTATCTGTGTTAGTTCTGGGCTGCCTGAGACAAAAGCCTGCTGCAGACCTGCCAACCTTGTCCAACGTTTTAGAGTACCAGATGCGCGCGGCAAATTGGAGATTCAACTGGCAGGCATAGCACGTGTTGGGGTTCTTTCCCCCCCTGCACGCTCGTGCGCACGCTGTTTGTGAGTCTGATCGCAATTATAGAATTGTACCAAATCAAGTCTATACAAGGTTGGAATACCTTGACAGCATTCCATTTACACATATGGTAAAAGTCATTAACAAGATGTAATTACAAAGAACACACAAAGGACCTTTATTCTTGGAGTTTTTTATTGTATTTCATTAAAACAAATAATAACAAGTTATTTGTTTAGGTACAAAATGTACCAAATGTCTAATCCACAATATTTATTTTTAAATTCTGATATAAGAACAAATGTTTGAGCAGAGCATCAGTATCAAATAAACATGTTCTCCATAATAAAAAGGAAAAAGCTATGATTAGAAACAATGGGTGAGAACAAATCTTCCGGAGACCTTCAAATGTTCAGGAAATGATTTCTTAGACAGATTTGCCTGGTAGTTAGCAGATTTAGCCTTACGCAGCAGAGCATCCGGGTAGACTTCTCTATGACAAACAGTTCCTCTGGTAATAGAAACCTTCTTGGTAACGAGGGCACTCAGCAGGTCTGTACTGAGGGAGGCTCTGTACTGGGTTTTGTTCTTGGTAACGAGGGCACTCAGCAGGTCTGTACTGAGGGAGGCTCTGTACTGGGTTTTGTTCTTGGTAACGAGGGCACTCAGCAGGGCTGTACTGAGGGAGGCTCTGTACTGGGTTTTGTTCTTGGAAACGAGACTGAGTATTTGTTCCCAGTCTGCATTGCTGTGGAATATGACCAATATCCCCAGGAGTAGACCAGGCTGCCCCCTCCCTTTTCATTGTGCTGATTTCTCTGCAGGTCTGATCCGTGCGCATGTTGACCAGACTCTGCTCAAAGGTTGTTGCCTGATAGAGTCTAAACTCATCTTCCACCAGATCAACAGAGGTTCCCTCTGGAATAACGCAGGGAAAGCGTGCCATGAACAAGTTGAGGGATGACAACTTGGCAGTCTGCCTGTTGGCAATGTCAGCAACCACTGCATGCTGGAGGAGCACATCTCCAAATGGAAATTTCAGCAACATGTAGTCTACTGCAGAAGAAAATACGTTTCTGACATCTGGACATCTGCATAGAAGGCTTCCTATGTAGATGCGGGTGTCCTGGCCAATGGACAGCTCCTTGTCAGGAAGCTGGTTTTGTCTCTCCAGGTAGAGTGTAGGCTTGACACCACTACTCGTTTCTGCCATCATGGTAGTGACAGTGTCTGGCTTGTAGAAGGACAACATTAGTTTCTGCAGTTGCATCTCTAAAGTTGACAGCAAAATTTTTATGCACGGCTCCTCTCATTGCAGAATCAGATTTCCGACATAAAAAAATTGCTATGGCTCTCTGTAAAAAGTACGCATAGATTTTTGATACCGGATCTGTGAGAAATTGTAGGACTTTCTCAGGATTTGTAAGATCTTTTGGTCCTTTTTCTTTCTTTTCTGCCTTTTGTTTTGCCACTTTGTCCCCGATATCCCTTTGCTTGAACAGATACTGAGAGTCAGGTCGAAGGTTTTGTCAGTAGGTCCACATTTGATGGAGGATGGCGTGACTTTGCTTCCAGAGGAGCCCGGTGGGGGATCGGGGGAGCCCGGTGGGGGCTCGGGGGTGCCCGGTGGGGGCTACGTAGAGAGTCAGCTGGGGGCTTGAGCCGTGGCATTGGCAATGTGGTGGTGGAGGCGGCAAACCTCTTGGGCTGCCTAGCAGAGGGCTCAAGTGAGGAAGAGGATGTGGCTGTTGTGGTGGAGCTTGGGGGCACAGTGGTCTTTCTCCGATACCTCATCATTGCTGCAGAAAGCGGTTGATACACTGGCCAAGGGACAACCATCTTGTAGATAACAGCTTCAAAATCTTCCTGACATCAGTGTCACACAGGATCTGTAGGTCACGCAGAGAAGCCTTTCTCTTGCTACTCTTGTCGAGATAGTAAAAGATGGTTTACGAGAAAGTCTTCAGTATTAACACTGAGCTGCCTCGACGCCCTCTCTGCAGCTATGTGTATCAAATGGCAGGCACAACCAATCAAGTACACATTTTCATTTTGGGTCTTCACAAATTCTGCCACCCCTTTTCCCAGACCTTGTATGACAGCAGCATTATCCACTGCAAAACTCACACAATTGGACCACGGAATGCTCCTCTTCTTCATTTCAGTGTCAATTATGTCAAATACAGCTCTTCCTGTAGACTCTCTCGATTCACATAGCTTAAGCAATAACACTACTTCCTTGCCGATACATGCATCAAAGAGCCGTACTAAAATCGGATACATTTTGACATCCTCCATGTCGGTACTGCCAACGGTAGCCAGGCTGAAAGGACACCTCTTCATTGCCTCTGTGATTCCTTGCTCATCATCAAGGGCCAGTCTTTTGATGTTTGCAGTCTTCGTCCTGGCACAGCCATACTGCTTTGTGATGTCACCGTCGGGAAGCATCTTTTGAAAAAGTGGCCCTGCATGGTCTGCCACACAACAGCAGGTTGTGTTCAACAATATATGCAGTAAAGAGAGTTTCAGCCTAGATTCTTATTTTATTTAACTAGGCAAGTCAGTTAAGAACAAATTCTTATTTACAATGACGGCCTACCGGGGAACAGCGGGTTAACTGCCTTGTTCAGGGGCAGAATGACAGATTTTTACCTTGTCAGCTCGGGGATTCGATCCAGCAACCTTTCGACTACCCGCCCCATCGAATCCCCGAGCTGACAAGGTAAAAATCAGTCGTTCTGCCCCTGAACAAGGCAGTTAATCCACTGTTCCTAGGCCGTCATTGTAAATAAGAATTTGTTTTTAACTGACTTGCCTAGTTAAATAAAAGGTTAAATAAAAAATAAAATCACTGGCTTGGTAGGAAAATGTTGCTATAGCTGGGGTTGATGCTGTAGCTGCCAGTAGCTTCTGATGCTTTTTCCCATCCACACGATGTCTACAATCTAAAAGTGAAAGAGGGACCACATTGTACAATAAATTGAGGGGGAAATTAATAGGCCGTGGCTGTATTCTTTTATCATGATCCATTTATTCAAATCATTCACTAATATGGGCAAAAGTAATATTATGCCATATATCTTTGGATCAAATCATTTAGCATCCTTATATGTAAGCACTTACCTGACCTTCCTTGATGACTGATGTCGACATCATACTTGCACAAAGTATACAATGCATGATATGATAGCTTGGATTGCGTCAGGCATGACCACTTCTGAGGCGCGTGTACTCTGCTTTTTTTTGAGTTCGGGGTTACTGCTGCTGCTCTGTCTGTTTCCTCACTCTCGTCTTCTGACAGCTTTACTGACTGGCTGCAATAACAATGAGGGGCAGACACTGGGTAGCTACGTCCAATGATGATGGATTCATCTCCATGTCCGTTGACAAAAACTCCGCACATGTCTGTGTGTTGCAGCTCGTGAATCGGGATGTTAGATTTACTCAGTGGATTTATTTTGTATTAAAATGTAAAAAAAGATATAGAAAATAATCGGATCTCGTACCTGCGTACATGGACAGAGAATTGCGTAGCTGGTACGCAAAATGCGTGCATGTTGGCAGGTCTGTTGTTGGTCCCCAGAACCAGGACAGACTGATCACACTACTATGGTGAATTAATATCAACTGCCCTACACGATTATATTGAATGATTATGAAAAAACGTAAACGTTGGCTTTGATTGAAAGTTGATAAACATCGCGCCAACGTTGGTTCTTCATACACTGTTGCAAGAGTAAAAGTAGGGACCGCCACCAAACTGCTACAATGTATCAACAACACTACAGGTAATGTAGCAAGAATATCGAGTGACTGACCAAGTCCTGTTGTCTCCAAGTCAAAGAAAACCAAACTTCGGCCAGAGCTGGTGGCCACAACGAGGGGATTGTTCTCATTTTCCATTAGTTCTCATCACGTCTATGAATCAAAAAGAGAAAAATGTTGTGAAAATGCAGAGCTCAAGCTGACGATTTACTATAGATGTGCCGTGAATTAAATTGAGAGCAAACAATTCGCCAGAGACAAGACAATGAAACAATAAATATTACTAGACCAAAGATTTTCGTTATTTTGCTTTGATTCTTACCATTCTATTTTGGGGCTATTCAGCGGGTGTCGGAAATCCCAAACCTTGGGCATTAGTACAGTGAGGGAGGAAACTCTAGAAAGATTTGTATAACTAAACCATTGTTCTAACTGTGACAACGTCTTCTTCTGTTTCTTCTTCTTGTGCGTCTCATGGCGGACCACATCCCAAAAAAGGTGTATTGCTGCCACCAACTGGACGGGGTTGAAAAAACAAGGTCAAAATAAAATACTATTTTATTCGTCACATGTTTCGTAGACAAAAGGTGAGGACTGACAGTGAAATGCTTACTTACGGCCCTTCCCAACAATGTAGAGAGAAAGAAATTAGAGAAATTACAGAAAAGTTAAACACGTAATAATGAAAGTATTAATAGATACACAATGAGTAACGATAACTTGGTTAAATACAAGAGGTATGAGTACCGTGTCTATACAAGGGGTACGAGGTAATTGAGGTAAATATGTACATATAACTAGGGGAAAAACAACAGATAGTAAACAGTAGCAGCAGTGTATGTGATGAGCTAAAAATATATTTTTTCAACAAGGGGTCAATGCAGGTAATCTGGGTTGCTATTTGGTTAACTATTTAACTAACTATTTATCAGTCTTATGTCTTGGGGGTAGAAGCTGTTCAGGCTCATGTTGGTTCCAGACTTGGTGCACCTTTACCGCTTGCCGTGCTGTAGCAAAGAGAACAGTCTGTGGCTTGGGTGGCTGGAGCCTGACAATTTTTAGGGCCTTTCTCTGACACCGCCTGGTATAGAGGTCCTGGATGGCAGGGAGTCCTAGTCGGACATTCCAAAAAACGTTGCTTCATGGTTCCAACCACAATTGCAACACTTCACATTCTTCTCACTTTCACAACACATGAGATAATCTCTTCCACAACATAATTAATGAAATCGCCACCTGACAATTTACCTTGACCCCCCCCCCCTCCCTTTTGTACACTGCTGCTACTCACTGTTAATTATCTATGCATGGTCACTTCACCCCTACCAACATGTACAAATTACTTCAACTAACCTGTACCCCCGCACACTGACACGTTACCGGTGCCTCCTGTGTATAGCCTCGTTATTCTTATTGTGTTACTTTTTATTATTACTTTTTATTTTAGTCTACTTGGTAATTATTTTCTTAACTCTTCTTGAACTGCACTGTTGGTTAAGGGTTTGTAAGCAAACATTTCACGGTAAAGTCTACACTTGTATTCGGCGCATGTGACAAATAAAGTTTGATTTGATTTGACACGGACGTCTATGCTTTTCCCTTCTGCAGACACCTTTCAATTCAAGGGGCTTTATTGGCATGGGAAACATATGTTTACATTGGCAAAGCAAGTGATATAGATAAACAAAAGTGAAATAAACAATAAAAAGTGAACAGTACATATTACACTCACAGAAGTTCCAAAATAATAAAGATATTTCAAATGTCATCTTATGTATATATACAGTGTTGTAATGATGTGCAAATAGTTCAAGTAAAAAAGGGAAAATAAATAAACATAAATATGAATTCATTATGGATCTGGGTAATCTGAGGGAAATATGTCTCTCTAATATGGTCATACATTTGGCAGGAGGTTAGGAAGTGCAGCTCAGTTTCCACCTCATTTTGTGGGCAGTGTGCACATAGCCTGTCTTCTCTTGAGAGCCAGGTCTGCCTACGGCGACTTTTCTCAATAGCAAGACTATGCTTACTGAGTCTGTATATAGTCAAAGCTTTCCTTAAGTTTGGGTCAGTCACAGTGGTCAGGTATTCTGCCACTGTGTACTCTCTGTTTAGGGCCAAATAGCATTCTAGTTTGCTCAGTTTTTTTTGTAAATTCTTTCCAATGTGTCAAGTAATTATATTTTTGTTTTCTCAGGATTTGGTTGGGTCTAATTGTGTTGCTGTCCTGGGGATCTGTGGGGTGTGTTTGTGTTTGTGAACAGAGCCCCAGGACCAGCTTGCTTAGGGGACTCTTCTCTGGGATGATGGAAGGTTTCTACTTTCTCAAGTGACCACTCTAACAATGGAAATACATGCCCTCAAAGATGGAAGGCAGGCGGGAGGAAGCGAGAATCAGGTCGGACCATTCTAGCCAATGAGAGGGAAGATATACGTGTGTGAACAGACCATAGAGATAGATAGAGGACTCCTTTTTGTATCTGTGCCATTATAGTGTCTGTGACAGCATGGGAAGCGCCATTGAGGCTATCTCCATTTTAAAGTTGTACATTTTCTTCTTCATTGGCTTATTGCTCCCAACTCATAGGAATCTCCACCAGTTCACTACTTTAACATGGTGTAATCCCTCAATGTCCATGCTAAAACAGGTTACATCCAGGCACAACTCCGGTATATATATTTTCAATCATTTTTATTTAACCTTTATTTAACAATAAAAAGTTGGTGTTTTTTCAAAGTTGACGAAATGCCACTTACACCCACTTATATCAGTGCATTCATAACAACCTAACCATTACGAAATAACCGTTTTAATTTTAAAAAATATGAAAAAATTATTCCCCCAAACCAGTTTCATTTACACATACGAACAACAATTTACAGACAGACTCACAAATAATGACTCCATCTCATCTGCCCAGACTCGCATGCTCACACCTCCATCCCCAGTGCCTGGCCACACCTCCATCCCCAGTGCCTGGCCACACCTCCATCCCCAGTGCCTGGCCACACCTCCATCCCCAGTGCCTGGCCACACCCCCATCCACAGTTCCTGGCCACAGCTCCATCCCCAGTGCCTGGCCACACCTCCATCCCCAGTGCCTGGCCACACCTCCATCCCCAGTGCCTGGCCACACCTCTATCCCCAGTGCCTGGCCACACCTCCATCCCCAGTGCCTGGCCACACCTCCATCCCATTGCCTGGCCACACCCCCATCCACAGTTCCTGCATTATTGTTTGCCACATGGCCTTAAATTGTACCAATTTGTTTTTCTTGGTCGCCCATGCTATTACAATATTTCAATAATAAATCATTTTATTTTTCCCATTGTGTTAATGATGCCGGATTGATTGACTTCCACATTTTTAGTATACGTTTTTTTTCAAGGTGAGTGATGAGAAACGAATCGTCCAGCCCATTGGGCATCTCACTACACCCCCATATGCCATCTTGAGATATGCAGACAGACAGATTAAATGTATGTTTACATTGTGATACTTCTGACAGCCAACTTTCTAGCTCCGCCCATCACTTTTGGACTTTATTAGCATTCCCAGAAAGCATGGATCATTGGGAATGAGTCATTGTCATTGGTGAATTTTGTCTTGTGTATAATAAATTCTATACATTAGTTTATACTGGATTAAGCATACATTTTCGATAACTGTAATTTCATTAGTTATGCTTCAACATTCCCTCCATCTTGTGCCAACATAAGTTATTTTTAAGTCTTGGTTCCAATAGTTTATATTTTGTTTCTAAGAGATTGTCAGTTGGATTGGCTCTCTGCAAGGTTTTGTATATCTTACCTATCATATGATCATCCTTTTCTGACTCAAATAAGATTCCCTCAAGGTTTCTCTGATGTCCAAAAGATTTCAAACAGAATTTCTGTGATATGAAACTTTTAAATTGCATGTATCAATCCAAAATTGCTTTTTAATTCTGTCATTGACCAATTTATCTGTGAATTCTGAAAAGCTATCCTAGAATTGTTCCATAAAGTTGTTTTTAGGGAGTGATATTGGTTCATGTAGAATACATTTCATTTTCTTCCATGTTGTTATATTGTTCTTAACTATGAAGTTGTTAATGTTCTTAGCTTTTCCTTTGAAAATATACACATAATAAGATTCTGGGAATGAGCATATCTTCAATATGTACCCGTTGTTCCTCTTTAGTGCTATGTGAGAAACTCGGGGAAACGTTTTGGTTGGACAACTCATTTCAGCTTGAAAAAAAATATAAAAATGTTTTTTAATAAGTTAAGGTAGCTAACGTTAGCTAGCAATTACATTTACGAAAAACGTAATGCTACATACATGGCTACCAGTAAGTAACTTTGAAAGACACAGCTCGCAGTGAGTGAATAAAAAAAAAAAATCATAACTGAAATTCCTTACTGCTATCTCTGCAGATCATGACTAACGTCCGATAACTCAAACGATGTCTTGAGTGGCACCTTTAGAAACCCCCACTTCTCCTTATATGGTTCCTTTAGAAACGACCACTCCTTTCGAAACACACGTTTTTTCCTGACAGATGCACTGAGAGATGATATCGCAGCTGGACCCTGAAAAGCGCAGTCCACTAATGAGTTGACCCCTCTCGACCTGAAATGAGTTGTCCAACCAAAACGTTTCCCATATAGCACTATTAATGTTATTGAGAAGCACAGAATCCCTTAGGTTTGACAGATTTATTTAGATTTTATCCCGTTTCCATCCATCTGAATAGTCAGTAGTTTCTCCAAGGTCGGCCCATTTCTTCATATATGTTTACAGTGGAACCAAGAACACAACTAAAATCCTAAACCTGTTTCAGACTTTATTTAATAACCATTTTAAAATATAACAATTTTATAAAGCATGATTAAAAAAAAAAGAAATTACACGCTACCACATGATTATTGTTTGCTAAAATTGTACATGACAATATATACAGTTACATTTTCTTATTTTTATATTGTGGATAATATCATCCGCAAAAGTACTATATGCACAGGAAAGACAAGGGCACACAAAAAACCTGCGCGTGTAATAAAATATTATTATATGTTTGTTTTTTTACAGATGCTTCCCTCGATCAGAAAACCCTTCTAGTGTATGGGTTAGAGGCATGTTGCAGGGGGAAGGTGTGACGGCGCACCAGTTCCTGGCTGGGACTCCATTTTTGATAGAGCTCCTGCAGGGCCTTGACATCCTCCAAGGCGTTGTGAGCATCGTACGTCTTCTTGAGGAACACCCTCACCATGTACTCCTGAGAGTACTTGGCCAGTTGGGATGGAAACATCTCCTTACTAATCCTGAAAGTATCTAGGAAACCAGACACCACTTCCTGGAACTCGTGCATCAGGGAGAATTCCCTCAGAGCCCTGGCCAGCACGGGGCAGTCGAAGCGCCGGGCATTGTGGGCCGCCAGCAGGGGCTTGTCGAAGGAGCGGAGGAAGGAGATGAAGGAGGTGAGGGCCTCCCTGAGGGGGATGGTGTCCACCTGTCGACCGTTTAGGAGGAGGGTCCGGTGGTCCCTGACGGTGAACCCTGTGACCCTGGAGGCCTCGTCCGTCATGTTGCAACGAGGAACAGCGTACACGTTGAATGTCCTCTCCCCGCTGATGGCCGACAGCTGGATGATGTCACACATGGATGTGTCTATGGAGGTAGATGGAGATTCCGTCACATTTAAAGGACAGTACCGTTTACCCTTATGCCCTGTTAAACTCTATTCACAGTTGGGTTAAGGTTAGGAGGGGTTAGGGTTATTGGTTAGTAGGTTTAATACTTGCCAGTATTGTGACAAGGCTGGATTCACATGTAAAATATGAACAAAGGTGCTAACTAAAACAAAGTGTGCCTCGGCTGTCCCTGTAGGAGAAGACGTTTTGGTTCTGTGTAAAAAACATTTATGATTAATGTAGCACCTGTATTCTAATAGATGTGGAATTTTGACCCGAGGTAAATTGCAGGTAAATGGAACATAATTCCCTTTTTAATGCACTTTTTTTCCCTACACTTATTTCTTGAACTTAAGCATGAGATGATGCTATTCACCCGCTATTGGTTTGGGGTGGAGATCAAATGAATGAAGGTGGTGGAGGAGGTGTGTCCACAGATACACCGTATTCTGACCTTGACTTCATTACTTCATAATTCCACCACCTTTACACACGATGAATAAAGTCGAGGAAACTGTCTGTTCCAAGTGGAATAATATCTACTTTCCTTTTTTCCCCAATAGAAATAACACCATTATCCATGCACTGTAATTTACTAATTGATAAGAGCTATTGATAAGAGCTAGGTAAATGATTAAGCCATTTGGATAAGGGCATTGTAAATATAGCCTTATGATCGCTGGAGACAAATGTGAAACCAGTCATATGGCAGCAAACAGAAGCATATCAACATATCACCTTTTCCACTGTGACGTTTATGAAACAAAAATATAAACACAATGATTTTACTGATTTACAGTTCATAAGGAAATCGATCCATTGAAATACATTCATTGGGCACTAATCTATGGATTTCACATGATTGGAAATACAGATATGCATCTGTTGGTCACAGATACCTTTAAAAAAAAACTTATGGGTGTGGATCAGAAAACCAGTCTATCTGGTGTGACCATTTGCCTCATGCAGTGCGACACATCTCCTTCACATAGAGTTGATCAGGCTGTTGTTTGTGGCCTGTGGAATGTTGTCCCACTCCACTTCAAAAGCGGGAACTGGAACACGCTGTCGTACACGTCGATCCAGAGCATCTCAAACATGCTGGTGAGTATGCAGGTCATGGAAGAACTGGGACATTTTCAGCTTCCAGGAATTATGTACAGATCCTTGCAACACTTTACATGTTGCATTCATACTTTAGTTCAGTATAATTGTCTGGACTTTTCACAGTATTTATTTTCTCCAATTTGTATCATGCTAAATATTAGCCACTATACACACAGTACATTTATAACTGTCTCTTTAGTGTTAGTTTCCTTACATTTATAACTGACGACTGTACAGGACCGTTATCCTCACCGTTCCATGGTTAGGGAGGAAGTAGTATTATTTGGGTAGATTTATAGGACTACTGTTCAACCCCTATTGTACACTTATCTCACCTTCCAATATTTCAAGAGTTGAACAATTGAATATGGCAACTTTCAGCATGAATCAAAACACAATTTTTGATTCACCATTATATTTTGTTCGTAAAAACTTTCCAATTTTTATTTTATTTGTATTGTTCATGAATACTTTCCGAACCCTAAATACAAGATCAGAGTATTTTTTTAATCTGTCAAGAAGACGAATATGCGTGTTTTTACGTGGCTTTCTTTAATCCAGGCTGTATCACATCCAGCCGTGATTGGGTGTCCCATAAGGCGGCGCGCAATTGGCTCAGCATCGTCCGGGTTTGGCCGAGGTAGGCCGTCATTGTAAATAAGAATGTGTTCTTAAATGACTTGCCTAGTTAAATAAAGGTAAAATAAATAAATAAAAAAATAAAAAAATTTTATCCCTAATATTCAGAACCATTCCATATATTATAGTATATGAGTCTGTCGATACAAATTCTAATTAAAGGTACACCAAAGTTAAAGGGATGGCTTTAGATAAATAAACCCTACTGAATAAAAACTCCACATGAAAATCTGATGGCCAGCAAGTGGGAGGGTTGTCAGCGGTTGAATTACATTTATTCAACACGCAAGGGAACCAAACACCTACATAAGTTAAGTCTGAATACCAGCTACTGAGAAGTGCATAGGAAAGGCGTACATTTTCTAAATCTGAATCGGGCCCATAGTGTGCAGTTCATAATAATACCTTATCATAATACCAGCACAGGCTCATGTGTCGTGTTGCTCTATTTCCAATGGCTTGTTAAGGCTATGTTGATTTTTGCTATTGTGAATAAATAATATGGTTTATTGATGATAAATATGAGAATATGAGAACATAGCTATCCTGGACCATCAGGTGAGCCAGTAGATATTGCACAACATCAGGAACTCGTTTTCACACATCACTTTCGTTAATAGAGAAAGCAGGGATCAAATTGTCACTCTATTATTAACATCCACGCATATCTTTGTCACAAATATGCTTTAAAAGTAGTCCAAAGAAAGTTCCTGAATTGTAATGTATACAGGGTTTCTTAGCGCTAACATTTACAATACTTTGTGTGTATAGTCTACTACTAAAAGGGGAAATGCAACAACAACAAAGCAGTTATTACCAGTGGTTTAAAGTACTTAAATAAAAAATACTTTAAAGTACTAAGTTGTCTTTTAGGGTATCTGTACTTTACTTTACTATTTATATATTTTTTACAACTTTTACTCCACTACATTCCTAAAGAAAAGAATGTACTTTTTACTCCATACAATTTCCCTGACACCCAAAAGTACTCAGCAGGACTGAAAAATGGTCCAATTCACACACTTATCTAGAAAACATGCCTTGTCATCTCTACTGCCTCTGATCTGACCGACTCACTAAACACAAATGCTTGATTTGTAAATTATGTCTGAGTGTCGGAGTATGTCCCTGGTTATCCTTAAACAAACAAAAAAATTAAATCACGGAAATTGTACCGTCTGGTTTGCTGAAGGAATTTTTAATTATTTATACTTTTACTTTTGATACTTAACTATACATTTAGCAATTACATTTACCTTTGATACTTAAGTATACTGTATTTAAAACCCAAATACTTTAAAGACTTTTACTCAAGTAGTATTTTACTGGGCGACTTTAACTTTAATCATGGATTATTAAAGTATCTTTACTTTTACTCAAGTATGACAATTGGGTACTTTTCCCACCACTGGTTATGACCCTCAGACTACTGTAAGTCTACTACATCAATTTTTATTATAGAGGCTTTTAACATAAAACAGTAAAGCACTCTATCAACCTAACAATATTAAAAACAAGGGTATATATTTTGTACAATACCTAATCCGGTAGTCTCCAAATCAAAGAATACTATGGTATCACCAGACACTGCTCCCATACCCTGGATAAGCAAAGTACAGTTAGTCAAATTAGTACCATTAATCAATGTATGATATCTTCGTTATGAATGAATGACTTTACTTTCAGTGTTTAAAATAATAGCAATACTCTCCGAAACCGTTTTTTAAACAATCGTTTATCAATGATATAAAATCAACAACTGAGCAACGGAATATGATCTTACCAAAGAGGACTGCATAACGACGTCGAAGCTGTCAAAATCCTAAATAGTCTCTCAAATCATCCTGTCTGCCGTCGAATGAAATACCCTTTTATATTATAGTGACTCGTAAATAATAGTTTATTCAGGTGGCCCATAAGGGATGGGCCACAAGGGATGGGCCGGTGGTAAGAGCGAATCGATACTTATATAAAGTTACTTTCGTTTCAGGCATTGCTTATTCAACATTAAACAATTTAAAAGAAATGCGTTTCTTGAATGACTCATTGTGACATTGGTATAGAAAAGGGCTAGAGGGAAGTGAAGAATAACAACCGCAGTCAGATGACTATTTTCAGAAGGATTTCGTCAACACAACGAACAAATGTAGAATATTCCACACCGTTCGCCTGGTTTCATTCTTTCTGCTGGAGTGACTCGTGATCAGACCCGTCATTCTGGGCAGTTTTTGTATTTTTTTGGGGGGGGGGTTGCCCGTTTTGCTTGTTATTTTGGCATTAATACTTGTCACATATCAGTTTGCAAACAATGTAAAATATATTATTGAATTAATAAAGCCGCATACACACATGGTCTCTTTTTGGTTTTCTTGAGGAAGGCAGCTCCAACATGCAGGTGTTTCAGCATAGATCAGTGATTTCTGTTGGGCGAGCCAGAAATAAATAGGAGCATTGCGCTGTGATTGACTCAGTGTTCTGCCTGGGACACTATGTCATCACGAAGTTTATGTCCTTAGTAAGGGTAGACATCTAGAATTTCGGCCCTTGTGTCCTGCCATAGTTTGCGGTCCAAACATTTAAAAGACACAACCTCGTCCACTTACCCTCGCCTTATGCCCTTGGGGAAATGCCCATCGCCATCTTGGTGGGTGGCCCAAATAATTAGCAAAGCAAGGGAAGTTTGCAGCCCCTCAGCCCTCGTTTTTAGTCGGCTTTGAGAGTGTACAATTATGTTCACTCTGGGGCCTGAAACTCCACATAACTGTATTCGCGACGATTGTCCATCCACTAAGAAAAGTCAGCGAAAACGTAAAAACAACATCAATGGAGAAGTCAACATATAAGTGGAAGTAAAAAAACGAATGCAAATAAGTTACACATTTTTATAAAAAACAAAAATAATATATTTTTTTTAAAGTTAGAAATTTTGCTACTACATAAAAAGTAAATATGTTTTTGGTTATCTTTTGGAAATTGTAGAAATAAAACATTTTCCTCTTCAGAAGATCCAGCTAGGCAGGCTAACGCTAGTTAGCTAATTCATTTGCTAGCTGTCATTCAGTAGATGTATATTAATAATTATATAGTTAATATAAGTAGACATGCACTCATAATTGACTGTAGTGCATATAAATCACCCACAAGCTACGGTCGGCTGAAAATACAATCATCGTGGGATAAGCGAGTGACGAATTTCCGGCAAAGGGTGGTCCATTTAAAAATCGTTCCTTCCTCCATCACCCGTTGCCCTGTAAGTGTATACTCGTCAGACGTCATGGCACGTCATCAGAAGTGTCCACTTAATTTGAGGGCTGAGGGGATAGGGTGTGTCTTTTAAGTGTTTGGACTACACCCATAGAGTTATATTACAAGGGGAACTTCCAAGGTAAAAATGCAGGGTTGTGTTCATTAGGGCACACCATTAGCAAAAACAAAAACATCTGTGGGAAGTTCAGATAGTGCCTCCATGTTTTTTTTTGAGCCAAGAAGGCTCAAGGTCATTGGCCACAGATAAAATGACATCAAATCACGTTATATGTACAGTAGCTTTGATTGGACTGATCATGTCAACATCTTATTTTCAAGGTCTTAGCTAGCAGTCATCATGAATCAAGTCGACAATCTACTGGCAAATCCTTTTTAATCCTTGTCATATGAAAATAAATTATAGATAAAACGTATCGGTGCTCATCGACCATTGGACATAAAGATTATACAAGTTGGAAATCGCAAATTCAACAATGAGTCGTTTGGAAGGAATCAGTGACTAACTGCAAGCAGTGCAAAGCAACCAGTTGCCTGCTATTCAATGGAGTGTTTGCATGTAGGTAAACAACAGCTGGTGCACGATATCTAAGGAAGTCTCAAGGTTTTGCTCGCCTGAGGTAGAGTATCTCATGTATCTCATGATAAGCTGTAGACCACACTATCTACCAAGAGAGTTTTCATCTATATTTTTCATAGCTGTCTACATACCACCACAGACCGATGCTGGCACAAAAACCGCACTCAGTGAGCAGTATACTGCCATAAGCAAACAGGAAAACGCTCATCCAGAGGTGGCGCTCCTAGTGGCCGGGGACTTTAATGCAGGAAACTTAAACATGTTAAACATGCAAACAGAGGGAAAAAAATTCTAGACCACCTTTACTCCACACACAGAGATGTGTACAAAGCGCTCCCATGCCCTCCATTTGGCAAATCTGACCATAATTCTATCCTCCTGATTCCTGCTTACAAGCAAAAATTAAGGCAGGAAGCACCAGTGACTCAGTCTATAAAAAAGTGGTCAGATGAAGCAGATGCTAAACTACAGGACTGTTTTGCTATCACAGACTGGAACATGTTCCGGGATTCTTCTGATGGCATTGAGGAGTATACCACATCAGTCACTGGCTTCATCAATAAGTGCATGGATGACATCGTCCCCACAGTGACCATACGTACATACCCCAACCAGAAGCCATGGATTACAGGCAACATTCGCACTGAGCTAAAAGATAGAGCTGCCGCTTTCAAGGAGTAGGACTCTAACCCAGAAGCTTATGAGAAATCCCGCTATGTCCTCCGATGAACCATCAAACAGGCAAAGCGTCAATACAGGACGAAGATCGAATCGCACTACACCGGCTCCGACGCTCGTCAGATGTGGCAGGGCTTGCAAACTATTACAGACTACAAAGGGAAGCACAGCCGAGAGCTGCCCAGTGACACGAGCCTACCAGACAAGCTAAATAATTTCTATGCTCACTTTGAGGCA
This sequence comes from Salmo trutta, assembly GCF_901001165.1. NCBI lineage: Eukaryota > Metazoa > Chordata > Actinopteri > Salmoniformes > Salmonidae > Salmo > Salmo trutta. The sequence continues at coordinate 63,804,597 of NC_042960.1, forward strand.
AGTAACACTGAAACATGCATGAGAGCATCAGCTATTCGACTGTGTGCTCACAGGTCAACATTCACAAGGCCGCAGGGGCAGACGGATTACCAGGACGTGTACTTCGAGCATGTGCTGACCAACTGGCAAGTGACTTCACTGACAATTTCAACCTCTCCCTGTCTGAGTCTGTAATACCAACATGTTTCAAGCAGACCACCATAGTCCCTGTGCCCAAAAACACTAAGGTAACCTGCCTAAATGACTACGGACCTGTAGCCCTAACGTCTGTAGCCATGAAATGCTTTGAAAGGCTGGTCATGGCTCACATCAACACCATTATCCCAGAAACTCTAGACCCACTCCAATTTGCATACCGCACCAACAGATCCACAGATGATGCAATCTCTATTGCACTCCACACTGCCCTTTCACACCTGGACAAAAGGAACACCTATGTGAGAATGCAATTAATTGACTACAGCTCAGTGTACAACACCATAGTGCCCTCAAAGCTCATCACTAAGCTAAGGACCCTGGGTCTAAACACCTCCCTCTGCAACTGGATCCTGGACTTCCTGATGGGCCGCCCCCAGGTGGTAAGGGTAGGTAACAACACATCCGTCACGCTGATCCTCAACACGGAGCCCCTCAGGGGTGCGTACTCAGTCCCCTCCTGTACTCCCTGTTCACTCATGACTGCACGGCAATTCACGACTCCAACACCAGCATAAGTTTGCTGATGACACAACACCGACAACGATGAGACAGCCTATAGGGAGGAGGTCAGAGACCTGACCGTGTAGTGCAAGGACAACAACCTCTCCCTCAACGTGATCAAGACAAAGATGATTGTGGACCACAGGAAAAGGAGGACTGAGCACGGCCCCATTCTCATTGACGGGGCTGTAGTGGAGCAGATTGAGAGCTTCAAGTACCTTAGCGTCCACATCACCAACAAACTAACATGGTCCAAGCACACCAAGACAGTCATGAAGAGGGCACGACAAAACCTATTCCCCCTCAGGAGACTGAAAAAATTTGCCATGGGTCCTCAGATCCTCAAAAGGTTTTACAGCTGCACCATCATGCGCATCCTGACAGGTTGCATCACTGCCTGGTACGGCAACTGCTCTGCCTCCGACCGCAAGTCACTACAGAGGGTAGTGCGTACGGCCCAGTACATCACCGGGGCCAAGCTTCCTGCCATCCTGGACCTCTATACCAGGCAGTGTCAGAGAAAGGCCCTAAAAATTGACAAAGACTCCAGCCACCCTAGTCATAGACTGTTCTCTCTGCTACAGTACCGCACAGCAAGCTGTACCGGAGCGCCAAGTCTAGGTCCAAGAGGCTTCTAAACAGCTTCTACCCCCAAGCCATATGACTCCTGAACAGCTAATCAAATGGTTACCCAGACTATTTGCATTGCCCCTCCCCCCCACACGCTGCTGCTACTCTCTGTTATTATCAATGCATTGTCACTTTAATAACCCCACCTACATGTACATATTACATCAATAACCTCGACACTGGAGCCCTCGCACATTGACTCTGTACCGGTACCCCCTGTATATAGCCCCGCTATTGTTATTTACTGCTGCTCGTCAATTATTAATTATTCTTATCTCTTACTTTTTTAAAGGAATTTTCTTAAAACTGCATTGTTGGTTAAGGGCTTGTAAGTAAGCATTTCACTGTAAGGTCTACCTACACCTGTTGTATTCGGCGCATGTGACAAATACAATTTGATTTGATGTTTAAGTGAGCACATCACAAGCCAAGGTGAGTCCAAAAATGTATTGTATGCTGCTGCATAAATGATGTAATATGCCAGGGAGATATGTATACTGTAGCTAAGAAAGTAACAGTAAGTGTATGATGTGTATTAAGCTATTAGTTAGTGGCCCATGTGCCTGACCCGAATAATTTAGTCTATTTTCACCTCTTAATTTCACTTAATGTTACTGTTCTGACTCTGTGGTGCTACACATGGAGCCTATAAACAGTTTTTTAAGAAAAGTCATCATCTAATGTTGTAAGAGGTGTCATTGTCTGCTTATATGCCCCCTTTATTTATTCTATGGTTCTGACTTGATGTACAGGGGAAATACTGTAAGAGCAGCCCATGTTTGTCACGACTCCTACCGAAGGTGGCTCCCCCTCCTGCTCGGGTGGCGCTCGGCGGTCGTTTTCACCGGCCTACTAGCTGCCACTGATTCCCTTTTTGTTTTCCCTCTTTTCGTTATTAGGTGCACCTGTTCTTAGTTGGGCTGATTAGCGGGCTTTATTAGCCAGTAGGCCCGCCTGGTCTTTGTGCGGGATTATCTTCATTGTATGCTGTGCGTGGTTACACATTTTTCAGTGGTGCGTATGTTTGCGCAAGCTGTGTTTTGTCCCTTGTGTTTGGGGCACTTTGGTTTGTTGTGCGCTGTTTGGGTTGGCTTGTTGTTTGGTCAGTGTGCCTATTAAAGCCATTACCCTGAATCGCTGTTTTCCTGCACTTGATTCCTCGTCAGAAAACACCCACGCCTTACAATGTTCTGAATTCTGTCGCTGTGCATTTCAAAAGTGCTGAACACAGTTATATTGACTACGTCCGTCGTCGCTTGCTCATTAATGTCTTAATCGAAGTTACGGAATGCCTCTTATCCGCTCATTGTTCCCTTATGCCATAGTTTGTACATCTCAATTGTCATTAGAAACCACATTTGTTTAAGGAAGTCAGCCATATCGGCTATGTTTTTCTTTAAAGGCAGTAAACAAGGCTGAATTAATTGTTTTGCTGCCAGACAAGGCTCAGCTGTTAGCCGTGGTAAGGATTCACTCCAGGGTGCTGAAAAGAAAGCTCTGCTGTTGGGACAGCTTTATGTAGGCCCTAACAGTTTGTGGGCACCGCTTGTCGCTGTTATAGTGCAATTAATGTATTGTTTAGTGTTGTGTTGTTTTGTAGTGTCTTTGCTGGTATGTGTCTTTGCTGGTATGCATCTAAGCATTTTTTGGGGAGTTTGCCCCACCAAGATTTACAAGCTAAAATCGCCACTGCTCGTGATGCATGTTTTTACCATACAAAGAAAGCACAGTAGTCTATATCCAAATTATAGACTTTCATGTGACAACGAATCATAATACTTGTCTGATATATTCAACCATATTAATGCGATTTTAATAATTGAGTGACTTGGAAAATCTAACTAAATAATTTTGCAGGAAAACAGTTTGGCTTTCTTTAATAAGCCTATTGATTTTTGTTTTAACAATCATAGACATATACAGTACCAGTCAAAATTTTGGAAAAACCTACTCATTCAAGGGTTTTTCTTTATTTTGACTATTTTATACATTGTAGAATAATAGTGAAGACATCAAAACTATGAAATAACACATATGGAATCATGTACTAACCAAAAAAGTGTTAAACAAATCTAAATATATTTTATATTTGAGATTCATCAAAGTAGCCACCCTTTTCCTTGATGACAGCATTGTACACTCTTGGCATTCTCTCAACAAGCTTCATGAGGTAGTCACCTGGAAAGCATTTCAATTAACAGGTGTGCCTTGTTAAAAGTTAATTTGTGGAATTTCTTTCTTTCTTAATGCTTTTGAGCCAATCAGTTGTGTTGTGACAAGGTAGGGGTGGTATACAGAAGATAGCCCTATTTGGTAAAAGACCAAGTCCATATTATGGCAAGAACAGCTCAATTAAGCAAAGAGAAACGACAGTCCATCATTACTTTAAGACATGAAGGTCAGTCAATCGGGAACATTTCTAGAACTTTTAACATTTCTTCAAGTGCAGTTGCAAAAACCATCAAGCGCTCTGATGAAACTGGCTCTCATGAGGACCGCCACAGGAAAGGAAGACCCAGAGTTACCTCTGCTGCAGAGGATACGGTTATTAGAGTTAACTGCACCTCAGATTGCAGCCCAAATAAATGCTTCACAGAGTTCAAGTAACAGACACATCTCAACATCAACTGTTCAGAGGAGACTGCGTGAATCAGGCCTTCATGGTCGAATTGCTGCAAAGAAACCACTACTAAAGGACACCAATAAGAAGAAGAGACTTGCTTGGGCCAAGGCACACGAGCAGTGGACATTAGACCGGTGGAAATCTGTCCTTTGGTCTGATGAATCCAAATTTGAGATTTTTGGTTCCAACCGCCGTGTTTTTGTGAGACGCAGAGTAGGTGAACGGATGATCTCCGCATGAGTGGTGCCCACCGTGAAGCACGGAGGAAGAGATGTGATGGTGCTTTGTTTGGTGACACTGTCAGTGATTTATTTAAAATTCAAGGCACACTTAACCATCATGGCTACCACAGCATTCTGCAGAGATACGCCATCCCATCTGGTTTGCGCTTAGTGGGACTATCATTTGTTTTTCAACAGGACAATGACCCAAAACACACCTCCAGGCTGTGTAAGGGCTATTTGACCAAGGAGAGTGGATTGAGTGCTGCATCAGATGACCTGGCCTCCACAATCACCCGACCTCAACCCAATTGAGATAATTTGGGATGAATCGGCCCGCAGAGTGAAGGAAAAGCAGCCAACAAGTGCTCAGCATATGTGGGAACTTCTTCAAGTCTGTTGCGAAAGCATTCCAGGTGAAGCTGGTTGAGAGAATGCCAAGCGTGTGCAAAGCTGTCATCAAGGCAAAGGGTGGATATTTTGAAGAATCTCAAAATGTAAATATATATTGATTTGAACACATTTTTGATTACTAGATGATTTCATAGTTTTTGATGTCTTCACTATTATTCTTCAATGTAGAAAATAGTAAAAATAAAGAAAGACCCTTGAATGAGTAGGTGTGTCCAAACTTTTGACTGGCACTGTTGTTTTATCTTGAAAATGAAGAATAAATGTTACAATAACTGCCCCTTATATACACAACTCTGTCCAGAGTAGAGCAAAAAAAAATAAAAAATACAATTGCTCAAGTCTTTTTTTGCCTGTAAAAACAACTGAACATGATTAATATAATAATATATAAGGAGTCATACACAGGATAATATATCCTTTTTATAACAGGCATTTACACAATGTACACTCAAGCATGATCATAAATACAACATACATACGGTAAAAAATAAAAAGAACACAAGAAGACAACAACAACAAAAAAGCAGAGAACTGCCTTCCAGTGATAGGTACATTCACTTTAGCAGGACACCATTGGCCAATGTTAGCCTTACAGGGTGTACAAATACCATCTTAGTTTAGCTTGTTGTTGTTGTTGACCAGTAGGAATAGTTATTCTTCTCCCACACTGCTCAAAAACCCACAGAACACCTGTTTCAAACTGAACTTCCGAGTGCTGTTTCTGACAACCAGGGTGGTATTCATTAGGGCACACCATAGCAAAATGCTTTGCAACGTAGAAACGAAAACAAGCAGTTGGTAGTCAATTCCGGTAGTCCCTGTCTGTTTCAGGATGTTTTCTTCAGTTTGATGCCTAATGCATATGACTCCGGTTTGGTTGTGACTGGTTGTGGGTCCCGCTCCCTAAAATACCACTATGATTTGGAATTTCCGTCACTCCACCCTAATAGTAGACCACAAGCAGCAAGTCCTGTCTACCTGTTTCGGACAGAGTGGGAAATCCGGATGTTACAGTTTAAGAAGAGGCAAGCTTGTGACAAACACATAGGCAACCCACATTCCCTATTCATTATGATGACTATTCTGCAATCAAGTCCTACCCCTTGCCCATGACAAGACCGTGATTGTGTTGTTTCAAATACGTGCTTGTTGTAAAGCATGGGATGGCAAGTACAGTACAGTAACGGCAAGATATTAGAAGACTAATTTAACCCCAGGTTAATCACTGGTGAGACAGACAGACAGACAGACTCTCTATATGACACACAGGATATTGCACAGTATAGAGAGTGACAGAGAGAGTATAGAAGTATTTTTCAGAGTACCAGAGATAGTCGTCTGTCTGTTTAATCACACTGGACGGTTGAAACTGATGGCCTTTTCTATGTGAGGTGTTTAAATACACATTGAGCTCAGAGTAAATGTATGGAAAGGTTCACTCATATTTGAACCAATGTAAACACCTAGGAAGGAAGAGTCAGAGGGGAAGGATTTGGCTGGCACAAAGGATGTATGGGACACATACAGTGCATTCGGAAAGTATTCAGACCCCTTGACTTTTTCGACATTTTGTTACGTTACAGCCTTGTTCTAAAATTGATTACATTTTTCCCCCCTCATTAATCTACATACAATACCTCATAATGACAAAGCAAAAACATGTTTTAAGAAAATTTTGCAAATGTATATAGAATAAACAACGGAAATATCACATTTAAATATTCAGACCCTTTACTCAGTACTTTGTTGAAGCACCTTTGGCAGCGATTACAGCCTCAAGTCTTCTTGGGTATGACTCTACAAGCTTGTCACACCTGTATTTGGGGAGTTTCTCCATTCTTCTCTGCAGATCCTCTTAAACTCTGTCAGGTTGGATGGGGAGCGTCGCTGCACAGGTATTTTCAGGTCTCTCTAGAGATGTTCGATTGGGTTCAAGTCCAGACTCTAGCTGGGCCACTAAAGGACATTCAGAGACTTGTCCCGAAGCTACTCCTGTGTTGTCTTGGCTGTGTGCTTAGGGTCATTGTCCTGTTGGAAGGTGAACCTTCGCCCCAGTCTGAGGTCCTGAGTGCTCTGGAGCAGGTTTTCATCAAGGATCTCTATGTACTTTTTCCGTTCATCTTTTCCTCGATCCTGACTAGTCTCCCAGTCCCTGCCGCTGAAAAACATCCCCACAGTATGATGCTGCCACCACCATGCTTCACCGTAGGGATGGTGCCAGGCTTCCTCCAGATGTGACGCTTGGCATTCAGGCCAAAGAGTTCAATCTTGGTTTCATTAGACCAGAGAATCTTGTTTCTCATGGTCTGAGAGTCCTTTAGGTGCCGTTTGGAAAACTCCAAGCGGGCTGTCATGTGCCTTTTACTGAGGAGTGGCTTCCATCTGGCCACTCTACCATAAAGGCCTGATTGGTAGAGTGCTGCAGAGATGGTTGTCCTTCTGGAAGGTTCTTCTATCTCCACAGAGCAACTCTGGAGCTCTGTCAGAGTGACCATCGGGTTCTTGGTCACCTCCCTGACCAAGGCCCTTCTCCCCCGATTTCTCAGTTTGTCCGGGCGACAAGCTTTAGGAAGAGTCTTGGTGGTTCCAAACTTCTTCCATTTAAGAATGATGGAGACCACAGTGTTCTTGGGGACCTTCAATGCTGCAGTCATTTTTTAGTACCCTTCCCCAGATCTGTGCCTCGACACAATCTTGTATTGGAGCCCTGGGGACAATTCCTTCGACCTCATGGCTTGGTTTTTGCTCTGACATGCACTGTCAACTGTGGGACCTTATATAGACAGGTGTGTGCCTTTCCAAATCATGTCCAATCAATTGAATTTACCACAGGTGGACTCCAATCAAGTTGTAGAAACATCTCAAGGATGATCAATGGAAACAAGATACACCTGGTCTTAATTTCGAGTCTCATAGAAAAGGGGCTGAATACTTATGTAAATAAGGTATTTCTATATTATTATTATTTTTTTATTATCGAACATGTCTAAAAACCTGTTTTCGTAATTTTGGGGTTATTGTGTGTAGATTGATGAGGGGATAATGATTTATTTCATCTATTTTAGAATAAGGCTGTAACGTAACAAAATTGTGGAAAAAGTCAAAGGGTCTGAATACTTTCCAAATGAACTGTAAATCTCAGAGGACTGTGTGTGTGTGTGAGAACCAACCACACACACACGCACACACACACACACACACACACGCACACACACCACCTCTTGGTACAGATAGCATTTCTTCTAAGATGACAATAGTGTCAACTATAACACAACAATAGTAATGCACAATTTGTTTTACCCCCCCCCCCCCCCCCCTCTCCAAAACAAATCGAGCCTTGATTTGGTTACTCTTAACACAGACGTTTCAGAAAAAATGTAGGATCAAGGTAAAATCAACGTAGAATTGTGGGGGAACACAGACCAATGATGGAAAAGGCATTACAATACATTATATCTGATAAACATTGAAAACCACAGTCGCCGTATCAACCACAATGGCAACAGGGGCGTGATGGTTGTAACTTACGTGTCTGAATGGACTGACATCAGCCTCTTGCTGTTGAATTGTATTTTTTCACAAGAGAAGAAGTGGCACTAACTGAACATTGGGTCGAGTTCATTAGGGTATGCAACAGAAAACGCTTTAAAACATTTTGCAGTGTTAAAAATCAACAAAACACAAACAAACAAACAAACAAATAAGAAACAAAACCATAACCTGAATCTCATACACTTCCCTTTGCAAAAGATTCCAGATAAGAGACGGTTATTATAAACATTGAACACTGGAGTTCCTTCCATTTATATATTTTTAATAACATAATAATTAGGTCACATAATACATATTTATAACACATCATCGCCATAGTCTCTTTAACTGGCATAGGAAACAAGTGTAATGAAGGAGCATGCGGCCTCATGGACAGGTTGTATTGTGTAAACGTGAAAACGGACGCGAAAGTAGCTGAATGGCTTGTATCAAAATGGCCAGAGAGTAGCTGAGTGGCTCGTATCAAAATGGCCAGAGAGTAGCCGAGTGGCTCATATCAAAATGGCCGATAGTCCTCTCAGTCAGTGACTCTGGCTCAAGCCACCATTGACCTGCGTTCAAAAGAAGGCGCTGTCTACTTGCTTCTCTCTTTTCTTATCTCCAGCCCCCCAGTGCCCCCCGAGGCTCCAGCAGGGGTCAAGGGGGTTGGAGGTCAAAGGTCAGGTGAGTCAAGGCGGCCACCCTCATCCTTTCCTCACTCACTATCTGGCGTTTAGTCACGGTTTTATTTCTTTACAGCCTCCTGCCAGTCCTCCATCTCAGTACTTCTTTCATCCATTCATCATTCCATCTCTCTTTTTGTTTCTCCATCACCTTTCACTTTCACTTCTCCCGCCGAGAGGACGCCACCCAACTGCATCATGGGAAGGGTGGCGTTCCTCCTGGCACAGAGAAGGAGGATAGAGATGGGCAGAGCTAGGGAAGGACAGCAGTGAGAGATGGATGCCCACATGACCCATTCCAGCCCTGTTTCACTTCCTCCCTCCCTCCCTCCCTCCCTCCCTCCCTCCTTCGCCCCATACACACTATTGGTATGGGGGATGGAAGGCGGTTCAGATGTCTTGTCTCCACCGCAACTCTCCCTCATACCATAAACTCGTTACTGCCATACAGAACCAGCTGTTGGGGCAGTGAGCTGAAGTCTGACTCCCTCCTGTGGCCCTCAGGGGCCTCGAGCGGCGAGCTTCTACTCAGCCTGAGCCGGTGGCAACTCTTCACCCCCACAGTGCCACTCGGGTCCCTCTCGGACTCTACTAAGGGGGCTCCTAGGCCCAAGGAGCAGGAGGAGAGTAGGGGGCCGGAGGAGGAGGAGCGGAAGCGGTAGTTCGGGGATTGAGGTATAATGGAGGAGGAGGAGAGCGAGGAGGAGGCGGTGGAGTCGACCGAGTTGGGTTGTCTCCGGAGGCAGCGGCGGCTCTTGGCTTCAGACTTCCGGGAGTGATAGGTGCCTGTTGAAAGGGTTAGGGTTTTTAAAATATTTTGTTTACCCCCCCTCCCAAGGACAAAATAGCTTTTTTTTGTTACATATATACATACATACATACATACATACATACATACATACATATATACATACATACATACATACATACATACATACATACATACATACATACATACATACATACATACATTTCATGACTAAAAGTATGTGGACACCTGCTTGTCCAACATCTCATTCCAAAATCATGGGCATTAATATGGAGTTGGCCCACCCTTTGCTGCTACAATAGCCTCCACTCTTCTGGGAAGGCTTTCCACTAGATGTTGGAACATTCCTGCGGTGACTTTCTTCCATTTAGCAACAAGAGCATTAGTGAGGTCGGGCACTGATGTTGGGCGATTAGGCCTGGCTCGTTCCAATTCATCCCAAAGTTGTGCGATGAAGTTGAGGTCAGGGCTCTGTGCAGACCAGTCAAGTTATTCCACACCAATCTCAACAAACCATTTCTGTATAGACCTCTCTTTGTGCATGGGGGCATTGTCATGCTGAAACAGAAAAGGGCTTTCCCCAAACTGTTGCCACAAAGTTAGAAGCATAGAATCGTTTAGAATGCCATTGTATGTTGTAGTGTTACGATTTCCCTTCACTGGAACTAAAGGGCCTTGCCGGAACCATGAAAAAAATTAACTGACCATTATTCTTCCTCCACCAAACTTTACAATTGGGGCAGGTAGCGTTCTCCTGACATCTGCCAAACCCAGATTTGTCCGTTTGACTGCCAGATGGTGAAGCGTGACTCACTCCAGAGAACGTGTTTCCACTGCTCCAGAGTCCAATGGTGGTGAGCTTTACACCACTCCAGCCGACGCTTGGCATTGCGCATGGTGATCTTAGGCTTGTGTGCGGCTGCTCGGCCATGGAAACCCATTTCATGAAGCTCCCAACGAACAGTTATTGTGCTGATGTTGCTTCCAGAGGCAGTTTGGAACTCGGTAGTGAGTGTTGCAACCGAGAACAGGGTTTTTACGCGCTACACGCTTCAGCACTCGGCGGTCCCGTTCTGTGAGCTTGTCTGGCCTACCACTTCACGGCTGAGCCGTTGTTGCTCCTAGATGTTACCACTTCAGAATAAAAGCACTTACAGTTGACCGGGGCAGCTCTAGCAGGGCAGAAATTTGATGAACTGACTTGTTGGAAAGGTGGCATCCTATGACGGTACTGAGAAAGTCACTGAGCTCTTCAGTAAGGCCAATCTACTGCCACTGTTTGTCTATGGAGATTGCATGGCGGTGTGCTAGATTTTATACACCTGTCAGCAACAGGTGTGACTGAAATAGCCTAATTCACTCATTTGAAAAGGGGTGTCCACATACTTTTGTATAGAGTGTACATGGGTGGCAGGTAGCCTGGCGGGTAGGAGTGTTGGGTCAGTAACCGAACGGTTGCTGGTTCGAATCCCGAATCGACAAGGTAAAAAATCTGTCATTCTGCAGGGCACTTAACCCCCAACAACAACTGCACCCCCCCCTGCATCTCTCTGGTGTGGAAGACACATTTCAGTTGAATGCATTCAGTTGTAGAAAGTATCCACTTTTACTTCCCTACATGGTAGAGAAAAGTGTTTACCACACACACACACACCAGTCTCACCAGAGGGGTTGGAGGCGGCTCCTTCAGGGTCCATGTTGAGTTTCTCAGAGCTGTCTGCTGTTCCTATCGAGGCTTCCGACTCCAGAGTCTCATCATCAGACGCCCGCGGCTCCAAGATCAACATCTCATACGTTAACTCCTCCCTACACACACACACACACACACACACACACACACACACACACACACACACACACACACACACACACACACGTAGAATGTATGGACACATGACTGTAAGATGCTTTGGATAAAACCATCTGCATTTGATTTACACATCATGCCTACCACTTTGAAGATGCAAAATATTTTTTCTTGTGAAACAAACAAGAATTAAGACAAAAAAAATGAAAAACTTGAGCGTGCATAACTATTCACCCCCCAAAGTCAATACTTTGTAGAGCCACTTTATGCAGCAATTAAAGCTGAAAGTCTCTCGGGGTATGTCTCTATAAGCTTGGCACATCTAGCCACTGGGATTTTTGCCCATTCTTCAAGGCAAAACTGCTCCAGCTCCTTCAAGTTGGATGGGTTCTGCTGGTGTACAGCAATCTTTAAGTCATACCACAGATTCTCAATTGGATTGAGGTCTGGGCTATGACTAGGCCATTCCAATACGTTTAAAATGTTTCCCCTTAAACCACTCAAGTGTTGCTTTAGCAGTATGCTTAGGGTCATTGTCCTGCTGGAAGGTGAACCTCCATCCCAGCTTAAATCTCTGGAAGACAAACAGGTTTCCCTCAAGAATTTCCCTGTATTTAGCACCGTCCATCATTCCTTAAATTCTGACCAGTTTCCCAGTCCCTGCCGATGAAAAACATCCCCACAGCATGATGCTGCCACCACCGTGCTTCACTGTGTAATACAGTTGAAACATTTGAGGCATTTATAAGTTATATTCTTCAAGAATCAATGGTTATATAGTAAATGGGTCTTTCTATAACTGCCAGTGATGATTTCCTGTGGGGGTGAAATTGTTATTGGTGTTCTTGGGGTGATATGGTGTTCTTGGGGTGATATGGTATTCTTGGATGGTGTTCTTGGGGTGATATGAGGTGCTGGGTTTTCGCCAGACATAGCATTTTCCTTGATGGCCAAAAAGCTCATTTTTAGTCTGACCAGAGTACCTTCTTCCATATGTTTGGGGAGTCTCCCACATGCCTTTTGGCGAACATCAAACATGTTTGCTTATTTTTTTATTTAAGCAATGGCTTTTTTCTGGAAACTCTTCCGTAAAGCCCAGCTCTGTGGAGTGCACGGCTTAAAGTGGTCCTATGGACAGATACTCCAATCTCCGCTGTGGAGCTTTGCAGCTCCTTCAGGGTTATCTTTGGTCTCTTTGTTGCCTCTCTGATTAATGCCCTCCTTGCCCGGTCCGTGAGTTTTGGTGGGTGGCCCTCTCTTGGCAGGTTTGTTGTGGTGCCATATTCTTTCCATGTTTTAATAATGGATTTAAATGGTGCTCCGTGGGATGTTCAAAGTTTCTGATATTTTTCTATAACCCAACCCTGATCTTTACTTCTCCATAACTTTGTCCCTGACCTGTTTGGAGAGCTCCTTGGTCTTCATGGTGCCGCTTGCTTGGTGGTGCCCCTTGCTTAGTGGTGTTGCAGACTCTGGGGCCTTTCAGAACAGGTGTATATATACTGAGATCATGTGACGCTTAGATTGCACACAGGTGGACTTTATTTAAATAACTATGTGACTTCTGAAGGTAATTGGTTGCACCAGATCTTATTTAGGGGCTTTATAGCAAAGGGGGTGAATACATACAGTGGGGGAAAAAAGTATTTGATCCCCTGCTGATTTTGTACGTTTGCCCACTGACAAAGAAAGGATCAGTCTATAATTTTAATGGTAGGTTTATTTGAACAGTGAGAGACAGAATAACAACAAAAATATCCAGAAAAACGCATGTCAGAAATGTTATAAATTGATTTGCATTTTAATGAGGGAAATAAGTATTTGACCCCCTCTCAATCAGAAAGATTTCTGGCTCCCAGGTGTCTTTTATACAGGTAATGAGCTGAGATTAGGAGCACACTCTTAAAGGGAGTGCTCCTAACCACAGCTTGTTACCTGTAAAAAAGACACCTGTCCACAGAAGCAATCAATCAATCAGATTCCAAACTCTCCACCATGGCCAAGACCAAAGAGCTCTCCAAGGATGTCAGGGACAAGATTGTAGACCTACACAAGGCTGGAATGGGCTACAAGACCATCGCCAAGCAGCTTGGTGAGAAGGTGACAACATTTGGTGCGATTATTCGCAAATGGAAGAAACACGAAAGAACTGTCAATATCCCTCGGCCTGGGGCTCCATGCAAGATCTCACCTCGTGGAGTTGCAATGATCATGAGAACGGTGAGGAATCAGCCCAGAACTACACAGGAGGATCTTGTCAATGATCTCAAGGCAGCTGGGACCATAGTCACCAAGAAAACAATTGGTAACACACTATGCGGTGAAGGACTGAAATCCTGCAGCGCCCGCAAGGTCCCCCTGCTCAAGAATACATATACATGCCCGTCTGAATTTTGCCAATGAACATCTGAATGACTCAGAGGACAATTGGTGAAAGTGTTGTGGTCAGATGAGACCAAAATGGAGCTCTTTGACATCAACTCAACTCGCCGTGTTTGGAGGAGGAGGAATGCTGCCTATGACCCCAAGAACACCATCTCCACCGTCAAACATGGAGGTGGAAACATTATGCTTTGGGGGTGTTTTTCTGCTAAGGAGACAGGACAACTTCACCGCATCAAAGGGACGATGGACGGGGCCATGTACTGTCAAATCTTTGGTGAGAACCTCCTTCCCTCAGCCAGGGCATTGAAAATGGGTCGTGGATGGGTATTCCAGCATGACAATGACTCAAAACACACGGCCAAGGCAACAAAGGAGTGGCTCAAGAAGAAGCACATTAAGGTCCTGGAGTGGCCTAGCCAGTCTTCAGACCTTAATCCCATAGAAAATCTGTGGAGGGAGCTGAAGGTTCGAGTTGCCAAACGTCAGCCTCGAAACCTTAATGACTTGGAGAAGATCTGCAAAGAGGAGTGGGACAAAATCCCTCCTGAGATGTGCGCAAACCTGGTGGCCAACTACAAGAAACGTCTGACCTCTGTGATTGCCAACAAGGGTTTTGCCACCAAGTACTAAGTCATGTTTTGCAGAGGGGTCAAATACTTATTTCCCTCATTAAAATGCAAATCATTTTATAACATTTTTGACATGCGTTTTTCTGGATTTTTTTGTTGTTATTCTGTCTCTCACTGTTCAAATAAACCTACTATTAAAATTATAGACTGATAATTTCTTTGTAAGTGGGCAAACGTACAAAATCAGCAGGGGATCAAATACTTTTTTCCCCAACTGTATGAAGGACAACTTTTCCGTAGCTATACATTTTTTTTAACATTTTTTGAAACAAGTAATTTTTTTCATTTCACTTCACCAATTTGGACTATTTTGTGTATGTCCATTACATGAAATCCAAATAAAAATCCATTTAAATTACAGGTTGAAATGCAACAAAATAGGAAAAACGTCTAAGGGGATGAATACTTTTGCAAGGCACTGTATTACCATCTGCTAAATGGCATATATATTACCACCTGCTAAATGGGGCGAATATTACCATCTGTAAAATGACATATATATTACCATCTGCTAAATGACATATATATACTGCTCAAAAAAATAAAGGGAACACTAAAACAACACATCCTAGATCTGAATGAAAGAAATAATCTTATTAAATACTTTTTTCTTTACATAGTTGAATGTGCTGACAACAAAATCACACAAAAATAATCAATGGAAATCCAATTTATCAACCGATGGAGGTCTGGATTTGGAGTCACACTCAAAATTAAAGTGGAAAACCACACTACAGGCTCATCCAACTTTGATGTAATGTCCTTAAAACAAGTCAAAATGAGGCTAAGTAGTGTGTGTGGCCTCCACGTGCCTGTATGACCTCCCTACAACGCCTGGGCATGCTCCTGATGAGGTGGCGGATGGTCTCCTGAGGGATCTCCTCCCAGACCTGGACTAAAGCATCCTCCAACTCCTGGACAGTCTGTGGTGCAACGTGGCGTTGGTGGATGGAGCGAGACATGATGTCCCAGATATGCTCAATTGGATTCAGGTCTGGGGAACGGGTGGGCCAGTCCATAGCATCAATGCCTTCCTCTTGCAGGAACTGCTGACACACTCCAGCCACATGAGGTCTAGCATTGTCTTGCATTAGGAGGAACCCAGAGCCAACCACACCAGCATATGGTCTCACAAGGGGTCTGAGGATCTCATCTCGGTACCTAATGGCAGTCAGGCTACCTCTGGCGAGCACATGGAGGGCTGTGCGGCCCCCCAAAGAAATGCCACCCCACACCATGACTGACCCACCGCCAAACCGGTCATACTGGAGGATGTTGCAGGCAGCAGAACGTTCTCCACGGCGTCTCCAGGCTCTGTCACATGTGCTCAGTGTGAACCTGCTTTCATCTGTGAAGAGCACAGGGCGCCAGTGGCGAATTTGCCAATCTTGGTGTTCTCTGGCAAATGCCAACGTCCTGCACGGTGTTGGGCTGTAAGCACAACCCCCACCTGTGGACGTCGGGCCCTCATACCACCCTCATGGAGTCTGTTTCTGACCGTTTGAGCAGACACATGCACATTTGTGGCCTGCTGGAGGTCATTTTGCAGGGCTCTGGCAGTGCTCCTCCTGCTCCTCCTTGCACAAAGGCGGAGGTAGCGGTCCTACTGCTGGGTTGTTGCCCTCCTACGGCCTCCTCCACGTCTCCTGATGTACTGGCCTGTCTCCTGGTAGCGCCTCCATGCTCTGGATACTACGCTGACAGACACAGCAAACCTTCTTGCCACAGCTCGCATTGATGTGCCATCCTGGATGAGCTGCACTACCTGAGCCACTTGTGTGGGTTGTAGACTCCGTCTCATGCTACCACTAGAGTGAAAGCACCGCCGGCATTCAAAAGTGACCAAAACATCAGCCAGGAAGCATAGGAACTGAGAAGTGGTCTGTGGTCACCACCTGCAGAACCACTCCTTTATTGGGGGTGTCTTGCTAATTGCCTATAATTTCCACCTGTTGTCTATTCCATTTGCACAATAGCATGTGAAATGTATTGTCAATCAGTGTTACTTCCTAAGTGGACAGTTTGATTTCACAGAAGTGTGATTGACTTGGAGTTACATTGTGTTGTTTAAGTGTTCCCTTTATTTTTTTGAGCAGTGTATATATTACCACCTGCTAAATGACATATATTACCATCTGTAAAATGACATATATATTACCGTCTGCTAAATGACATATATATTACCATCTGCTAAATGACATATATATTACCATCTGCTAAATGACGTATATATTACCATCTGCTAAATTACATATATATTATATATTACCATCTGCTAAATGACATATATATTACCATCTGCTAAATGACATATATATTTCCATCTGCTAAATGACATATATATTACCATCTGCTAAATGGCATATATATATTACCATCTGCTAAATGACATATATATTACCATCTGCTAAATGACATATATATTACCATCTGCTAAATGACGTATATATTTCCATCTGCTAAATGACATATATATTACCATCTGCTAAATGGCATATATATATTACCATCTGCTAAATGACATATATATTACCATCTGCTAAATGACATATATATTACCATCTGCTAAATGACGTATATTAATGTTATTATATATTACCCTGTCTACAGAATAACTCACTGAGCAGAACTAGGCTCTTTCTCTTGTTATCAACAAAGTTGTTCCTAAGACAATATACATTACTGCAGTGGTCACCAACCAGTCGATCGCCAAGGCATTCCTAGTCGATCGCCAAACATTTCTGTAAAAAACCCAACAATAAATCCTTGTGTTCCATGACTAGAGAGAGACTGTCAACGAATACAGCAGAGAGTTGCCGTTTTTATGAGTGACTTCATGTTTAAGTTCTTACTCAGCACTGTCAACACTTTGTATTCAACACTTTTATAAGCCATAAAATGAGCTTCTCCACTCGCTCTGCAACCAGCAGTGCAGCTGTAATGAATGTGTAGGAAAGTGTATCGATAGGCTTGCGTCGTTATTATTAGCGGCTTGGGTCTTTTTCAATATTGAGTAATATTTCACTTCCTCTGTTCATAGGAGTAACAACATGAATTTGTGCATGAGGCAGAAGTAATGCGGTGCGACTCGAGTTTCACCATCAGCTGGAAGACGGTATCGTTTTTTGGTCAGTGTCAGTGGAGGAAAGAGAGAGCGCAGGGATGTAGAGAGACGGACCCTCAGTCTGCTGCTCTCTCCCTCTGCTGAGACTGACCCTCAGTCTGCTGCTCTC
Organism: Salmo trutta; assembly: GCF_901001165.1. Lineage (NCBI taxonomy): Eukaryota > Metazoa > Chordata > Actinopteri > Salmoniformes > Salmonidae > Salmo > Salmo trutta. The sequence goes on from NC_042960.1 coordinate 63,822,221, forward strand.
TCCCTCCGCTGAGACTGACCCTCAGTCTGCTGCTCTCTCCCTCCGCTGAGACTGACCATCAGATGCAGGCACCATCAGCCCAGTAAAATAAAAATAAAAAGCAAATCATTTAAACGTGAGCTTACTCAGCTGTGTCCAACAAGTAATACAACAACTGATCTATTACCGGTGTGATCATATTTCACATCTCAAATTTTGAAATACATATTTATTTAAATGGTCCGAACAAGGCATTGGCAGGGAAATTCAAGCAAAGCCAATATGCAGTGAAAATGTATTGGGCCTATAGCCTACTGCACAAACATTATTGATACAGAACTGTTTTTAATTGGTTAATGTTGCAAAGGCTTATGTTTAAGTCATGTTTAAAACAAATCGGAGTGGTAGATCTCAGCTTGCATTTTGACTCAGAAAGTGATCTTGACTCAGAAAAGGTTTGTGACCACTGCTTTACTGTACTTTGATATTTGAGGATGAGCCCTAGAGTACTAGAGTTCTAGAGTTGTTCTAGAGTACTAGAGCTCTAGAGTACTAGAGTTGTTCTAGAGTTCTAGAGTACTAGAGTTCTAGAGTTCTCGAGTACTAGAGTTGTTCTAGAGTTCTAGAGTACTAGAGTTGTTCTAGAGTACTAGAGTTCTAGAGTACTAGAGTTGTTCTAGAGTACTATAGTACTAAAGTTGTTCTAGAGTACTAGAGTTCCAAAGTATTAGAGTTTTAGAGTTCTAGTAGAGTATAGTGACTTGTGAACACTGTTAATAATAAGAGACAATCAAGCTCACTTCTCTCTCTGCAGGCTCTCAATCTGCTCCGTGAGGACCCTCTCTTCCTGCTGCATGGTGGCCTGCTGCTGTTCTGTCAGCCCCAGCTCTGCCCTCTCCTCCTCTGCACTCTCCCCGTCCACCACCGGGAGCACTCTGGGGCTGAGGGGCGGGGAGGGCGTGTGGTGGCTGCTACCCCTCCGCAGACGACCTTTGCCCTATAGGACACAGGAAACAAAGCTAGTTAGGATAGAGGCTAGGCTATAAGATCGTCTAGACTTGGCTAGGTCACTAGATAGGATAGAAAGGCTAGGCTATTAGATAGGCTAGGCTATTAGATAAGCTAGGTTATTAGATAGGCTAAGCTATTAGGCTACGCTACAATGGGCTATTAGATAGGCTAGGCTATTAGATAGGCTAGGCTACAATAGACTATTAGATAGTTAGGATAGAGGCTGATCTAATGGTTCACATCGGACTCAGTGTCATGATTATTGTTTCTACTAACGATACATACACAGTGGAAACAGCCTGAGACATGAGTGTTCAATATGGCTGGACAGAAAACTCAATGTGTGACATAGTTGATGAGGGTCATTTATACTGTGATACGGTTGACGAGGGTAATTCATACTGTGATACGGTTGACGAGGGTAATTCATACTGTGATACGGTTGACGAGGGTAATTCATACTGTGACACGGTTGACGAGGGTAATTTATACTGTGATACGGTTGACGAGGGTCATTTATACAGTGATGTGCATATTTTTCTTGACTATTTTTATGCAGCGTTATGACAAAGCTACTTCACGAGTGTTATAAAACCAACAAACTGTAGCGGACACACATACAGACACGCACGCACACACAGGCATGACCTTTTGACCGGTGTTAGGCTGCATGTTATTATGTTGTGAAGCAAAAACATATATATTTTTTAAAAACATGTTGTGCTAGCCTTGGGGTTTGGTTTGGTCGGGATGCAACACTTCAAAACAGAAATTAAACAAAGCATGCTAACAGAAACCAACCACTGCTCTGCCTATCTGTCCAATGACCCAACCACTGCTCTGTCTATCTGCTCAACGGCATTAACCACTGCTCTGCCCATCTGTCCAACGAACCAACCACTGCTCTGCCTATCTGTCCAACGAACCAACCACTGCTCTGCCTATCTGTCCAACGAACCAACCACTGCTCTGCCTATCTGTCCAACGAACCAACCACTGCTCTGCCCATCTGTCCAACAAACCAACCACTGCTCTGCCCCATCTGTCCAACGAACCAACCACTGCTCTGCCTATCTGTCCAACAAACCAACAACTGCTCTGCCTAACAAACCAACCACTGCTCTGCCTATCTGTCCAATGAACCAACCACTGCTCTGCCTATCTGTCCAACGAACCAACCACTGCTCTGCCCATCTGTCCAACAAACCAACCACTGCTCTGCCCATCTGTCCAACGAACCAACCACTGCTCTGCCTATCTGTCCAACAAACCAACAACTGCTCTGCCTATCTGTCCAACAAACCAACAACTGCTCTGCCTATCTGTCCAACGAACCAACCACTGCTCTACCTATCTGTCCAACGAACCAACCACTGCTCTGCCCATCTGTCCAACGAACCAACCACTGCTCTCCCCATCTGTCCAACGAACCAACCACTGCTCTGCCTATCTGTCCAACGAACCAACCACTGCTCTGTCTATCTGTCCAACGAACCAACCACTGCTCTGCCTATCTGTCCAACGAACCAACCACTGCTCTGCCTATCTGTCTAACGAACCAACCACAGCTCTCATTGTTAACAGACACTAAGCACTCCTCTGCCTATCTGTCCAACGAACTAACCACTGCTCTGCCTATCTATCCAACGAACCAACCACAGATCTCATTGTTAACAGACACTAAGCACTGCTCTGCCTATCTGTCCAATGAACCAACCACAGCTCTCATTTCTCTCACGTGACCTAGTAATGACCGTTGATAGTCATAATACATTCATCATAGAACTGTTTGAATTAACAAATAATAAATAAAAGGTTGATATTTATTACAAATCAATGGTGTCATCGGTGTGGAGATGCAGTGCATTCGCAAAGTATTCAGACCTCTTGACTTTTTCCACATTTTGTTACATTACAGCCTTATTCTAAAATGTATTACATTTTTTTGCTCTCATTAATATACACACACAATACCCCATAATTTATTATTTTTTATTTATTTTTATTTCACCTTTATTTAACCAGGTAGGCTAGTTGAGAACAAGTTCTCATTTGCAACTGCGACCTGGCCAAGATAAAGCAAAGCAGTTCGACACATACAACAACACAGAGTTACACATGGAATAAACAAACATACAGTCAATAATACAGTAGAAAAAGTCTAAATACAGTATGTGCAAATGAGGTAGGACAAGGGAGGTAATGCAATAAATAGGCCATGGTGGCGAAGTAATTACAAATTAGCAATTAAACACTGGAATGGTAGATGTGCAGAAGATGAATGTGCAAGTAGAGATACTGGGGTGCAAAGGAGCAGGACAAATAAATAAATACAGTATGGGGATGAGGTAGTTGGATGGGCTATGTACAGGTGCAGTGATCTATGAGCTGCTCTGACAGCTGGTAATTAAAGCTAGTGAGGGAGATATGAGTCTCCAGCTTCAGTGATTTTTGCAGTTCGTTCCAGTCATTGGCCACAGAGAACTGGAAAGAAAGGCGGCCAAAGGAAGAGTTGGCTTTGGGGGTGACCAGTGAGATATACCTGCTGGAGTGCGTGCTAAGGGTGGGTGCTGCTATGGTGACCAGTGAGCTGAGATAAGGCAGGCTTTACCTAGCAGAGACTTGTAGATGACCTGGAGCCAGTGGGTTTGGCGACGAGTATGAAGCGAGGGCCAGCCAACGAGAGCGTACAGGACACAGTGGTGGGTAGTATATGGGGCTTTGGTGACAAAACGGGTGGCACTGTGATAGACTGCATCCTATTTGTTGAGTAGAGTGTTGGAGGCTATTTTGTAAATGACATTGCCGAAGTCGAGGATCGGTAGGATAGTCAGTTTTACGAGAGTATGTTTGGCAGCATGAGTGAAGGTTGCTTTGTTGCGAAATAGGAAGCCGATTCTAGATTTAATTTTGGATTGGAGATGCTTCATGTGAGTCTGGAAGGAGAGTTTACAGTCTAACCAGACACCTAAGTATTTATAGTTTTCCACATATTCTAAGTCAGAACCGTCGTGCAGAGTAGTGATGCTGCACGAGCAGGCAGGTGCGGGCAGCGATCGGTTGAAGAGCATGCATTTAGTTTTACTTACATTTAAGAGCAGTTGGAGGCCACGGAAGGAGAGTTGTATGGCATTGGAGCTCGTCTGGAGGTTAGTTAACACAGTGTCCAATGAAGGGCCAGAGGTATACAGAATGGTGTCGTCTGCGTAGAGGTGGATCAGAGAATCACCAGCAGCAAGAGCGACATCATTGATGTATACAGAGAAGAGAGTCGGCCCGAGAATTGAACCCTGTGGCACCCCCACAGAGACTGCCAGAGGTCCGGACAACAGGCCCTCCGATTTGACACACTGAACTCTATCAGAGAAGTACTTGGTGAACCAGGCGAGGCAATCATTTGAGAAACCAAGGCTGTTGAGTCTGCCGATAAGAATGTGGTGATTGACAGAGTCGAAAGCCTTGGCCAGGTCGATGAATACGGCTGCACAATAATGTCTCTTATCGTCGGCGGTTATGATATCGTTTAGTACCTTGAGCGTGGCTGGGGTGCACCCATGACCAGCTCAGAAACCAGATTGCATAGCGGAGAAGGTACGGTGGGATTCGACATGGTCGTTAATCTGTTTCTTAACTTGTCTTTCGAAGACCTTAGAAAGGCAGGGTAGGATAGATATAGGTCTGTAGCAGTTTGGGTCTAGAGTGTCTCCCTCTTTGAAGAGGGGGATGACCGCAGAAGCTTTCCAATCTTTGGGAATCTCAGACAATACAAAAGAAAGGTTGAACAGGCTAATAATAGGGGTTGCAACAATTTCGACAGATTATTTTAGAAAGATAGGGTCCAGATTGTCTAGCCCGGCTGATTTGTAGGGGTCCAGATTTTGCAGCTCTTCAGAACATCAGCTATCTGGATTTGGGTGAGGGAGAAATGGGGGAGGCTTGGGCCAGTTGCTGTGGAGGGTGAGGGCTGTTGATCGGGGTAGGGGTAGCCAAGTGGAAAGCATGACCAGCCGTAGAAAAATTCTTATTGAAATTCTCAATTATAGTTGATTTATCGGTGGTGACAGTGTTTCCTAGCCTCAGTGCAGTGGGCAGCTGGGAGGAGATGCCCTTATTCTCCATGGACTTTACAGTGTCCCAGAACCTTTTTAAGTTTGTGCTACAGGATGCAAATTTCTGCTTGAAAAAGCTAGCCTTAGCTTTCCTAACTGCCTGTGTATATTGGTTCCTGACTTCCCTGAAATGTTGCATATCGTGGGGGCTATTCGATGCTAATGCAGAACGCCACAGGATGTTTTTGTGTTGGTTAAGGGCAGTCAGGTCTGGAGAGAACCAAGGGCTATATCTGTTCCTGGTTCTACATTTTTGAATGGGGCATGCTTACTTAAGATGGTAAGGAAGGCACTTTTAAAGAATAACCAGGCATCCTCTACTGATGGGATGAGGTCAATATCCTTCCAGGATACCCGAGCCAGGTCGATTAGAAAGGCCTGCTCGCTGAAGTGTTTTAGGGAGCGTTTGACAGTGATGAGGGGTGGTCGTTTGACCGCAGACCCATTACGGATGCAGGAAATGAGGCAGTGATCGCTGAGATCTTGGTTGAAAACAGCAGAGGTGTATTTGGAGGGCAAGTTGCTTAGGATAATATCTATGAGGGTGCCCGTGTTTACGGATTTGGGGTTGTACCTGGTGGGTACATTGATCATTTGTGTGAGATTGAGGGCATCAAGCTTAGATTGTAGGATGGCCAGGGTGTTAAGCATGTCCCAGTTTAGGTCACCTAGCAGCACAAGCTCTGAACATAGATGGGGGGCAATCAATTCACATATGCTGTCCAGGGCACAGCTGGGGGCAGAGGGTGGTCTAATATCAAGCGGCAACGGTGAGAGACTTGTTTCTGGAAAGGTGGATTTTTAAAAGTAGAAGCTCGAATTGTTTGGGTACAGACCTGGATAGTAAGACAGAACTCTGTAGGCTATCTCTGCTGTAGATTGCAACACCGCCCCCTTTGGCAGTTCTATCTTGTCGGAAAATGTTACAGTTGGGGATGGAAATTTCTTCCTAAGCCAGGATTCAGACACGGCTAGGACATCCGGGTTGGCAGAGTGTGCTAAAGCGGTGAATGAAATAAACTTAAGGAGGAGGCTTCTAATGTTAACATGCATGAAAATAATGACAAAGCAAAAACAGGTTATTAGAAATGTGTGCAATTTTTTATTTTTTTTTCACCAGTCTCAACGTCAACAGTGAAGAGGCGACTCCGGGATGCTGGTCTTCTAGGCAGAGATGCAAAGAAAAAGCCATATCTCAGACTGGCCAATAAAAATAAAAGATTAAGATGGGCAAAAGAACACAGACACTGGACAGAGGAACTCTGCCTAGAAGGCCAGCATCCCGGAGTCGCCTCTTCACTGCTGACGTTGAGACTGGTGTTTTACGGGTATTATTTAAGGCGTCTGTTTCTCAAACTAGACACTAATGTACTTGTCCTCTTGCTCAGTTGTGCACTGGGGTCTCCCACTCCTCTTTCTATTCTGGTTGGAGACAGTTTGCTCTGTTCTGTGAAGGGAGTAGGACACAGCGTTGTACCAGATCTTCAGTTTCTTGGCAATTTCTTGCATGGAATAGCCTTCATTTCTCAGAACAAGAATAGACTAACGAGTTTCAGAAGAAAGTTATTTGTTTCTGGCCATTTTGAGCCTGTAATCGAACCCACAAATTCTGATGCTCCAGATACTCAACTAGTCTAAAGAAGGCCAGTTTTATTGCATCTTTAATCAGAACAACAGTTTTCAGCTGTGCTAACATAATTGCAAAAGGGTTTTCTAATGACAAATAGCCTTTTAAAATGATAAACTTGGATTAGCTAACACAACGTGCCATTGGAACACAGGAGTGATGGTTGCTGATAATGGGCCTCTGTACGCCTATGTAGACATTCCTTTAAAATAAATCAGCCGTTTCCAGCTACAATAGTCATTTACAACATTAACAATGTCTACACTGTATTTCTGATCAATGTGATGCTATTTTAAAGGGCAAAATATTTGCTTTTCATTCAAAAACAAGGACATTTCTAAGGGACCCCAAACTTTTGAACGGAAGTGTAAGTATTCAGACCCTTTATTCAGTACTCTGTTGAAGCACCTTTGGCAGCGATTACAGCTTTGAGTCTTCTTGGGTATGACGCTACAAGCTTGGCACACCTGTATTTGGGGAGTTTCTCCCATTCTTCTCTGCAGATCCTCTCAAACTCTGTCAGGTTGAATGTGGAGCATCGTTGCACAGCTATTTTCAGGTCTCTCCAGAGATGTTTAATCGGGTTCAAGTCCGGGCTCTGGCTGGGCCACTAAAGGACATTCAGAGACTCATCCCGAAGCCAAATGGCTATGTGCTTAGGGTCGTTGACCTGTTGGAAGGTGAACCTTTGCCCCAGTCTGAAGTCCTGAGCACTCTGGAGCAGGTTTTCATCAAGGATCTCTGTCCTTTTCGCCGTTCATCTTTCCCTCGATAGTCTCCCAGTCCCTGTCTTTGAAAACCATCCCCACAGCATGATGCTGCCACCACCATGCTTCACCGTAGGGATGGTGCACGGTTTCCTCCAGAAGTGACGCTTGGCATTCAGGACAAAGAGTTCGATCTTGGTTTCATCAGACCAGAGATTATTGTTTCTCATGGTCTGAGAATCCTTTAGGTGCCTTTTGGCAAACTCAAAGCGGGCTGTCATGTGCCTTTTACTGAGGAGTGGCTTCCATTTGGCCACTCTACCATAAAGGCCTGATTGGTGGAGTGCTGCACAGATGGTCTTTTTTTTATGTGCAAAAATATAGAAAAACCTGTTTTCACTTTGTCATTATGGGGTATTGTGATGTCATGATGGGGTATTGTGATGTCATTATGGGGTATTGTGATGTCATTATGGGGTATTGTGATGTCATTATGGGGTATTGTGTGAAGATTGATAAGTAAAACATTTATTTTCTCAATTTTAGAATAATAAAGCTGTAACGTAACAAAATGTGAAAAGAGGGAAGGAGACTGAATTCTTTCTGAACGCATTGTAAGTGACAAGCTGAGAATGACAGTTGGCCGACTGCAACAGACACAAAGACAATATTCTGTGGAAAATAAATATATAGAGAAAGGGAGGATGAAGACAGAGGGACAGCGAGAAGGACTGAGAGGAGGGAGAGAAGGGGAGAGAGAGAGAGAGAGAGAGAGAGAGGAGGGAGAAAGATAGGAGATTGAGAGAGGAGGGAGAGAGAGAGAGAGGAGGGAGAGAGAGGACATAGAGGAGGGAGAGAGAGAAGGGAGAGAGGAGGGAGAAAGAGAGGAGATTGAGAGAGAAGTAGGGAGAGAGCGAGGAGGGAGAAAGCGAGAAGGAGGGAGAGAGCGAGGAGGGAGAGAGAGGTGGGAGAGGAGATTGAGAGAGGAGGGAGAAAGATAGGAGATTGAGAGAGGAGGGAGAGAGAGGACATAGAGGAGGGAGAGGAGGGAGAAAGAGAGGAGATTGAGAGAGAAGTAGGGAGAGAGCGAGGAGGTAGAAAGCGAGAAGGAGGGAGAGAGAGGTGGGAGAGGAGGGAGAGAGAGGAGGGAGAGAGAGGTGGGAGAGGAGATTGAGAGAGAAGGGAAATAGAGAAGGAGGGGTAAAGAGAGAAGGACAGTGAGAGAGGACGGAGAGAGACGAGGGAGAGAAAAAAAGAAGAGATGGCATTGTGAAGGTACGCAGAATTGACTGACAGCATTGTCAGCACCACAGATAAATGGGCTGACAGGACTGGTTGATCGACAGCGCCACAGACAAATGGGCTAACAGGACTGGTTGATTGACGGTGCCACAGACAAATGGGCTAACAGGACTGGTTGATTGACAGCGCCACAGACAAATGGGCTAACAGGACTGGGTGTGGTCACATGAAGTATATACTAAGAATACATACCGGAGTGGTCGTGCGGGTTATGCCAATAAACTTAACAGCGATTAGTACAGGTTTCTGGAGTGGGGTAAGGGGAGAATAGGGTTAGAGAGGGAAACCTTCGTTGGAGGACATTACATTGTGTGAGAGGAATTAATAGTTAAAGGTTCAAAGTCAACCACTGGAAGACAGAGAGGGAGGTCTATGATGATCTCAGTCAGAGGGTAAGGTTACATTTGTCCTCACACCAGACCCTTGGGTTGTGTTCATTAGGTTATGCGACAGAAAACGCTTTAAAACATTTTGCAATGAAAATGAAAATGAGCGCCTCTTATTGGACAAGTCCAGAAAGTCCCTCCAATTTTCTGTCTGTTTTCTTCCATTTGATACCTAATGAACACGATGAACACCCCTGTGGTCCTGGTGCCTTACCATGGACTTCCTGATGTGTGTCAGTCTGCTCTTGGCCTTGTTCTCAGCAAACTCCAAACTGTTGATGTCCTTCAGTCTGGCCCTGTACTTATTCATCTGTTCTCCGATGATCAGCTCCACACACCTAGAGGAGGACATGGCAGAATGAGTCAGCTCCTAGAGGAGGACATGGCAGAATGAGTCAGCTCCTAGAGGAGGACAGGCAGAATGAGTCAGCTCCTCACACCTAGAGGAGGACATGGCAGAATGAGTCAGCTCCTCACACCTAGAGGAGGACAGGCAGAATGAGTCAGCTCCTAGAGGAGGACATGGCAGAATGAGTCAGCTCCTCACACCTAGAGGAGGACATGGCAGAATGAGTCAGCTCCTAGAGGAGGACATGGCAGAATGAGTCAGCTCCTCACACCTAGAGGAGGACATGGCAGAATGAGTCAGCTCCTCACACCTAGAGGAAGACAGGCAGAATGAGTCAGCTCCTCACACCTAGAGGAGGACATGGCAGAATGAGTCAGCTCCTAGAGGAGGACATGGCAGAATGAGTCAGCTCCTAGAGGAGGACATGGCAGAATGAGTCAGCTCCTAGAGGAGGACATGGCAGAATGAGTCAGCTCCTAGAGGAGGACAGGCAGAATGAGTCAGCTCCTAGAGGAGGACAGGCAGAATGAGTCAGCTCCTCACACCTAGAGGAAGACAGGCAGAATGAGTCAGCTCCTCACACCTAGAGGAAGACAGGCAGAATGAGTCAGCTCCTCACACCTAGAGGAGGACAGGCAGAATGAGTCAGCTCCTCACACCTAGAGGAAGACAGGCAGAATGAGTCAGCTCCTCACACCTAGAGGAGGACAGGCAGAATGAGTCAGCTCCTCACACCTAGAGGAAGACAGGCAGAATGAGTCAGCTCCTCACACCTAAAGGAGGACAGGCAGAATGAGTCAGCTCCTCACACCTAGAGGAGGACAGGCAGAATGAGTCAGCTCCTCACACCTAGAGGAGGACAGGCAGAATGAGTCAGCTCCTCACACCTAAAGGAAGACAGGCAGAATGAGCAACCAGTGAATAAGGTGACTTCTCCTGTTGCTCAATCTATAATTTAGAAATTATCATTGATATTGTCTTATAGGAACTGATTGCAGTCTGAGGGGATCTGGAACAGAAATAACACTCACTCATCTGATGAATTAAAGCTATTGAGGTACGTCCGTTGTCACTGCCATTGTTTACACAGTTGCAACTAATCGGGTTATCAAGAGTAGTAGGTTAAGGCCCAGTTCTCTGTGACATTTTAGAGACACATTTGCATCCTCTAAGCCCACACACACACTCATGAAGAAGTTTCACTTTCACACACACACACACACACACACACACACACACACACACACACAAAGGAGAATGAACATTGAGAGAGAATTGACATTGACCAAGGAAAAGAAGAATAAGAACAAAAATAAATACATACATTTGGACTGGAATTTACAAAAATAATAATTAAAGGTTAAATATGTTAAATGTTTGAGGGTGAAAGCATTGGGAAATGTACCAAGGGAGATAGTAAAGGATGATTGAAGCAATGCAGTTAAATGGTTAACAATGTTATAATGTTGTTTGCTTTAAGGTATGATGCATATAGACTATGTTTGTTAAGCTTAGAGGAACAAGGCCTTAGGGCGTGTAGGAGGTTGATAATGAAAGGTTACAATGTTGAAATGATGAAAGGTTTAAGTTGGTGAAGGTTTAAGTTGGTGAAGGTTTAAGTTGGTGAAGGTTTAAGATGTAATGGGAGTTAATGTGTTGGGTTGGAGTAGCATTATAATGGAGCCAAGTAGGCAATGGTAATGTTTTAAAAGTTAACGATAATAGAATGTACTAAATGGTGCTCGCTTGCATTGGAAATTCCCTGGTCAGAGCGACCAGGAGGAGGCATCCTGTCAAGGCGGGGATATTGCGAAAGGTAACATCCTGCCTAACTGGGTGTTAACCACTGAATGCGTCATCGGAGTAGGTGTAAACCACAATGAGAAAGGAAGATGGAGGGTATAAAGGGGGGCATGATAGAAGAACCTGTCGACTGCTGGAAGAAGATTTTTGCTGTAGCTTTTTTCGCTTAAAGTATATTTTATTTTTTCCTCCTATATTTTTTATTATACTTATATTTACATTTTTATTACATGCAGTTAAAGTAAAATTCTAGGAGGAATCCTTAAGAATACCTAATTGATATGAAAGAAGTCTCAAGGTATTGCTCTCCTGAGGTAGAGTACTTCATGATAAGCTGTAGACCACACTATCTACCAAGAGTTCTCATCTATATTATGCGTAGCCGTCCATTTACCACCGCAGACCGATGCTGGCACTAAGACCGCTCTCAACGAGATGTATAAGGCCATAAGCAAACAAGAAAATGCTCATCCAGAAGTGGCGCTCCTAGTGGCCGGGGACTTTAATGCTGGCAAACTTAAATCCATTTCACCTAATTTCTACCAGCACGTCACATGTGCAACCAGAGGGGAAAAAAACCTCTAGATCACCTCCACACACAGAGACGCGTGCACCCTCAATTTGGCAAATCTGACCACAACTCTATAACTCTATCCTCCTGATTCCTGCTTACAAGCAAAAACTAAAGCAGGAAGCACTGGTGATTCGCTCAATACTGAAGTTGTCAGATGACGTGGATGCTACACTACAGGACTGTTTTGCTACTACAGACTGGAATATGCTTCGGGTTTCATCCAATGGCATTGAGGAGTATACCACCTCAGTCACCGGCTTCATCAAGTGCATCGACGACGTCGTCCCCACAGTGACGGTACATACATATTCCAACCACAAGCCATGGATTACAGGCAACATCCGCATCGAGCTAAATGCTAGAGCTGCCACTTTCGAGGAGCGGGACACAAATCTGGACGCTTATAAGAAATCCTGCTACGCCCTCAGACGATCCATCAAACAGGCAAAGCGTCAATACAGGATTAAGGTTGAATCCTACTACACTGGCTCTGATGCTTGTCGGATTTGGCAGGCCTTGAAAACTAATACGGACTACAAAGGGAAAGCGAGTCGCGAGCTGCCCAGTGACGTGAACCTATCAGACAAGCTAAATGGCTTTTATGCTCGCTTTGAGGCAAGCAACACTGAAGCATGCATGAGAGCACCAGCTGTTCCAGATGACTGTGTGATCATGCTCTCCGTTGCCGATGTGAGCAAGACCTTTAAGCAGGTCAACATTCACAAAGCCGCGGGGCCAGACAGATTACCAGGACTTGTACTCAAAGCATGTGTGGACCAACTGGCAAGTGTCTTCACTGACATTTTCAACCTCTCCCTGACCGAGTCTGTAATATCTACACGTTTCAAGCAGACCACCATAGTCCCTGTGCCCAAGGAAGCCCACGGTAACCTGCCTAAATTATTACCGCCCCGTAGCACTCATGTCGGTAGCCATGAAATGCTTTGAAAGACAGGTCATGGCTCACATCAACACCATCATTCTGGAAATCCTAGACCCACTCCAATTCGCATACCGCTCCAACAGATCCACAGATGACACAATCTCAATCGCACTCCACACTTCCCTTTCCCACCTGGACAAAAGTAACACCTATGTGAGAGTGCTATTCATTGACTACAGCTAAGCATTCAACATCATAGTGCCCACAAAGCTCATCACTAAACTAAGGACCCTGGGACTAAACACCACCCTCTGCAACTGGATCCTGGACTTCCTGACGGGCCGCCCCCCAGGTGGTAAGGGTAGGCAACAACACATCTGCCACGCTGATCCTTAACACTGGGGCCCCTCAGGGGTACGTGCTTAGTCCCCTCCTGTACTCCCTGTTCACTCACGACACAACAGCCTATTTGGAGGAGGTCAGAGACAACAACCTCTCTCTCCATGTGAGCAAGACAAAGGAGCTGATCGTGGACTACAGGAAAAGGCGGGCCGAACAGGCCGCCATTAACATCGACGGGCTGTAGTGGAGCGGGTCGAGAGTTTCAAGTTCCTTGGTGTCCACATCACCAACGAACTATCATGGTCCAAACACACCAAGACAGTTGTGAAGAGGGTACAACAAAACCTTTTCTCCCTCAGGAGACTGAAAAGACTTGGCATGGGTCCCCATATCCTCAAAAAGTTCTACAGCTGCACCATCGAGAGCATCCTGACCGGTTGCATCACCAACTGGTATGGCAACTGCTCAGCATCTAACCGTAAGGCGCTACAGAGGGTAGTGCGTACGGCCCAATAAATCACTGGGGCCAAGCTTCCTGCCATCCAGGACCTATATACACATGTGACAAATACAATTTGATTTGATAGAAGCATGTTTTTAGACAACGTCTGAGGGGGGAGCCAAAAAACTGTTGATAGAGTTGTAGATGGACCGTTTGTCTTGTTATTAAATATGTCAAATAAAACTGTAATAGACCCCCCAAAAATATTTTATTGGCTTAGCAATAAGTGTTTAGTAGAGGGCACTGAAGGTGTCTATCAATTCAATGTACTGTTGATGGTTACCTATCATTGATTGGTGATATTGATTGATTTGTGATTCTTTTATGCCTGTTTCTGAAATGTTGAAAAAATCTGCTTTATTGTTCTGAAACCCTGTGTCATCAAAGAGTCATACAAGTGCATGACGTTTTACTCTTTCTGAAATAGACTGGATTCATTTAGCATCTGGTTAACTAGCCTATCGGGGACCAGATATCGATGACCAGATATCGGGGACCTGAGTTGCTGGTATAAAGTAATCTAACCTGAGGGACTCGACTTCGGGGATAGCCCACTCTACTGTAAGGCCATTAATGTTGAGTTTGAGGAACAGTCCCTAGCTCTATCCTGGCTCAGTGGTAAGGCAGAGCGGCATCTATCAGATCTGTAGGGGCAAGAAATAACCTTGACCTTAACACTGATAGCAAAAACAACTGCAGCAGAGAAGTTGGCTGTGTCTATAGCTGTCGCAATAGAGAGACAGAGAGACAGACAGGTAGACAGAGGTTGTTTCCTATGACTCTGGTCCTGGAGTTCTGCAAAGCCTTCCAGAACCAGGAACGATGCGCCCTGGGTGAGAAGCACCATAAGGGAGTCTTACGCGGTGGTCTTGCCGATGTCCTGGACACTCTGCAGGGGGTCGATGGTGTCGGGGCAGCGGAGGATGCAGGGGGCGAACACGATGGCTAGGGCATTGGCCGACATACGGTTGGTGTCTTCCTGAAGGGTGATCCTGGAAGACCACACACACACAAACACACGTCAGAGGGGGGGGTCGCAAAAAAACTATTGAAAACTGTCAAATAGTTTCTTCAATGTGAAAACTGGTATGCAGTGGATGCCAACTTCCCTCCACCCTTCTCCCACACTGCCCGTCATGGATTTAGAAGCATTGGTGTATCATTGACTGGAGGGAGTTTGTGCACACTTTGGGAGAAGGGTGGAGAATTGGGACGCAGCCAGTGAGTGGACATCCTGTTTCCTATGGGACCCCTCACCTGACCAGGTGGAAGATGAGGCGCTCCAGGGTACTCAGGTGGGTTCTGCTGAGCAGGTCGATCACAGAGTACACCCCTCGGATCACCTCCTTCTTGTCTGGCTGACCTGCATGGGGGACACACCACCAAAGAAATACAATTACTTCCTGCTTTTACTTCCTGCTTCACTCCTATTGGGGACACAGACATTACATCTTTATAATATATTATATATATATATAGATTTATACAGTGCATTCGGGAAAGTATTGTTTTTAATACATTTGCTAAAATAAAAAATAAAACTGTTTTCACTTTGTCCTTATGGGGTATTGTGTGTAGAATGATGAGGAATTGTTATTTATTTTATCCATGTTAGAATAAGGCTGTAACGAAACAAAATGTGGAAAAGGTTAAGACGTCTGAACAAATCAAATCAAATTTGATTGGTCACATACACATATTTAGCAGATATTATTGTGGGTGTAGCGAAACGGAGTGATGGAGTGCTGCATCAGATGACCAGGCCTCCACAATTACAAATGAGTAGGGACAGCATAGACTACCAGTGAAAAGTTTGGACACACCTACTCATTCAAGGCTTTTTCTTTGTTTTTGCTATTTTCTACATTGTATAATAATAGTTAAGACATCAAAACTATGAAATAACACATATGGTATCATGTAGTAACCCCAAAATGTTTTAAACAAATACACTGCTCAAAAAAATAAAGGGAACACTAAAATAACATCCTAGATCTGAATGAATGTAATAATCTTATTAAATACTTTTTTCTTTACATAGTTGAATGTGCTGGCAACAAAATCACACAAAAATAATCAATGGAAATCCAATTTATCAACCCATGGAGGTCTGGATTTGGAGTCACACTCAAAATTAAAGTGGAAAACCACACTACAGGCTGATCCAAGTTTGATGTAATGTCCTTAAAACAGGTCAAAATGAGGCTCAGTAGTGTGTGTGGCCTCCACGTGCCTGTATGACCTCCCTACAACGCCTGGGCATGCTCCTGATGAGGTGGCGGATGGTCTCCTGAGGGATCTCCTCCCAGACCTGGACTAAAGCATCCGCCAGCTCCTGGACAGTCTGTGGTGCAACGTGGCGTTGGTGGATAGAGTGAGACATGATGTCCCAGATGTGCTCAATTGGATTCAGGTCTGGGGAACGGGCGGGCCAGTCCATAGCATCAATGCCTTCTTCTTGCAGGAACTGCTGACACACTCCAGCCACATGAGGTCTAGCATTGTCTTGCATTAGGAGGAACCCAGGGCCAACCGCACCAGCATATGGCCTCAGAAGGGGTCTGAGGATCTCATCTCGGTACCTAATGGCAGTCAGGCTACCTCTGGCGAGCACATGGAGGGCTGTGCGGCCCCCCAAAGAAATGCCACCCCACACCATGACTGACCCACCGCCAAACCGGTCATGCTGGAGGATGTTGCAGGCAGCAGAACGTTCTCCACGGCGTCTCCAGACTCTGTCACGTCTGTCACATGTGCTCAGTGTGAACCTGCTTTCATCTGTGAAGAGCACAGGGCGCCAGTAGCGAATTTGTCAATCTTGGTGTTCTCTGGCAAATGCCAAACGTCCTGCACGGTGTTGGGCTGTAAGCACAACCCCCACCTGTGGACGTCGGGCCCTCATACCACCCTCATGGAGTTTGTTTCTGACCGTTTGAGCAGACACATGCACATTTGTGGCCTGCTGGAGGTCATTTTATAGGGCTCTGGCAGTGCTCCTTCTGCTCCTCCTTGCACAAAGGCGGAGGTAGCGGTCCTACTGCTGGGTTGTTGCCCTCCTACGGCCTCCTCCACGTCTCCTGATGTACTGGCCTGTCTCCTGGTAGCGCCTCCATGCTCTGGACACTACGCTGACAGACACAGCAAACCTTCTTGCCACAGCTCGCATTGATGTGCCATCCTGGATGAGCTGCACTACCTGAGCCACTTGTGTGGGTTGTAGACTCCGTCTCATGCTACCACTAGAGTGAAAGCACCGCCAGCATTCAAAAGTGACCAAAACATCAGCCAGGAAGCATAGGAACTGAGAAGTGGTCTGTGGTCACCACCTGCAGAACCACTCCTTTATTGGGGGTGTCTTGCTAATTGCCTATAATTTCCACCTGTTGTCTATTCCATTTGCACAACAGCATGTGACATTTATTGTCAATCAGTGTTGCTTCCTAAGTGGACAGTTTGATTTCACAGAAGTGTGATTGACTTGGAGTTACATTGTGTTGTTTAAGTGTTCCCTTTATTTTTTTGTGCAGTATATATTTAATATTTTAGTTTCTTCAAAGTAGCCACCGTTTGCCTTGATGACAGCTTTGCACGCTCTTGGCATTCTCTCATCAATGCAAAGGGTGGCTACTTTGATGAATCTCAAATAACATTTTTGGGTTACTACATGATTCCATATGTGATATTTCATTGTTTTGATGGCTTCACTATTATTCTACAATGTACAAAGTAGTAAAAAAAAAATAATAATAATTTGAATGAGTTTGTCCAAACTTTTGACTGGTACTGTATATATATATATATATATATATATATATATATATATATATATATATATATATATATATACACACACACACACACACACACACACACACACACACACACACACACACACACACACACACACACACCTTGATTCAGTGAAAATCATCTATAAAATGGTACCTTGGCCACATTTAGCCATTACTACATAGTAACATTGTAACAGAATAACAAGGTGAATACTTGTGAACCTAGCTCTTACCCATTGCCCGGAGGAATTCCTCGTACAGTTCAAAGGTCATCAGAGGGTTGGGCAGGTCACGGAGCCATTGTTTGAGCACGCCGGCGATGACGTGGATGTTGTAGTCGTCCAGGTTCATGCTGCTCACATCTGAAGTAGGAGAGGAAGAGAGAAAGAGAGGAAGAGAGTAGGACAGGAAGAGAGTAGGAGAGTAGGAGAGGAAGAGAGTAGGAGAGGAAGAGAGTAGGACAGGAAGAGAGTAGGACAGGAAGAGAGTAGGAGAGGAAGAGAGTAGGACAGGAAGATAGTAGGACAGGAAGAGAGTAGGACAGGAAGAGAGTAGGAGAGGAAGAGAGTAGGAGAGGAAGAGAGCAGGACAGGAAGAGAGCAGGAGAGGAAGAGAGCAGGAGAGGAAGAGAGCAGGACAGGAAGAGAGTAGGACAGGAAGAGAGTAGGACAGGAAGAGAGTAGGACAGGAAGAGAGTAGGACAGGAAGAGAGTAGGAGAGGAAGAGAGTAGGAGAGGAAGAGAGTAGGACAGGAAGAGAGTAGGACAGGAAGAGAGTAGGAGAGGAAGAGAGTAGGAGAGGAAGAGAGGAAGAGAGTAGGAGAGGAAGAGAGTAGGAGAGGAAGAGAGTAGGACAGGAAGAGAGTAGGACAGGAAGAGAGTAGGACAGGAAGAGAGTAGGACAGGAAGAGAGTAGGACATGAAGAGAGTAGGAGAGGAAGAGAGTAGGACATGAAGAGAGTAGGAGAGGAAGAGAGTAGACACTGGTCTTTACAATGAAAACTGTTGACATAGCAGTTGCTGTCTGCTATGTATTATAGATACCTTTCATACAAATCTTAACCTTGTGACCCATTCTATGTATCTGTTGTTCGTCATTAAGGTTGAGAGGGGTGTATCTTGGCTATAAAAGATCTTTGTACTTTTGTGTTGTCACTTTCAATGGTTCATTAGAAACGGTGCATCATTGAAAGTCAGTGCTATTGCAAAGATCTTATTATTAAAGATGTAGTTTAAGTATAACTCTGACTGGTGTGTGAAGTTTGTCTCTCTCCTCATTTGGTAATACAGAAATTAACCACCACACGCTGTTCTGTGAAGGGAGTAGTACACAGCGTTGTACGAGATCTTCAGTTTCATGGCAATTTCTCACAAGAACAAGAATAGACTGATGAGTTTCAGAAGAAAGTTCTTTGTTTCTGGTCATTTTGAGTCTGTAATCGAACCCACAAATGCTGATGCTCCAGATACTCAACTAGTCTAAAGAAGGTCAGTGTTATTGCTTCTTTAATTAGAACAACAGTTTTCAGCTATGCTAACATAATTGCAAAAGGGTTTTCTAATAACCAATTAGCCTTTTAAAATGATAAACTTGGATTAGCTAACACAACGTGTCATTGGAACACAGGAGTGATGGTTGCTGATAATGGGCCTCTGTAGATATTCCTTTCTTTTTTTTTTTTAAATCAGCCGTTTCCATCTACAATAGTCATTTACAACCTTAACAATGTCTACACTGTATTTCTGATAAATGTTATGTTATTTTAATGGACAAAAAATGTGTTTGTCTTTCAAAAACAAGGACATTTCTAAGTGACCCCAAACTTTTGAATGGTAGTATATATAAACTCAGCAAAAAAATAAATGTCCTCTCACTGTCAACAGCTTTTATTTTCAGCAAACTTAACATGTGTAAATGTTTGTATGAACATAACAAGATTCAACAACTGAGACATGAACTGAACAAGTTCCACAGACTAACAGAAATTGAATTTTATTTATTTATTTATTTCACCTTTATTTAAGCAGGTAGGCTAGTTGAGAAAAAGTTCTCATTTGCAACTGCGACCTGACCAAGATAAAGCAAAGCAATTCTACACATACAACAACACAGAGTTACACATGGAATAAACAAAACATACAGTCAATAATATATTAGAACAAAATAAAAAATGTGTCCCTGAACAAAGGGGCGGGGTCAAAATCAAAAGTAACAGTCAGTATCTGGTGTGGCCACCAGCTGCATTAAGTACTGCAGTGCATCTCCTCCTCATGGACTGCACCAGATTAGCCAGTTCTTGCTGTGAGATGTTACCCCACTCTTCCACCAAGGCACCTGCTAGTCCCCGGACATTTCTGGGGGGAATGGCCCTAGCCCTCACCCTCCGATGCAACAGGTCCCAGATGTCCTCAATGGGATTGAGATCCGGGCTCTCGCTGGCCATGGCAGAACACTGACATTCCTGTCTTGCAGGAAATCACGCACAGAAAGAGCAGTATGGCTGGTGGCATTGTCATGTTGGTGGGTCATGTCATGCTGGAGGGTCATGTCATGACTGTTCGCTGCTCATGTCAACACTGTTCGCTGCTCTGGCACCCCAATGGTGGAACAAGCTCCCTCACGACGCCAGGACAGCGGAGTCAATCACCACCTTCCGGAGACACCTGAAACCCCACCTCTTTAAAGAATACCTGGGATAGGATAAAGTAATCCTTCTAAACCCCCCCCCTTAAAAGATTTAGATGCACTATTGTAAAGTGGTTGTTCCACTGGATATCATAAGGTGAATGCAACAATTTGTAAGTCGCTCTGGATAAGAGCGTCTGCTAAATGACTTAAATGTAATGTAAATGTAAATGTAAATGATGAGCCTGCAGGAAGGGTACCACATGAGGGAGGAGGATGTCTTCCCTGTAACGCACAGCGTTGAGATTGCCTGCAATAACAACAAGCTCAGTCCGATGATGCTGTGACACCCCGCCCCAGACCATGACGGACCCTCCACCTCCAAATCGATCCCGCTCCAGAGTACAGGCCTCGGTGTAACGCTCATTCCTTTGACGATAAACGCGAATCCGACCATCACCCCTGGTGAGACAAAACCGTGACTCGTCAGTGAAGAGCACTTTTTGCAGGTCCTGTCTGGTCCAGCGATGGTGGGTTGGTGCCCATAGGCGACGTTGTTGCCACTTATGTCTGGTGAGGACCTGCCTTACAACAGGCCTACAAGCCCTCAGTCCAGCCTCTCTCAGCCTATTGCGGACAGTCTGAGCACTGATGGAGGGATTGTGCATTCCTGGTGTAACTCGGGCAGTTGTTGTTGCCATCCTGTACCTGTCCCGCAGGTGTGATGTTCGGATGTACCGATCCTGTGCAGGTGTTGTTACACGTGGTCTGCCACTGCGAGGACGATCAGCTGTCCATCCTGTCTCCCTGTAGCGCTGTCTTAGGCATCTCACAGTACGGACATTGCAATTTATTGTCCTGAATGCCTAAGGCACATTCACGCAGATGAGCAGGGACCTGGGCATCTTTCTTTTGGTGTTTTTCAGAGTCAGTAGAAAGGCCTCTTTAGTGTCCTAAGTTTTCATAACTGTGACCTTAATTGCCTACCGTCTGTAAGGTGTTAGTGTCTTAATGACCGTTCCACAGGTGCATGTTCATTAATTGTTTATGGTTCATTGAACAAGCATGGGAAACAGTGTTTAAACCTTTTACAATGAAGATCTGTAAAATTTTGAAAGACAGGGTCCTGAAAAAGGGACGTTTCTTTTTTTGCTGAGTTTATATATATATATATATATATATATATATATACAGTACTAGTCAAAAGTTTGGACATACCTCAATTACCTCGACTAACCGGTGCCCCCGCACCGGTATCCCCTGTATATACAGTTGAAGTCCGAAGTTTAAGTTGGAGTCATTAAAACTTGTTTTTCAACCACTCCACAAATTTCTTGTTAACAAACTATCGTTTTGACAAGTCTGTTAGGACATCCTCTTTGTGCATGACACAAGTCATTTTTCCAACAATAGTTTACAGACAGATTATTTCACTCATAATTCACTGTATCACAATTCCAGTGGGTCAGAAGTTTACATACACTAAGTTGACTGTGACCTTTAAACAGCTTGGAACATTTCAGAAAACGGTGTCATGTCTTTAGAAGCTTCTGATAGGCTAATTGACATCATTTGAGTCAATTGGAGGTGTACCTGTGGATGTATTTCAAGGCCTACCTTCAAACTCAGTGCCTCTTTGCTTGACATCATGGGAAAATCAAAAGAAATCAGCCAAGACCTCACAAAACAAAATTGGAGACCTCCACAAGGTTGATTCATCCTTGGGAGCAATTTCCAAACGCCTGAAGGTACCACGTTCATCTGTACAAATAATAGTACGCAAGTATAAACACCATGGGACCACGCAGCCATCATACTGCTCAGGAAGGAGACGCGTTCTGTCTCCTAGAGATGAACGTACTTTGGTGTGAAAAGTGCAAATCAATCCCAGAACAACAGCAAAGGACCTTGTGAAGATGCTGGAGGAAGCAGGTAAAAAAGTATATATATCCACTGTATAAAACAAGTCCTATATCAACAACCTGAAAGGCCGCTCAGCAAGGAAGAAGCCACTGCTCCAAAACTGTCATAAAAAAGCCAGACTATGGTTTCCAACTGCCCATGGGGACAAAGATCGTACTTTTTGGAGAAATGTCCTCTGGTCTGATGAAACAAAAATAGAACTGTTTGGCCATAATGACCATTGTTATGTTTGGAGGAAAAAGGGGGAGGCTTGCAGGCCGAAAAACACCATCCCAACCGTGAAGCACGGGGGTGGCAGCATCATGTTGTGGGGGTGCTTTGCTGCAGGAGGGACTGCTGTGCTTCACAAAATAGATGGCATCATGAGGCAGGAAAATGATGTGGATATATTGAAGCAACATCTCAAGACATCAGTCAGGAAGTTAAAGCTTGGTCGCAAATGGGTCTTTCAAATGGACAATGTTGTGGCAAAATGACTTAAGGACAACAAAGTCAAGATATTGGAGTGGCCATCACAAAGCCCTGACCTCAATCCTATAGAACATTTGCAAGGAGGCCTACAAACCTGACTCATTTACACCAGCTCTGTCAGGAGGAATGGGACAAAATTCATCCAACTTATTGTGGGAAGCTTGTGGAAGGCTACCCGAAACGTTTGACACAAGTTAAACAATTTAAAGGCAATTCTACCAAATACTAATTGAGTGTATGTAAACTTCTGACCCACTGGGAATGTGATTAATGAAATAAAAGCTGAAATCACTCTCTCTCTACTATTATTCTGACATTTCACATTCTTAAAATCAAGTGGTGATCCTAACTGACCTAAAACAGGGAATTTTTACTCGGATTAAATGTCAGGAATTGTGAAAAAACGGATTTTAAATGTATTCGGCTAAGGTGTATGTAAACTTCAACTGTAGCCTCACTATTGTCATTTTACTGCTGCTTTTTGATATTTGTTACTTTTATTTCTTATTTTTGTATTCTTTTTCAGGTATTTTTTCTTAACTGCATTGTTGGTTAAGGGCTTGTAAGTAAGCATTACACTGTAAGGTATAGTATTTGGCGCAAATACAATTTGATTTGATTTGACCTACTCATTCAAGGGTTTTTCTTTATTTTTACTATTTTCTACATTGTAGAATAATAGTGAAGACGTCAAAACTATGAAATAACACATATGGAATCATGTAGTAACCAAAACAGTGTTCAACAAATCTAAATATATTTTATATTTCAGATTCTTCAAAGTAGCCACCCTTTGCCTTGATGACAGCTTTGTACATTCTTGGCATTCTCTCAACCAGCTTCATGAGGTAGTCACCTGGAATGCATTTCAATTAACAGGTGTGCCTTGTTAAAAGTGCATTTGTGGAATTTCTTTCCTTCTTAAATAGCGCTATTTGTTAAAAAACCAAGTCCATATTATGGTAAGAACAGCTCAAATAAGCAAAGACAAACTGTGGGAATCAAATAAAATCCCCCGCGGGATTGTGGGACCCTGCTATGGAGTATAGACCAGAGATGGGCAACATGAGGGGCCGCTGTGGCTCGTGGGTATGCGTACCCACACCCACACATACAGTCAGAGCTAGAATTTTGGTGCCCCTAAGCAATATTTTGTTGGGCTTGCGAGCAAAAATTTTAGCGGCCCCACCTTCTGACATCAGACAGAAGACATTGACGTTTTAGAGTTTAATTCCTGTAATTCATAACATTTTGCCATGGAGCAGAGACCCAAATGTTTGCAGTTTTTTTATATGATATCTGAGTGAGAGGAACTAACAAAAGCAATGGGGGACCCACTGGTTACTACAAGTTTAGATAGCTGGCCGCTAAACTAAATTACCAAGCTAGACTAAATTATCAAAGTAGACTAAATTACCAATCTAGACTAAATTACCAATCTAGACTAAATTACCAAACTAGACTAAATGATAAAAGTAGACTAAATTACCAATCTAGACTAAATTACCAATCTAGACTAAATTACCAATCTAGACTAAATTACCAATCTAGACTAAATTACCAAACTAGACTAAATTATCAAACTAGACTAAATTATCAAACTAGACTAAATTACCAATCTAGACTAAATGACCAATCTAAAAAATGTCAGCTGACATGGACTAATTGACTGACATTTCGAAATTGCACCTTATGTATTCTAGTATTCTAGAACTGATCTGAGGGCCATCCCTGGTATAGACAGTCCTTTGACCATATCTCTGCTATCCCTCCCCGGTCTACTTTAACTGGTGTAGTACCCTGCCAATCATACCTGTGTCCAGCCCCTGCCGCAGCTCTTTGATCTTATTGGTGGAGCCAGACTTCCTGTAGATGCCCTCTGTGTAGAGGCCGTGCATCTCGATGTAGTTGATGAGCTTCTCCACCACCAGGGGCACTGTCCTCTCCTCGCTGGTCAGACGAGACACCTCCACGCCAAACTGCCTGGACGACAGCTCCAGGTCGTACTGATAGAGAAAAACACAAACACGGATGGAAGGACGGACACACATGTACACCGCAAACACACGCGCACAGACGGATGGACAGAAGTGAGAAGCGCAGACAGAACAATATATAACATGGAGGTACAGAGAGAGAAAAAATTGTGGTGTAAAATATTTAATGGGTATTTATTTGCATCTGCAAATGTAAACACTCCAACATCCGTTATTAGGAATGTAAGAAAAGCCATCGAGGGAATAGTCTCCTCTTTACATCACTGCTAAGTATGACATGGTTCGTTGATCGTTAGCCTTATCCCTCCTTTCCATTGTCAGTAACGTACACTTGCACACTATAAAATAGTCTCTTACCTTTTTGCTACATTTGGTGGTCATCCTGGAGCAGCACTTTCTATGGCAGGCGTACCGACACACTGCAGAAGAGGACACAACAGAGACAGAACCAATCGGGATCTGCTAACCTTTACACAACGTTCTGACAACGTTCCGTGTCCAACCCCTGGTCAGTCAACAACCTGTATACCCTAACCTTTCTGCAACATTCCAACAACGTTTCAACAACGTTCCGTGTCCAACCGCTGGTCAGTCAACAACCTGTATACCCTAACCTTTCTGCAACATTCCAACAATGTTTCAACATTGTTCAGTGTCCAACCCCTGGGTCAAGAATAGTGCCGTTTGGAATCAATACTTAAAGAGAGTACGGAGGACATAACAAGATAGAAGATTTATGACAAGAGCTGGAACACCATTTTTTAAAATAATTATTTAAAAAAATATATATTTAACCTTTATTTAACGAGGCGAGTTGGTTAAGAACAAATTCTAATTTACAATGACGGCCTACCCCGGCCAAACCCGGCCAACACTGGGCCAATTGTGCGCCGCCCTATGGGACTCCCAATCACGGCCGGATGTGATACAGCTTGGAATCGAACCAGGGACTGTAGTGATGCCTCTTGCACTGAGATGCAGTGCCTTAGACCGCTACGCCAATCTGACTACAGACATTTAAGAGGCAGCACAGTAACAGGACGTGTGAGTGTCAGTGAATCCACGTGTGTGTGTGTACTCACGTTTGCAGACGCAGGCCCGGTCCATCATCCAGATGAGAGAAGAGCAGTACTCGCAGTAGGTGGGGATGCTGTACTGGGTGGACTTGAAGATGTGGCCGTTGTGCTCCTCAACCTGCAGAGGGCGATAGAGGGGCTCAGCTCAGTTTGCCATTAAGATACAGCCATACATCACATTAGAAACTTAGTGTAGAGATATAGTATAGAATACCCAGTCAAAGAAAGATGGAGGACTCACAATGTCAGGTTCCTTTTTTCTCCTCTTCTTACGTTCTGGTTTGGAGGCCTGAGAGAACAGGAGACAGACGGACAGATCAGTGAGAGAACAGGAGACAGACGGACAGATCAGTGAGAGAACAGGAGACAGACGGACAGATCAGTGAGAGAACAGGAGACAGACGGACAGATCAGTGAGAGAACAGGAGACAGACGGACAGATCAGTGAGAGAACAGGAGACAGACGGACAGATCAGTGAGAGAACTGGAGACAGACGGACAGATCAGTGAGAGAACAGGAGACAGACGGACAGATCAGTGAGAGAACTGGAGACAGACGGACAGATCAGTGAGAGAACAGGAGACAGACGGACAGATCAGTGAGAGAACAGGAGACAGACGGACAGATCAGTGAGAGAACAGGAGACAGACGGACAGATCAGTGAGAGAACAGGAGACAGACGGACAGATCAGTGAGAGAACAGGAGACAGATGGACAGATCAGTGAGAGAACAGGAGACAGACAGACGGACAGATCAGTAAGAGAACAGGAGACAGACGGACAGATTAGTGAGAGAACAGGAGACAGACGGACAGATCAGTGAGAGAACAGGAGACAGACGGACAGATCAGTGAGAGAACAGGAGACAGACGGACAGATCCATCCATCTTGCCACCCATCACACCCATACATCCAACATGCCATACTACTGTTAAGGGATTTCCATATCAATGGGACTGACCTGAAAAAACTACAAGCTAAATAAACAACACACACACACCCAGCCCAAACCCTTCCACCCCCACACACACCCAGCCCAAACCCTTCCACCCCACACACACACACCCAGCCCAAACCCTTCCACCCCTTCACACACCCCCACACACACCCAGCCCAAACACACACACACACACACACACACACACACACACACACACACACACACACACACACACACAGCCCAACCCTTCCACCCCTACACACCCCCACACACACACACAGCCCAAACCCTTCCACCCCTACACACACCCCCACACACACCCAGCCTAAACCCTTCCACCCTTACACACACACAGCCCAACCCTTCCACCCCTACACACCCACACACACACAGCCCAAACCCTTCCACCCTTACACACACCCAGCCTAAACCCTTCCACCCCTACACACACACACACACCCAGCCCAAACCCTTCCACCCCTACACACATAAGAACCCACACTACCTTGATGATGGTGCCGTCCATGGGCTTGTACTCGGTCATGAACTCATCCAGGAAGACCTTGAAGGTGTTGACCCAGACCTTGACGGGCGACTCGCTCCAGTCCCTCTGTTCCAACCGCATGCTCTTCTCCAGGATGTGTTCAAACAGAGCATACAGGTCCTTATAACGGATACTCTTACCGTCATCCATCTGGAGGAGAGGGATAGGGGGAGAAGGAGGAGAGAGGGACAGAGGAGGAGGAGAGAGGGATAGGGGGAGAAGGAGGAGAGAGGGACAGGGGGAGAAGGAGGAGAGAGGGATAGAGGAGGAGAGAGGGACAGGGGGAGAAGGAGGAGAGAGGGACAGGGGGAGAAGGAGGAGAGAGGGACAGAGGAGGAGGAGAGAGGGATAGGGGGAGAAGGAGGAGAGAGGGACAGGGGGAGAAGGAGGAGAGAGGGATAGAGGAGGAGAGAGGGACAGGGGGAGAAGGAGGAGAGAGGGACAGGGGGAGAAGGAGGAGAGAGCGATAGGGATAGGGGAGGAGAGAGGGACGGGGAGAAGGAGGAGAGAGGGGAGGAGATAGGGGAGGAGGAGAGAGCGATAGGGATAGGGGAGGAGAGAGGGATAGGGGGAGAAGGAGGAGAGAGGGATAGGGGGAGAAGGAGGAGAGAGGGGAGGAGAGAGGGAAGGAGGAGAGAGCGATAGGGATAGGGGAGGAGAGAGGGACGGGGAGAAGGAGGAGAGAGGGAAGGAGGAGAGAGGGGAGGAGGAAGGTGGAGGATAAAAGATTAGTGGATGAAGAGGTATTTGTGGATAGGACCAGCCCATACATGTTCATCTAAAGCATTTTGAGATATTGTGAGAAAGTGCTATAATGCAATTGATTACATTATTACTATGTAAAGTAGTATGGAAGACAGAGATAATGATTACAGTATTAGTAGTATGGAAGACAGAGATAATGATTACAGTATTACTATGTAAAGTAGTATGGAAGACAGAGATAATGATTACAGTATTAGTAGTATGGAAGACAGAGATAATGATTACAGTATTAGTAGTATGGAAGACAGAGATAATGATTACAGTATTACTATGTAAAGTAGTATGGAAGACAGAGATGAGGAAGGACATGGAAGTAGAAAGGAGCCCAGCACCCAAGTGGGAATATAACTATAGTGTGAACCGTAACCATGTAAAACAACAATACACCATGTCCATTGTGGTACTCACAGCCAGGGCGGTGGAGTAGGAGTTGAAGATGTTGAGGCGGAACTCCTTCAGAGCTTTCTTGAAGACCACGTCCACCAAGGTGTCCTTCTGACAGTCCTCAGAGTCCAGATCACTGATCTGTAATAATATCAGAGTCCAGATCACTGATCTATAATAATACCAGAGTCCAGATCACTGATCTGTAATAATATCAGAGTCCAGATCACTGATCTATAATAATACCAGAGTCCAGATCACTGATCTGTAATAATACCAGAGTCCAGATCACTGATCTATATAATATCAGAGTCCAGATCACTGATCTATATAATATCAGTCCAGATCACTGATCTATAATAATATCAGAGTCCAGAGTCCAGATCACTGATCTATAATAATATCAGAGTCCAGATCACTGATCTATAATAATTTCAGAGTCCAGATCACTGATCTATAATAATATCAGAGTCCAGAGTCCAGATCACTGATCTATATAATATCAGTCCAGATCACTGATCTATAATAATATCAGTCCAGATCACTGATCTATATAATATCAGTCCAGATCACTGATCTATATAATATCAGTCCAGATCACTGATCTATATAATATCAGTCCAGATCACTGATCTATAATAATATCAGAGTCCAGGTCACTGATCTATAATAATATCAGAGTCCAGATCACTGATCTATAATAATTTCAGAGTCCAGAGTCCAGATCACTGATCTATAATAATATCAGAGTCCAGATCACTGATCTATAATAATATCAGAGTCCAGATCACTGATCTATAATAATATCAGAGTCCAGAGTCCAGATCACTGATCTGTAATAATATCAGAGTCCAGATCACTGATCTATAATAATATCAGAGTCCAGAGTCCAGGTCATGCGCTTCTCCACTCACACTGAAACCGGCACTGCAGCTTCGATTAATAAATAGCAAAGTTTATTGATAGGCTTTCTTATTATAAGCGGTTGTGTTTTTTTAAATATATATATATATAAAGGAATATTTCACTTTCTCTGTTCATAGGAGTAACAACATTCATTTGTGCATGAGGCAGAAATAATGCGGTGCGACTCGAGTTTCACCATCAGCTGGAAGACGGTATCCCCCCCTCAGTGTCGGAGGAGGGGGGAGAGGGACGGTCCGACGGCGAGAGACAGACCCTCTGATGCAGGCACCATCAGCCCAATAAAATAAAGCTAATTATTTCACTGTATGCTCACTCAGCTGTGCCTCACAAGTAATACAAAACTATATATTATTATTATAATATTACAGAACTGTTTTTAATAGGTTCATGTTGCACAGGCTTACATATTTAAGTCATGTTTCAAAATAATTCTGACCGGTAGATCTCAGCCTCCATTTTGAATCAGAAAGTGATCTTGATTGGTCACCACTGGTGTAGTACAATACAGTACTGCTGTGTTGGTGACCACTGGTGTAGTACAATACAGTACTGCTGTGTTGGTGACCACTGGTGTAGTACAATACAGTACTGCTGTGTTGGTGACCACTGGTGTAGTACAATACAGTACTGCTGTGTTGGTGACCACTGGTGTAGTACAATACAGTACTGCTGTGTTGGTGACCACTGGTGTAGTAAGATGTGGATGTTGATTAAGGCAGCCCCCCCACACCTCTCTGATTCAGAGGGGTTGGGTTAAATGTGGAAGACACATTTCAGTTGAAGGCCATTCAGTTGTACAACTGACTAGGTATCCCCCTTTCCTTTCCCAATACAGTACTGCTGTGGCATTCTGGTGTGTGTGTGTTCATGAGGAAGTGATTCATGTTAATGAGGAAGTGATTCATACCTCTGCATTTCAGAATAAATCTATGTGAGTGAATGTGTGTGTTCCATATTCATTAGGAAACCAACAAGTGTTGTAAGAATGTCTGTCTGTCTGTCTGTCTGTCTGTCTGTCTGTCTGTCTGTCTGTCTGTCTGTCTGTCTGTCTGTCTGTCTGTCTGCCTGCCTGCCTGCCTGCCTGCCTGCCTGCCTGCCTGCCTGCCTGCCTGCCTGCCTGCCTGCGTTTCCCTCTGCCTGTCTGGCTCTGTTTCCCTCTGCCTGCCTGGCTCTGTTTCCCTCTGCCTGTCTGTGTTTCCCTCTGCCTGTCTGTCTCTGTTTCCCTCTGCCTGCCTGTATGTCTGCCAGTCTGCCTGTCTCTCTGTTTCCCTCTGCCTGCCTGCCTGCCTGTCTGCCTGTCTGTGTTTCCCTCTGCCTGTCTGTCTCTGTTTCCCTCTGCCTGCCTGTATGTCTGCCAGTCTGCCTGTCTCTCTGTTTCCCTCTGCCTGCCTGCCTGTACCTACCTTCTTCATGAGGAAGTCATTCATGCTCCTGTAGTCATTGGTGCTGGTGAGGATGTGCAGCGTGTCGTTCCCCCACTGGGCAGGCTCTAGGACCACGCTGCTGATCTTGACGCTACGCCTCCGCCTCACTTTGGGAGAGGGCTCCTTGTTCTCCTTGGTCTCCCGTCCCCTGGTCCCCATCAGGTTGGGACTGTTGGGGGGAGACGTTGTTCCGTCTGAACCCGCCACGGTCATAAAGATATAGTAGGGATGGAGTGAAGACAATTGTTTGGGTTTTCTATTTAAGCAATAAGGACCGAGGGGGTGTGGTATATGGCCAATATACCACGGCTAAGGGCTGTTCTTAAGCACGACGCAACGCGGAGTGCCTGAATACAGCCCTTAGCCGTGGTATATTGGCAATATAACACAAACCCCCAAGGTGCCTTATTGCTATTATAAACTGGTTACCAACGTAAGCAGTAGAAATACATGTTGTCACATCCGTGGTATCCTGTCTGATATACCACAGCTGTCAACCAATCAGCATTCAACCCAAGTTCATAATTAGTTTTTCGTCTTATTGTTGAGATGAGAAATCCGCAGTGTAACCTAATATCACATGTCCAGTGTTATGAAATACAACAGAACTTTATTGTCCTTCTTCCCAACCCCTCCGGATAAAGCAGGACAAAGTGTCTTACCTATCTTGTCAGTGCTGTCTCTCTGTGTGGACTGCTGCTTGTCTCTAGACAGCTTCTTCTCTGCGTGCTTGGTCTTGCCCCAGAACCGTATCTTTCCTCGTACTCTGCTGCAACACACAGTCACACAGCTTAGAAGACACCTGTGTTAACAGACTAGTACCCTTGTCACACTAGTTGCTGAAACAGTGCTGGAAAGGACAATAATATACAGAGACAACTCCGAGCCAGAACAGTTCTGGTGAATCTGGTCGGCCCAATCTAAAAAAAAAAGAAGGTAAATAATACAATCTTCTTTGTGCGTCTGCAGAATGATTGTGTCTGGCTCATATATTTTGTATTTGACCTTTATTTAACTAGGCAAGTCAGTTAAGAACAAATTCTTATTTACAATGACAGCCTAGGAACAGTGGGTTAACTGCCTTGTTCAGGGGCAGAACGACAGATTTTTACCTTATCAGCTCGGGGATTCAATCTAGCAACCTTACGCTCTAACCACTAGGCTACCTGCCGCCCTGTATGGGCTATAGGGAGGGAGGGAGGGAGGGAGGGAGGGAGGGAGAAGCTACCTTCCATCCTGACTGGATGTCTTCCTGAGCGTTGCTACCTTTCCCAGGTCCCCTGAAGACATGGTCTTATGGATGTCCTTCTGCACTTCCTTGTGAGTAGCCTGGGAGAACGGAAGGGAAGTCTTTTATTACCCAACATATGACAGCGCAACATTTTCAATGTTCAATGAGTTGGCATCAAAGGCTCGGGCTATTTTTCCATGTTTTTTTTGTTGTCATATCCTGAAACGGGAAAAGATGGTGAGAGAGGAGACCCATTTGAGACAGAATATACATTTGCCTAGTGGGCAGTGCAATATCAGACTTTAATGTCAGAACACAGAAATACGTTCCTTTCGCATCACTCATTCCGTCTGCACAGAACAACAACTAACAGTCTACAAACAAACGGACATACTCACATATTGAGACGTACAGTAGACATACAGACAGACAGTTCAAACATATTTTCTGTTAAAACGACAAAACTAGAAGAGATATGGGTGGGTGAGAGAGAGCTCATGCTCAGAAAGACGTGGAAGGGGAAATAGAACGGTGTGTCAATGGTACTGGGTTAAAGGTTCCAGCATGCATTACTCTCCTGGCTATCTCACTAGCCTGATCCCAGATCTGTTTGCGATGGCCATTAGAGTTAGCAAGACAGCCCAAACAGTTCTGAGATCAGGTTTAGAGGAGAGTGACATGGCATTTCTCCTCTTCCCGATACTTTATTATTTTTTTATTGAACCTGTATTTTGACAGGAAGTCATACTGATGCTAGGTTCTATTTTACAGATGAGCCCTGCAGAAATACATCAAACACATACAATATAACAAAACACATGAAGAAAAAACAGACACATTTCTCAACATAGAGGTCTCTGATCATGACTCTGAACTGACCAAAGGGGGACCAGAACATCTCATTTCAGAGAGCTTTGGAAGTCGTTTCACATAAATCGCGTTACATAAACTAAAAGCAGCTTTTTTGGTTAGGGGTACTGTGTGTACAATGGGTGATTATTCTCTCCAGAGGGAAACACAGATTACCACTTTCAGTTGCTGTAAAGTATTTTGAGACAAACTATTCCTAGAAGAGGCTTGACCGCAGTGTTTTGATATTCAGCATCAGCAAAGAGGTGGAAGGACAGAAACCTGTTTCTATCTAGTAGTTAAATATTAAACCGAGGTGAAGGAAGCTAGTTAAGTTCAGTGGGGTTAGTTGTGTTAAAAGATTCCCCTCCCGGCTAGTAAGCCTGGCCCCCTGAGAGAAAATAAATAGTCTGGGGGGGGGGGGGGGGTAGCTTGGACCCTATATGGTACGTTTACCATTTCGGAGACAGTGTGACAGACAGGCTGGGCAACCCCCTCGGAGGATCGGGAGAGGAGGGGCAGCGTACAGGACAGGACGGGGATGTAGAATGTCTCGTCATCGTCCGACTGACCCACCCCCTCAGAGTTACAGCGGGTCAGGAAGTCGGAGCGGGTGCGAGACATACGGGCTTTCTTTTTGGGGTCGGGCCGGCACACCTGCACAACCACACACACACACACACCAAAACACGTCAGTGGTCTGGGTATGTGTTGGGAGATAGGGATGGTGTGTGTGTGTATGTCTGTGTGTGTGTGAGTCTGGGTGGAGTGGAATGATGTATGTGTGACTGGGACAATTTGTGTGTGTGTTGCACTACATGACCAAAAGTATGTGGACATCTGCTCGTCCAACATCTCATTCCAAAATCGTGGGCATTAATATGGAGCTGGTTCCCCCTTTGCTGCTATAACAACCTCCACTCTTCTGGGAAGACTTTCCACTAGATGTTGGAACATTGCTGAGGGGACTTCCTGCCATTCAGCCACAAGAGCATTAGTGAGGTTGGGCATTGATGCTGGGCGATTAGGCCTGGCTCGCAGTCGGCGTTCCAATTCATCCCAAAGGTGTTCGATGGGGTTGAGGTCAAGGCTCTGTGCAGGCCAGTCAAGTTCTTCCACACCGATCTCGACAAACCATTTCTGTATGAACCTCGCTTTGTGCACGGGGGCATTGTCATGCTGAAACAGGAAAGGGCCTTCCCCAAACGGTTGCCACAAAGTTGGAAACACAGAATCATCTAGAATGTAATTGTATGCTGTAGCGTTAAGATTGGTCTTCACTGAAACTAACGGGCCTAGCCCCAACCATGAAAAACAGCCCCAGACCATTATTCCTCCTCCACCAAACTTTACAGTTGACACTATACATTGGGAAAGGTAGCGTGATTCATCAATCCAGAGAACGCGTTTCCACTGCTCCAGAGTCCAATGCCGGCGAGCTTTACACCACTCCAGCCGACGCTTGGCATTGCGCATGGTGATCTTAGGCTTGTGTGCGGCTGGAGCTCCCAACGAACAGTTATGTCCTGTCGTTGATCCAGAGGCAGTTTGGAACTCGGTAGTGACTGTTTCAACCAAGGACAGACAATTCTTACGTGCTGCGCGCTTCAGCACTCGGCGGTCCCTTTCTGTTAGCTTGTGTAGCCTACCACTTCTCGGCTGAGACGTTGTTGCTCCTAGTTGTTACCACTTCAGAATAAAAGCACCGGGGCAGCTCTAGCAGGGCAGAAATTTGACGAACTGACTTGTTGGAAAGGTGGCATCCTATGACGGTGCCACGTTGAAAGTCACTGAGCTCTTCAGTATGGGCCATTTTACTGCCAATATTTGTCTATGGAGTTTGTATGGCTGTGTACTTGATTTTATATACCAGTCAGCAACAGATGTGGCTGAAATAATTAATTAACTAATTTGAAGGGGTGTCCACATACTTTTTTATATACAGTGTTTGGAAAGTATTCAGACCCCTTGACTTTTTCCACATTTTGTTACGTTACAGCCTTATTCTAAAATGGATTAAAAAAAATCCTCAGCGATCTACACACAGTACCTCAATGACAAAACAGGTTGTGAAATGTTTGCTAATTTATTAAAACAAAAAAAAACAGAAATACCATATTTCCATAAGTATTCAGACCCTTTGCTATGAGACTCGAAATTGAGCTCAGGTGCATCCTGTTTCCATTGGTCATCCTTGAGATGTTTCTACAACTTGATTGGAGTCCACCTGTGGTAAATTCAATTGATTGGACATGATTTGGAAAGGCACACACCTGTCTATATAAGGTCCCACAGTTGACAGTGCATGTCAGAGCAAAAACCAAGCCATGAGGTCGAAGGAATTGTCCGTAGAGCTCCGAGACAGGATTGTCTGCAGGCACAGATCTGGGGAAGGGTACCAAAACATTTCTGCAGCATTGAAGGTCCCCAAGAACACAGTGGCCTCCATCATTCTTAAATGGAAGAAGTTTGGAAGCACCAAGACTCTTCCTAGAGCTGGACGCACAGCCAAACTGAGCAATTGGGGGAGAAGGGCCTTGGTCAGGGAGGTGACCAAGAACCTGATGGTCTCTCTGATAGCGATCTAGAGTTCCTCTGTGGAGATGGGAGAACCTTCCAGAATGACAACCATCTCTGCAGCACTCCACCAATCAGACCTTTATGGTAGTGGCCAAACGGAAGCCACTCCTCAGTAAAAGGCACATGACAGCCCGCTTGAAGTTTGCCAAAAGACACCTAAAGGACTCTCAGACCATTAGAAACAAGATTCTCTGGTCTGATGAAACCAAGATTGAACTCATTGGCATGAATGCCAAGCGTCACGTCTGGAGGAAACATGGCACCAACCCTACGGTGAAGCATGGTGGTGCCAGAATCATGCTATGGGGATGTTTTTCAGTGGCAGGGACTGGGTGACTAGACAGGATTGAGGGAAAGATGAACGGAGCAAAGTACAGAGCGATCCTTGATGAAAACCTGCTCCAGAGCACTCAGGACGTCAGAATGGGGCAAAGCTTCACCTTCCAACAGGACAATGACCCTAAGCACACAGCCAAGACATCGCAGGAGTGGCTTTTGGACAAGTCTCTGAATGACCTTGAGTGGCCCAGCCAGAGCCTGGACTTGAACCCGATCGAACATATCTGGAGACCTGAAAATAGCTCTGCAGCGACGCTCCCCATCCAACCTGACAGAGCTTGAGAGGATCTTCCAGAGAAGAATGTGAGAAACTCTGCAAATACAGGTGTACCAAGCTTGTAGCATCATACCTAAGAAGACTCAAGGCTGTAATCGATGCCAAAGGTGCTTCAAAAAAGTACTGAGCAAAGGGTCTGAATACTTATGTAAATGTGATATTTCCGGTTTTCTATTTTTTGCTTTGTCATTATGGGGTATTGTGTGTAGATTGATGAGGGGGGAAAAAACGATTTAATCAAGTTTAGAATAAGGCTGTAACGTAACAAGATGTGGAAAAAGTCAAGGGGTCTGAATACTTTCTGAAGGCACTGTATAGTGTAAGTAGATATCACTTAGAGACACACTGACAGTTTGAATGACACAAATTAATAACACATTTAACTTACTATACAAGCACACACTTACATGCACAATGTGTGTGTGTGTGTGTGTGTGGCTGTGTGTGTGGCTGTGTGTGTGGCTGTGTGTGTGTGTGTGTGTGTGGCTGTGTGCGTGGCTGTGTGTGTGTGTGTGTGTGTGTGTGTGTGTGTGTGTGTGTGTGTGTGTGTGTGTGCGTGCGTGCGTGCGTGCGTGCGTGGCTGTGTGTGTGTGTGTGTGTGCGTGTGTGCGTGCGCGTGTGTGTGTGTGTGTATTTCTTTTGGGTAGTGTATTGTGTTAACCCACCTCTCTGGCGGTCTGTCCAGCGGTGGCTCTAGAGACAGAGGCCAACGACCACTCCTGGTTCACCAGGTCCTTATCAGACCTACAATACAGTCACAAGACGTTACATCTCTTTGTACAATATCAAATGTACTTACATATTCAAAAAAAAAAAATTCCTGTGTTTTACAATGTTGTTGCTGTACAAGACAATGAAAAATAACAGAAATAGGAAATATTTTTATGACCATTTAGAAGAAAAAAACAACTTAGTGGTCATTTATTGAAATGAAAGTGTTAATTTGTACACATTGTCTGTCAGTGAAAAGAAAATAAAGTTAGTGTTGAGAGAACAAATGAACAACAAAGCTTTGAATGAGCAGCAACATCAAAGCAACGTTACAGCAACACAACACTCACTTGGAGAAGGGGAGCTTGTGTCGGGGGGAGAACGTGATGTTGGTGGGGGTCTTCTCAGTCATATTGACAATGACGGTCTTGGTCGGAGTCTTCTTCTGTGATGCCAAGGCTGCTTCCCTGCTCTCCAGGATACTGTTGGTGGAGACCCAGCTGTCCTGCGCTGGCCTGCCCGCCTTCCTCTCCTGCTGGCTGGGAGGGACTTCGCCAGCGGGGGCCTTGGGCTCCAGAACTATCTGGATATCTACCTCGGAAGGACAAAGGCCATGGCTGGAGTTGGAGGAGGGCACCAAGCTAGACATGTCGACCTCAGCTAAGTTTCTCGGAGGTTTGGTAACAGTCCTGGACGGCTGGGCCTTCTCTGATACTTCCAGGCCAGCGATGGGTGTAGGGGAGAATGTTGCGGCGGTTACACCCATCTGGAGTGCACTCTCCTGGGCTATTGCCGCCCGCAGTTCCCCTTCGTCCAGCAGGGTCTCCTTCTGCATACTGATGACAACCACCACGGGCCGTTGAGAGGCGGACTCTCTCCTCTCCTTCACACGCTTGTTGGGGCTCTGTTGCTTAGGCTTGGGCTCACTGCTTTGGTCCTCAGGGGGGATGTAGAAGGTGGCTCGCGTAGCACCCGTCACCACCTCCTTGATAGGGGGCAGTAGCTCCTCCGTCCTGGGGCTCAGATCATTCTGTTTTACCACCTCCTTGATAGGGGGCAGTAGCTCCTCCGTCCTGGGGCTCAGATCATTCTGTTTTACCACCTCCTTGATAGGGGGCAGTAGCTCCTCCGTCCTGGGGCTCAGATCATTCTGTTTTACCACCTCCGGGTGCTCCTGGGACTGGGACTCTGTAGGAGTGTGAATGGGAGGCCCTGGTCTGACCGAATCCTCTTGGGAAGAAGTCAGGAGCGGCGCTGACTGGTTAACATGGCAACCGGGGTTACCAGGCCCTCCCGCCTCCACCTCGACGTCTATGGAGATGTCGAGCAGCTCAATGCTCCCGTGGCTATCAGGGGAGCCAAGGTGTGGGGAGGAGGGCCGGTGGTGTTGGTGGTCGTCCAGGGGACAGGAAATGCTGTCCGGACACGGGGGTACATGGGTCTCCTCTTCTGGCAGAGTCCCTCCCGTTCTGTGGGTCCGCACCTTGAGTAGCTCCAGGCTGAACTGGGTCTGCTCCAGCTCCCTCATACGCCGATTCTGTCTCTTGGCCCGTGTCTTGTGGCTGCTGGGCTCTATACTCTGTCTGCTGGACTCCTCTATACACGGTCTTCTCTCGTTCTCTCTATCCTCTTCCTCTTCCACCAAACACTTCCACCTAGACTCCTTAGAGTCTTCAGTAGGCCAGACCGTGGAGACATCTTGGATGCCATGGTCGTGGTTGATCTCTACGACATGGTCCTCCGAGATGTCCGTATCCAGGCCCATGGTCCTATCTGCCTTCTCTTCTTCTGTGGTGGGGCTACTTTGTCCATTGAGCAACTGCTTTTCCTGTTGACTCTGCTCTTTTAGTTCTGTGAATCTATAGGAAACAGGGAGTCAAACTGTAAGCAAACACAGCTTAAAGCAAATCTACCTTCCACTCCTACTTTTCTCCAATGTGTTCTTCATCAGTGTATGGAAAGGCTAATCATTTGAACCTGGGAACAATAGGGTATGCAAGCTTTTGTTCCAGCCCAGCACTAAAACACACTTAATGTGTTTTTCTTTAACCAATTATAACTACATGAATCAGGTGTTTTTAGAGCTATTGTGACGGCCCTGAATTTGTCTGAACCGTCTCAATGCTTCTCCTGCACATGAGGCGCCTGCCCTTTAATTCCCCATTAAATAGATAGCATCAGTTGAGCAAAAGGGCGTGACAGTGGGGTGAATGAGGAACTATTCTTCTTTACTCCGAATGTTTTGTTGTATTTATAAAGTGTTCTTCTTCTCCAGATTAACCCGGATCAGATCCTCTCACTTCTTCCTTTGGGACTAAACATCTCAGTTGGTCTTTGCTGTTCTGCACCGTAATGGCCGCCAGAGCCCTGTGCTGGCTGCAGTTTCTTCACCGCCTCTGTATTATCAGGGCAGAGTACCGCCACTGCAGGAACTGGCCTTTCTCTGCTTGAGATCTGTTGGCGGATTGGATTGATTGACTGACTTTGTTTTAGTGGGATTTACACCGTGTTGGGTTGTGTTCAGTGGTTGGTGAAGACTACTGGGAGTTCTGGTAACCTTTTATTGTTGTGTGGTAAAAGACGTTGACATTCTGATTGTATGATTGAGACCGGTTTCAAGCTACACTTTGTGAAGAGGCAAAGATCGCGTGACTGAGGTCACTTGAGTTCATATGAACTCCTTTACCAGGCAGGAGTCTTTTCAGGCCTGAGGTACGGGACTTTCTTGAGGAACCAGAGATCATTGTGCTGTGATGTTATTATGTGGGAGATAATAAAAAAAAAATGTATTTAAAAATATATATATATATATATATATATATATATTTTTTTTATAACCAACGCAAAAGAATACAGTTGTTTTGAAGTTATTTCCAATGTTTTAAGGGTTTCTGCAAAAGTATATTTCCATACTGACTTTTACATGAGGCCTTTGTATTGGTGTAGATTTGACAGACCAGATGGGGCTCATTCCCTCACAAACAAAAAAGGAGAAATCAATATTTTCTCTGGTAAGCACGACCTACCTGGTACCCCTAACAAACAATAACCTCATGTCAAACCCGTTACCCTATGTTTGATCATATTTAGAATATAAATCCATATCGTCCATCTTTATGTACACCGAGTATACAAAACATTAAGAAAAACATTGTTCCATGACAGACAGACCAGGTGAATCCAGGTGAAACCTATGATCTCTTTTTGATGTCACTTGTTAAATTCACTTCAATCAGTGTAGATGAAGGGGAGGAGACAGGTTAAAGAATGATTTTTAAGCCTTGAGACAACTGAGACATGGATTGTGTATGTGTGCCATTCAGAGGGTGAATGGGTTAGACAAAATATTTCAGTGCCTTTGAACGGGGTATGGTAGTAGGTGCCAGGAGCACCGGTTTGTGTCAAGAACTTCACCGCTGCTGGGTTTTTCACACTCAACAGTTTCCCGTGTGTATCAAGAATGGTCCACCACCCAAAGGACATCCAGCCAACTTGACACAACTATGGGAAGCATTGGAGTCAACATGGGCCAGCATCCCTGTGGAACACTTTAGACACCTTGTAGAGTCCATGTCCTGATGAATTATGGCTGTTCTGAGGACAACAGGGGAGGAGGTGCAACTCAATATTAGGAAGGTGTTCTTAATGTTTTGTACACTCGGTGTATATCATAAAATAGAAATGTTTATCACTCCTAGTTACCTCAGGCGTGCAATGTAGCCCCTGCATGCTGCCTGTAGCAGCATAACTGCACCACGTGTCCTATGGTAGTGGGCTCTCTCTCTGTAGACGCGCCAGGCTGTCTGCACCGTAATGGCCGCCAGAGCCCTGTGCTGGCTGCAGTTTCTCCAGCGCCTCTGTATTATCAGGGCAGAGTCCCGCCACTGCAGGAACTGCCTGCACTGCCTGTAGCCCCTCCACGATGCCTGCAGGCACACTGCTGCCTCCTCCTGGACGGCTGGGTCCACTGCTGCCTCCTCCTGGACGGCTGGGTCCACTGCTGCCTCCTCCTGGACGGCTGGGTCCACTGCTGCCTCCTCCTGGACGGCTGGGTCCACTGCTGCCTCCTCCTGGACGGCTGGGTCCACTGCTGCCTCCTCCTGGACGGCTGGGTCCACTGCTGCCTCCTCCTGGACGGCTGGGTCCACTGCTTCCTCCTCCTGGACGGCTAGGTCCACTGCTGCCTCATCCTGGACGGTTGGGTCCACTGCTGCCTCCTCCTGGACGGCTGGGTCCACTGCTTCCTCCTCCTGGACGGCTGGGTCCACTGCTGCCTCATCCTGGACGGCTGGGTCCACTGCTGCCTCATCCTGGACGGCTGGGTCCACTGCTGCCTCCTCCTGGACGGCTGGGTCCACTGCTGCCTCATCCTGGACGGCTGGGTCCACTGCTTCCTCATCCTGGACGGCTGGGTCCACTGCTGCCTCCTCCTGGACGGCTGGGTCCACTGCAGCCTCCGACTGTCTGAGCAGGCAGCCCCTCCACCACCGCTTTGGAGAGGAGAGAATTGAGAAATATGAATTAACAAAGTGATTTCAAGTATGAAGTCATATTTGTGGCAAAAACTGAGAATGTTTATTGACTGGGGTGTTATCTTTGAAGTATAAGTTGAAATTAATTGCATGTGTGTGGTTTTGGAGTTTTGGAGTAGTGTCGAGAATCCTTTCGAGGTAAGAAAAAGCTTGAAAAATGATAAATATTTTACAAAACTGATCCTTTAAGGCGCAATTTGCATGTGAACTGAATATATCCCAGAAAGACCTCCAGTGGGTAAACATCTACTGAGATATGCTAATAAGATATAGAAGTTGATAGAAGTTGTTGGAGCGCAATACGTTTGTTATTCCGTATACGATGACAGGTTGATATGTATATCCCGTCAGATATTTGACAAAACACAGTGTCTGAATGTTTCAGTGGCTAAAATAAACTCTCTGTGAACAACTCACTTTAAATTGACTACTTCCCTCTACAGTCAAACTCAACCCACAGTTTCTTTGTGAACACAGCTACCGAACAAAAATCTATTTAACGGCCCGAGAGAATAACATTTCTAAATTAGCAGTAGGCCGTATTTACAGTTGAAGTCGGAAGTTAACATACACCTTAGCCAAATACATTTAAACTCAGTGTTTCACAATTACTGACATTTAATCCTAGTAAAAATTCCATGTCTTAGGTCAGTTAGGATCACCACTTTATTTTAAGAATGTGAAATGTCAGAATAATAGTAGAGAGAATGATTTATTTCAGCTTTTATTTCTTTCATCACATTCCCAGTGGGTCAGAAGTTTATATACACTCAATTAGTATTTGGTAGCATTGCCTTTAAACGGTTTAACTTTGGTGAAACGTTTCAGGTAGCCTTCCACAAGCTTCCCACAATAAGTTGGGTGAATTTTGGTCCATTCCTCCTGACAGAGCTGGTGTAACTAAGTCAGGTTGGTAGGCCTCCTTGCTCGCGCACGCTTTTTCAGTTCTGCCCACAAATGTTCTATAGGATTGAGGTCAGGGCTTTGTGATGGCCACTCCAATACCTTGACTTTGTTGTCCTTAAGCCATTTTGCCAAAACTTTGGAAGTATGCTTGGGGTCATTGTCCATTTGGAAGACCCATTTGTGACCAAGCTTTAACTTCCTGACTGATGTCTTGAGATGTTGCTTCAATATAACCACATAATTTTCCTGCCTCAGGATGCCATCTATTTTGTGAAGTGCAGCAGTCCCTCCTGCTGCAAAGCACCCCCACAACATGATGCTGCCACCCCCGTGCTTCACGGTTGGGATGGTGTTTGTCGGCTTGCAAGCCTCCTCCTTTTTCCTCCAAACATAACGATAGTCATTATGGCCAAACAGTTCTATTTTTGTTTCATCAGACCAGAGGACATTTCTCCAAAAAGTACAATCTTTGTCCCCATGTGCAGTTGCAAACCGTAGTCTGGCTTTTTTATGGCGGTTTTGGAGCAGT
Source organism: Salmo trutta (assembly GCF_901001165.1). Taxonomy (NCBI): domain Eukaryota; kingdom Metazoa; phylum Chordata; class Actinopteri; order Salmoniformes; family Salmonidae; genus Salmo; species Salmo trutta. The sequence goes on from NC_042960.1 coordinate 63,864,617, forward strand.
GGCTTCTTCCTTGCTGAGCAGCCTTTCAGGTTATGTCGATATAGGACTCGTTTTAGTGTGGACATAGATACTTTTGTTCCTATTTCCTCCAGCATCTTCACAAGGTCCTTTGCTGTTGTTCTGGGAATGATTTGCACTTTTCACACCAAAGTACGTTCATCTCTAGGAGACAGAACGCGTCTCCTTCCTGAGCAGTATGACGCCTGTGTGGTCCCATGGTGTTTATACTTGCGTACTATTGTTTGTACAGATGAACGTGGTACCTTCAGGCGTTTGGAAATTGCTGCCAAGGATGAACCAAACTTGTGGAGGTCTCCAATTTTTTTTCTGAGGTCTTGGCTGATTTCTTTGATTTTCCCATGATGTCAAGCAAAGAGGCACTGAGTTTGAAGGTAGGACTTTAAATACATCCACAGGTACACCTCCAATTGACTCAAATGATGTCAATTAGCCTATCAGAAGCTTCTAAAGCCATGACATTATTTTCTGGAATTTTCCAAGCTGTTTAAAGGCACAGTCAACTTCTGACCCACTGGAATTGTGATACAGTGAATAATAAATGAAATTATCTGTCTGTAAACAATTGTTGGAAAAATGACTTGTGTCATGCACAAAGTAGATGTCCTAACCGACTTGTCAAAACTATAGTTTGTTAACAATACATTTGTGGAGTGGTTGAAAAGCGAGTTTTTAAGTGTATGTAAACTTCCGACTTCACTGTATATGCCGTGAGTAAAAAAAAGTTACAAAAAAAATCACTTTGCGAGACTATTTAATTCTCTGTTTAGGTTTATTTCTCAAATTAAAATGTTGTCTTTAAACACGTTTAACCTAAAACGATATTCAACTTTTCAAACGGCTACGGCTATTGCCAGTTGACAGGTGTGTGTAATCATTGTTTTGCCAATTACTCGACTAAACATGATTAGGGTTTTAGCCTGTCTGTCGCTAGGTTCTGAGTTGATTAGGTTTGTTTCTTGTTCAGTCCGACGATGATTTGGACTGCAGATGGACTCTCTCTACTGGGACCCAAGTATCCCTTCCAGGTTGTATATGGCTTCCAGGAAAGCAATTTTCCCTCATGTGGAGCTACTGGCTACTACCCTGCGTCACTACAGTCGTCTTCGAACCCTATTGATCAGTCAGTTAGATAATAGAGTATGTAATTGTAATGCTGAGGTTTGGCATTAGCCAAACCCAGATTAGTCCATCGGACTGTCAGATGGTGAAGAGTGATTCATCACTTCAGAGAACGCGTCTCCACTGCTCCAGAGTCCAATGGCGGTGAGCTTTACACCACTCCAGCCGACGCCTGGCATTGCGCATGATGATCTTAGGCTTGTGTGCAGCTGCTCGGCCATGGAAACCCATTTCATGAAGCTCCCGACAAACAGTTATTGTGCTGACGTTGCTTCTAGAGGCAGTTTGGAACCCGGTAGTGAGTGTTGCAACCGAGGACAGGCGATTTTTACGTGCTGTGCACTCGGCTGTAACATTCTGTGAGCTTGTGTGGCCTACCACTTCACGGCTGAGCCGTTGTTGCTCCTAGACGTTTCCACGTCACAATAACATCACTTACAGTTGACCAGGGCAGCTCTAGCAGGGCAGACATTTGACTAACTGACTTGTTGGAAAGGTGGCAGCCTATGAAGGTGCCACGTTGAAAGTTACTGAGATCTTCAGTAAGGCCATTCTACTGCCAATGTTTGTCTATGGAGATTGCATGGCTGTGTGCTCTATTTTATACACCTGTCAGCAACGGGTGTGGCTGAAATAGCCAAATCCACTAATTTGAAGGGCTGTCCACATAGAAAACGACTCAAGTAAAAGTGAAGGTTACTAGTCTGTGCTTAGTAGTCAACACCAGGGGTATTCAACTCTCACCCTACGAGGTCCGGAGCTGGTTTTTGTGTTCTACCTGATTATTTCTTGGTCTAAATCAGTCCCTGATTAGAGGGAAACAATGAAAAAACACAGTGGAACTGGCTTCCATGTCCAGGTTTGAGTTTGAGGGCTCTATGGCTATGCTGAAGCACGTGTAGAAGATTCTTCTACACTTCTACACAGATTTGCAGTCTCTTCATTCACAAGACAATTGATAATCAGTCTATTGTCAATGTATTCTTGTCTTTAGGCTACATCTATTATTATAAGTGAGCAATTCGTTTCAATATAGTTCAGAGTTGGGTTTGAAACCAACCCAGTGCCATTCTGCCTCTCACCTCTCCTCACCTTCCAGTGTTCTCTCCACTGTCCTCTGTTCAATAAAACCAATTCAAACAAGAACAAGAAATAAAAATACAAGAACGGACATTCCCATTCAAGTCAATGTTCCGCGATGGTTAGACTGACGGTCATATTGATTCTACCCAATGTCATTCTATACAGTGATAGGACACCGACTGGTGTGATGCCCTGACTACAGCGTCTCACCTGGATGACATCAGCGGCCTGTCTCATGTTGATGAAGTGTTTCCTCTCCAGCCGGGCTCGGAAGCGGCGCTGCAGCGTGACGATGCGCCCTAACACCTCCTTGTGGAGCAGGGCCTGCAGCCGCTGACGCTCCGCATCCCGCAGGAACACCTGCAGTACAGAGAGAGACCCGGAGGGAGGGGCCGGCAGTGACTAGACACACCCACACCCAGGGAACAGAAGGCTGCAATGCGCGTGAGGGAGAGAGAGAGAAAGAGAGAGAGGGAGAGAAAGGGGGAAAGAGACAGA